>NC_054485.1:61386586-61709199 GCF_017639515.1 Carcharodon carcharias
CCTCATCACTCGCCTGCTACACTTCAGCCTGTCACTCAACCGCTACACTTTACCCAGTCACTCACCCAACATACTTTACCCTGTCACTCACCCGCTACACTATACACAGTCACGCACACGCTACACTTTACTCCGTCACTCACCCACTACACTTTACCCCGTCACTCACTCGTTACACTTTCCCCTGTCACTCACCTGCTACACTTCACCAAGTCACTCACCCACTACACTTACCCCGTCACTCACCCACTACACTTTACCCTGGCACTCACCCACTACCCTTTACCTCGTCACTCACCTGCTACACTTCAGCCCGTCACTCAACCGCTACACTTTACCCAGTCACTCACCCACCACACTTTACCCCGTCACTCACCCACTACACTTTACCCTGTCACTCACCAAATACAATTTACCCTGTCACTCACCAACTACAATTTACCCTGGCAGTCGCCAACTACTCTTTACCCCGTCACTCACCTGCTACACTTAGCCCGTCACTCAACCGCTACACTTTGCCCAGTCACTCACCCACCATACTTTACACTGTCACTCACCCGCTACACTATACCCAGTCATGCACATGCTACCCATTCCCCTCTCCCTCACCCACCACATTTCACACCATCACTCACCCACTACATCTTACCCCATTACACACCCGGTACGCTTTACCGTGTCATTCAAGCGCTACACTAAACCTATCACTCACCCACTACACTGCACCCCGTCTCTCACCCACTACACTTTGCCCCGTCACTCACCCACTACATTTCACACCGTCAATCACCCGCTACACTTTAACCTGTCACACTCGGTACACTCATCCTGTCACTCACCCGTTACACTTTAGCCCCTCACTCACCCGCTACACTTTAACCCATCACACACTCGGTACACTCACCCTGTCACTCACCCATTACACTTTACCCTGTCACTCACCCGTTACACTTTACCCTGTCAGCCACCAACTACACTTTACCCTGTCACTCACCCGCTACACTTTCTCCGTCACTCACACGCTACACTTTATTCCGTCACTCACCCGCTACACATTACCCAGTCACTTGCCCGCTACACTTTATCCTGTCACTCACCAACTACGCTTTACCCTGTCACTCACCCGCTACACTTTCTCCGTCACTCACACGCTGCACTTTATTCCGTCACTCACCCGCTACACATTACCCAGTCACTTGCCCGCTACACTTTACCCCATCACTCACCCAATACACTATACCCAGTCACTCACCTGCTACACTTTACACCGTCACTCACCCACTACATTTACCCTGTCACTCACCTGCTACACTTTACCCAGTCACTCACCCACTAAACTTTACCCAGTCACTCACCCGCTACACATTGCCCGGTCACTCACCCGCTACACTTTACCCTGTCACTCACCAAATATGCTTTACCCTGTCACTCATTCGCTACACTTTACCCTGTCACTCACCAACTACAATTTACCCTGTCACTCGCCAACTACACTTTACCTCATCACTCGCCTGCTACACTTCAGCCTGTCACTCAACCGCTACACTTTACCCAGTCACTCACCCAACATACTTTACCCTGTCACTCACCCGCTACACTATACACAGTCACGCACACGCTACACTTTACTCCGTCACTCACCACTACACTTTACCCCGTCACTCACTCGTTACACATTCCCCTGTCACTCACCTGCTACACTTCACCCTGTCACTCACCCACTACACTTACCCTGTCACTCACCCACTACACTATACCCAGTCATTCATCCACTACACTTTACCCTGGCACTCACCCGCTACACTTTAACCCTCTCCCTCATCCACAACATTTTACCCTGTCGCTCGCCCGCTACATTTCACGCCGTCACTCACCCACTACACTTTACCTTGTCAGTAACAACCACACTTCACACCGTCACTCACACACTACACTTCACCTTGTCACTCACCCAATACACTTTACCCGTCACTCACCCGCTACCCCATACCCCGTTACTCACCTGCTACACTTTACTCTGTCACTCACCCGCTACACTGTATCGTGTCACTCACCCGCTACACTTCACCCCGTTACTCACCCGCTACACTTCACCCCCTCACTCACCCGCTACACTTTATCCTGTCACTCACCCGTTACACTTTAGCCCGTCACTTACCCGCTACACTTTGCCCGTCACTCACCCACTGCACTTTATCCTGTCACTCACCAAATACAATTTACCCTGTCACTCACCTGCTACACTTCAGTCCGTCACTCAACCGCTACACTTTACCCAGTCACTCACCCACCATACTTTACCCTGTCACTCACCCGCTACACTATACCCAATCACGCACACACTACACTTTACTCCGTCACTTACCCACTACACTTTACCCTGTCACTCACCCGCTACACTTTAACCCTCTCCCTCATCCACTACATTTTACCCCGTCACTTGTCCGCTACACTTCACGCCGTCACTCACCCGCTACACTTTACCGTCAGTACCAACCACACTTCACACCGTCACTCACACACTAAACTTCACCTTGTCACTCACCCAATACACCTTACCCCGTCACTCACCCGCTAACCCATACCCCGTTACTCACCTGCTACACTTTACTCTGTCACTTACCCGCTACACTGTATCGTGTCACTCACCCGCTACACTTCACCCCGTTACTCACCCGCTACACTTCACCCCCTCACTCACCCGCTACACTTTATCCTGTCACTCACCCATTACACTTTAGCCCGTCACTTACCCATTACACTTTGCCTGTCACTCACCCACTGCACTTTATCCTGTCACTCACCAACTACACTTTACCCCGTCACTTACCCGCTACACCTTGACCCGTTACTCACCCGCTACGCTTTACCGTGTTGTTCAAGTGCTACGCTAACCCTATCACTCACGCATTACACTTCACCCGTCACTCACCCGCTACACTTTACCCCGTCACTCACCCACTACATTTCACACTGTCAATCACCCGCTACACTTTACCCTGTCACTCACCCACCACACTGCACACCGTCACTCACCAACTACAGTTTACCCTTTCACTCACTCGCTATACTTTACCCCGTCACTCATCGTCTACACATCATATCATCATTCACCCACTACACTTTACCCCGTCACTCACCCACATACACTTCACACTGTCACTCACCAACTACATTTTACACCGTCACTCACCTGCTAAAGTATACACTGTCACTCAATCACTACACTCACCCTATCACTCACCCACTACACTTTACCCCGTCACTCACCCGCTACACTTTACCTCTCACTCACCCGCTACACTTTACCCTGTCACTCACTCACTACACTTACCCAGTCCCTCACCCACTACACTATACCTAGTCACTCGCCCGCTACACTTTACCCCATCACTCACCCAGTACACTATACCCAGTCACTCACTTGCTACACTGTACCCTGTCACTCACCCGCTACAGTTTACCCTGTCACTCACACGCTACACTTTACCCTGTCACTCACCCACTAAACTTTACCCAGTCACTCATCCGCTACACATTACCTAGTCACTCACCCACTACACTTTAGCCTGTCACTCACCCACTAAACTTTACCCAGTCACTCACCCGCTACACATTACCTAGTCACTCGCCCGCTACACTTTACCCCATCACTCACCCAGTACACTATACCCAGTCACTCACTTGCTACACTGTACCCTGTCACTCACCCGCTACAGTTTACCCTGTCACTCACACGCTACACTTTACCCTGTCACTCACCCACTAAACTTTACCCAGTCACTCACCCGCTACACATTACCTAGTCACTCACCCGCTACACTTTAGCCTGTCACTCTCCAAATACACTTTACCCAGTCACTCACCCACTAAACTTTACCCAGTCACTCACCCGCTACACTTCACCCTGTCACTCAGCCATTACACTTTAGCCTGTCACTAACCCGCTACACTTTGCCCCGTCACTCACCCGCTACACTTTACCCCGTCACTCACCCACTACATTTCACACTGTCAATCACCCGCTACACTTTACCCTGTCACTCACCCACCACACTGCACACTGTCACTCACCAACTACAGTTTACCCTTTCACTCACTCGCTATACTTTACCCCATCACTCATCGTCTACACTTCACATCGTCACTCAACCACTACACTTTACCCCGTCACTCATCCATATACACTTTTCCCTTGTCACTCACCCACTACATTTCACACCGTCAATCACCAACTATACTTTAACCTGTCACTCACCTGCTACACTTCACCCTGTCACTCAAGCGCGACACTCACCCTATCACTCACCTGCTACACTTCACCTGTCACTCACCTGCTACACTTACCCTGTCACTCAATCACTACACTCACCGTATCACTCACCCACTGCACTTTACCCCATCATTCACCTGCTACACTTTACCCCGTCACTCACCCGCTTCACTTCACTCCATCACTCACCCGCTACACTTTAACCTGTCACTCACTCGCTACACTTACCCCATCACACAACCACTACACTTTACCCTGTTACTCACCTGCTATGCTTTACCCAGTCAGTTGCCCACTACACTCCAGCCTGTCACTCATCAGCTACGCTTTACCCTGTCAGGCGCCCAATACATTTTACGCCATTACTCACCCACTACACCTTTTCCTGTCGGTCGCCTACTACACTTTAACATGTCACTCATCAACTACACTTTAACCTGTCACTCACCAGCTATACTTTCCTCATAACTCATCCAATACACTTTACCCCATCACTCACCCGCTACACTTTGCCCTGTCACTCACTCACTACACTTACCCAGTCACTCACTATATCCAGGCACTCACCCACAACACATTACCCTGTCACTCGCCCGCTACACTTTACCCCATCACTCACCAAATACACTATACCCAGTCACTCACCAAATACACTATACCCAGTCACTCACTTGCTACACTTTACCCCATCACTCACCCGCTACAGTTTACCCTGTCACACACCCGCTACACTTTACCCCGTCACTCACCCACTAAACTTTACCCCGTCACTCACCCGCTACACATTACCCGGTCACTCACCCGCTACACTTTACCCTGTCACTCTCCAAATACACTTTACCCTGTCACTCACCCGCTAAACTTTACCCGGTCACTCAACAACTACACTTTACCCTATCACTCACCCGCTACACTTTACCCTGTCACTCACCAACTACAATTTACCCTGACACTCGCCAACTACACTTTACCTCATCACATACTTGGTACACTTCAGCCTGTCACTCTCCCACTACACTATACCCAGTCACGTACACGCTACACTTTACTCCATCACTCACGCACTACACTTTACCCCGTCACTCACTTGCTACACTTTCCCCTGTCACTCACCCACTACACTTACCCCGTCACTCACCCGCTACACTATACCCAGTCACTCACCCACTACACTTTACCCGGGCACTCACCCACTACACTTTACTTCGTCACTCACCTGCTACACTTCAGCCCGCCACTCAACTGCTACACTTTACCCAGTCACTCACCCACCATACTTTACCCTGTCACTCACCCGCTACACTATACCCAGTCACGCACACACTACACTTTACTCCGTCACTCACCCACTACACTTTACCCCGTCACTCACTCGCTACACTTTCCCGTCACTCACCTGCTACACTTCACCCTGTCACTCAAGCGCTACACTCACCCTATCACTCACCCACTACACTTTACTCTGTCACTCACCTGCTACACTTTACCCGTCAATCACTCGCCACACTTTACCCAGTCACTCACCCACCACACTTCACACTGTCACTCACCAACTACACGTTACCCTCTCCATCACCCACTACATTTTGCCCCGTCTTTCGCCCGCTACACTTTACACTGTCAGTCACCCACCACACTTCACGCTGTCACTCACCCTCTACACCTTAACCCGTCACTCACCTGCTACACCGTAACCCGTCACTCACCCGCTTCGCTTTATCGTTTCACTCAAGCGCTGCACTAACCCTATCACTCACCCACTACAATTCAGCCCGTCACTTACCCGCTACACTTTACCCCGTCACTCACCCACTACATTTCACACCGTCAATCACCAACTACACTTTACCCCGTCACTCACCAACTACACTTTAGCCCGTCACTCACTGTCTACACTTCACACCATCATTCATCAGCTGCACTTCACACCGTCTTTCACCCACTACAACTTACCCCGTCACTCACCCAATAAATTTTACTTGGTGACTCGCCCACTACATTTTACAGCGTTAATCACCCACTACACTTTATCCCGTCTCTCGCCCGCTATACTTCAAACGGTCACTCACCCGCTACACTTTACTCACCAACTACACTTTACCCTGTCACACACCCACCACACTTCACACCGTCACACACCAACTACACTTTACCCCTTCACTCACCCAATACACTTTACCCTGTCTCTTGCCCACTACACTTCACACGGTCACTCACCCGCTACACTTTACCCAGTCACTCACCCTTTCACTCACCCACTGCACTTTAACCTGTCACTCACCCGCTAGACTTCAGCCCGTCACTCACCCACTACATTTTACCCCGTCACTCACCAATTACACTTTACCCTGTCACTGGCACGCTACACTTTACCCCATCACTCATCGACTACACTTGACACCGTCATTAACCACCTACACTTCACAACTACATTCACCCACTACACTTTATTCCGTCAGTCACCCACTAAGCTTCACCACGTCACTCACCCACAGAACATTACCCCGTCACTCACCCACGACATTTCACACCGTCAATCACCCACTACACTTTACCCTGTCACTCACCCACCACACATCACACCGTTATTCACCAACTACCCTTTACCCCATCACGCACACACTACATTTTACCCCAACTCTCGCCCACTACACTTCACACTGTCACTCACCCGCTACACTTTACCCAGTCACACCATACTTTAACCCGTCACTCAACCGCTACACTTTCCAATGCCACTCACCCGCTACACTTCACCCTATCACTCACCCACTACACTTACCCTGTCACTCACCCACTAGACTTTACCCAGTCACTCACCTGCTACACTATACCCAGTCACTCACCCGCTACACATTTCCCCGTCACTCACCCTCTACACTATACCCAGTCACTCACCCACTACACTATACCCAGTCACTCACCCGCTACACTTTACCCTGTCACTCACCCACTACACTTTAACCCCTCACTCATCAACTACACTTTACCCCGTCACTCACCAACTACACTTTAGCCTGTCACTCACTGTCTACACTTCACACCAACATTCATCAGCTGCACTTCACACCGTCATTCACCCACTACAACTTACCCCGTCACTCACCCAATAAATTTTACTTGGTGACTCGCCCACTACATTTTACAGCGTTAATCACCCACTGCACTTTATCCCGTCTCTCGCCCGCTATACTTCACATGGTCTCTCACCCGCTACACTTTACTCACCAACTACACTTTACCCTGTCACACACCCACCACACTTCACACCGTCACACACCAACTACACTTTACCCCTTCACTCACCCAATACACTTTACCCTGTCTCTTGCCCACTACATTTCACACGGTCACTTACCCACTACACTTTACGCAGTCACTCACCCTTTCACTCACCCACTGCACTTTAACCTGTTACTCACCTGCTAGACTTCAGCCCGTCACTCACCCACTACATTTTACCCCGTCACTCACCAATTACACTTTACCCTGTCACTGACACGCTACACTTTACCCCATCACTCATCGACTACACTTGACACCGTCATTAACCACCTACACTTCACAACTACATTCACCCACTACACTTTATTCCATCAGTCACCCACTAAGCTTCACCACGTCACTCACCCACTGAACATTACCCCGTCACTCACCCATGACATTTCACACCGTCAATCACCCACTACACTTTACCCCATCACTCACCCACTACACTTCACACCGACATTCACCGTCTATACTTTAACGCGTCACACACCTGCTACACTTCACCCTGTCACTCACCAACTACACATTAACCTGTCATTCACCCACTACACTTTAGCCTGTTACTCACCTGCTATGCTTTACCCAGTTAGTCGCCCACTACATTCCAGCCTGTCACTCATCAGCTACTTTTTACCCTGTCAGGCGCCCACTACATTTTACGGCATTACGCACCCACTACACCTTTTCCTGTCACCTACTACACTTGAACATGTCACTCATCAAGTACACTTGACTCTGTCACTCACCAGCTATACTTTCCTCAGTAACTCATCAAATACACTTTACCCTGTCACTCACCCACTACACTTTACCCTGTCACTCACCCACTACACTTGACACCGTCATTCACCACCTACACTTCACACCAACATTCACCGACTACACTTTAATGCGTCACGCACCTGCTACACTTTACCCTGTCACTCACCCACCACTCTTCACACTGTCACTCAGCCACCATACTTTACACCGTCAATCACCCACTACACTTTACACCGTCATTCACACACTGCACTTTACACCGTCACTCACCAACTACACTTTACCCTGTCACTCACTCGCTACAATTTACCCCGTCACTCATCAACTACACTTTACCCTGTCACTCACCCACTACACTTTACCCTGTCACTCACCCGCTACACTTTACCCCGTCACTCACCCACTACACTTTACCCTGTCACTCACCCACTACACTTTACCCTGTCACTCACTCGCTACACTTTACCCCGTCACTCACCCACTACGCTTTACCCTATCACTCACCCACTACACTTTACGCCCTCACTCACCCGCTACACTTTACCCCGTCACTCACCCACTCAACTTTAGCCCGTCACTCACCCACTACATTTTACACCGTCAATCACCTGCTACATTTTACCCCTTCACTCACCCACTACACTTTACCCTGGCACTCACCCACTACACTTTATCTTGTCACTCACTCGCTACACTTTACCCCATCACTCACCGACTACACTTTACCCTGTCATTCACCCACTACACTTCACACTTACATTCACCCACTACACTTTACCCTGTCACACACCCACCACACTTCACACCGTCACACACCAACTACACTTTACCCCTTCACTCATCCAATACACTTTACCCTGTCTCTTGCCCACTACATTTCACACGGTCACTCACCCGCTACACTTTACGCAGTCACTCACCCTTTCACTCACCCACTGCACTTTAACCTGTCACTCACCCGCTAGACTTCAGCCCGTTACTCACCCACTACAATTTACCTCGTCACTCACCAATTACACTTTACCCTGTCACTGACACGCTACACTTGACCCCATCACTCATCGACTACACTTGACACCGTCATTAACCACCTACACTTCACAACAACATTCACCCACTACACTTTATCCCGTCAGTCACCCACTAAGCTTCACCACGTCACTCACCCACTGAACATTACCCCGTTACTCACCCACGACATTTCACACCGTCAATCACCCCCTACACTTTACCCTGTCACTCACCCACGACACTTCACACCGTTATTCATCAAATATACTTTACCCCATCACTCACCCACTACATTTTACCCCAACTCTCGCCCACTACACTTCACACTATCACTCACCCGCTACACTTTACCCTGTCACTCACCCACGACACTTCACACCGTTATTCATCAACTATACTTTACCCCATCACTCACCCACTACATTTTACCCCAACTCTCGCCCACTACACTTCACACTGTCACTCACCCGCTACACATTAACCTGTCACTCACCCACTACACTATACCCAGTCACTCATCCACTACACTATACCCAGTCACTCACCCGCTACACATTACCCTGTCACTCACCCACTACACTATACCCAGTCACTCACGCACTACACTACACCCAGTCACTCACCCACTACACATTACCCTGTCACTCACCCACTACACTTTACCCCATTACTCACCCACTACATTTTACCCCGTCTCTTGCCCACTACACGTCACACCATCGGTCACCCGCTACACTTTACCCTGTCACTCACCCACTACATTTTACACCGTCAATCACCTGCTACACTTTACCCTGTCACTCACCAACTACGCTTTACCCCGACACTCACCCACTACGTTTCACCGTGTCACTCACCAACTACACTTTACCCTGTTACTCACCAATTACACTTTACCCTGTCACTGACACGCTACACTTTACCCTGTCACTCACCCACTACACTTCACACCGTCACTCACCAACTACACTTTACCCCGTCACTCACCCACTACATTTTACCCTGTCTCTCGCCCACCACACCTCACACTGTCACGCGCCAACTACACTTCGCACCATCACTCACCCACTATACTTCACCCTGTCACTCACCCACTACACTTTACCTCGTCACTCACCCGCTAAACTATACCCTGTCACTCAATCGCTTCACTCACCCTATCATTCACCCACTGCACTTTACCCCGTCAGTCACCAATGACACTTTACCCTGTCACTCACCTGCTACACTTTACCCTGTCACTCACCTGATACATTTTCCCTGTCGTTCACCCACTACATTTGCCCCATCACACAACCACTACACTTTACCCTGTTACTCACTGCTATGCTCTACCCAGTCAGTTGCCCACTACACTCCAGCCTGTCACTCATCAGCTCTGCTTTACCCTGTCAGGCGCCCACTACATTTTACGCCATTACTCACCCACTACACCTTTTCCTGTTGGTCAGCTACACTTGAACATGTCACTCATCAACTACACTTGACCCTGTCACTCACCAGCTACACTTTCCTCAGTAATTCATCAAATACACTTCACCCTGTCACTCACCCACTACACTTTACCCTGTCAATCACCAACTACAATTTATCCTGTCACTCACCCACTACATTTTACTCCATCACTCACCGACTACACTTGACACCATCATTCACCACCTACACTTCACACCGACATTCACCGACTACACTTAACCGCGTCACGCACCTGCTACACTTTACCCCGTCACTCATCCACCACACTTTACACCGTCAATCACCCACTACACTTTACACAGTCACTCACCCACTACACTTTACCCCGTCACTCACCCACTACACTTCACACCGACATTCACCGTCTATATTTTAACGCGTCACACACCTGCTACACTTCACCCTGTCACTCACTAACTACACATTACCCTGTCATTCACCCACTACACTTTAGCCTGTCACTCACCCACTACACTTTACCCTGGCACTCACTCGCTACACTTTACCCTGGCACTCACCCACTACAATTTACCCTGTCACTCACTCGCTACACTTTACCCTGTCACTCACCCACTACACTTTACCCTGTCACTCACTCGCTACACTTTACCCTGTCACTCACCCACTATACTTTACCCTGGCACTCACTCGCTACACTTTACCCTATCACTCACCGCCTACACTTCACACTGACATTCACCCACTACACTTTAGCCTGTCACTCACCCACTACACTTCAAACCGTCACTCACCAACTACACTTTACCCCTTCACTCACCCACTACATTTTACCCTATCTCTCGCCCACCACACCTCACACTGTCACGCACCCACTACACTTCACGCCATCTCTCGCCTGCTACAGTTTACCCCGTCACTCACCCGCCAAATGTTACCCTGTCACTCACCAAATCCACTTTACCCTGCCACTCAGCCGCTACATTTTACCCTGTCCTCACCGGCTACATTTTACCCCGTCACTCACTAAATACACTTTACCCTGGCACTCACCAACTACACTTTACCCTGTCCTCACCCGCTACATTTTAACCTGACACTCGCAAACTACACTTTATCCTGTTACTAACCTGCTACTCTTCAGCCCGTCACTCACCCACCACACATTACCCTGTCACCCACCCACCACACATTACCCTGTCACTCACCAACTACACTTTACGCCGTCACTCACCCACTACATTTCACACCGTCAATCACCCGCCAAACGTTACCCTATCACTCAGCAAATCCACTTTACCCCGTCACTCACCCGCTACATTTTACCCCGTCAATCACCTGCCAAACGTTACCCTGTCACTCACCAAATCCACTTTACCCGGTCACTCACCCTCTACATTTTACCCCGTCAATCACCCGCCAAACGTTACCCTGTCACTCACCAAATCCACTTTACCCCATCACTCACCCTCTACATTTTACCCCGTCAATCACCCGCCAAATGTTACCCTGTCACTCACCAAATCCACTTTACCCTGACACTCACCCGCTACACTTTACTGTCACTCACCAACTACACTTTACCATGTCACTTACCAACTACACTTTACCCTGTCCCTCATCCGCTACACTTTACCCCGTGACTGACCCACTAAACTTTACCCTGTCAATCACCAACTACTCTTTACCCTGTCTCTCACTCGCTACATTTTACCCCATCACTCACCCACTACACTTCACTGTGTCTCTCACCCACTACACTTTACCTCATTACTCACCCACTAAACTATACCCTGTCACTCAATCGCTACACTCACTCACCCACTGCACTTTACCCCATCAGTCACCAATGACACTTTACCCTGTCACGCACCTGCTACACTTTACCCCGTCACTCACCTGCTACATTTTACCCTGTCGTTCACCCGCTACATTTGCCCCGTCACACAACCACTACACTTTACCCTGTTACTCACCTGCTATGCTTTACCCAGTTAGTCGACCACTACATTCCAGCCTGTCACTCATCAGCTACGCTTTACCCTGTCAGGCGCCCACTACATTTTACGCCATTACGCACCCACTACACCTTTTCCTGTCACCTACTACACTTGAATATGTCACTCATCAAGTACACTTGACCCTGTCACTCACCCACTACACTTTACCCTGTCACTCACCCACTACACTTTACCCTGTCACTCACTCGCTACACTTTACCCCGTCACTCACCCACTACACTATACCCAGTCACTCATCCACTACACTATACCCAGTCACTCACCCGCTACACATTACCCTGTCACTCACCCACTACACTATACCTAGTCACTCACCCACTACACTATACCCAGTCACTCACCCACTACACTATACCCAGTCACTCAACCACTACACATTACCCCGTTACTCACCCACTACATTTTACCCCGTCTCTTGCCCACTACACGTCACACCGTCGGTCACCCGCTACACTTTACCCTGTCACTCACCCACTACATTTTACACCATCA
Organism: Carcharodon carcharias; assembly: GCF_017639515.1. Taxonomy (NCBI): domain Eukaryota; kingdom Metazoa; phylum Chordata; class Chondrichthyes; order Lamniformes; family Lamnidae; genus Carcharodon; species Carcharodon carcharias. The sequence continues at coordinate 61,399,850 of NC_054485.1, forward strand.
ATCACCTGCTACACTTTACCCTGTCACTCACCAACTACGCTTTATCCCGACACTCACCCACTACGTTTCACCGTGTCACTCACCAACTACACTTTACCCTGTCACTCACCAATTACACTTTACCCTGTCACTGACACGCTACACTTTACCCTGTCACTCACCCACTACACTTCACACCGTCACTCACCAACTACACTTTACCCCGTCACTCACCCACTACATTTTACCCTGTCTCTCGCCCACCACACCTCACACTGTCACGCGCCAACTACACTTCGCACCATCACTCACCCACTATACTTCACCCTGTCACTCACCCACTACACTTTACCTCGTCACTCACCCGCTAAACTATACCCTGTCACTCAATCGCTTCACTCACCCTATCATTCACCCACTGCACTTTACCCCGTCAGTCACCAATGACACTTTACCCTGTCACTCACCTGCTACACTTTACCCTGTCACTCACCTGATACATTTTCCCTGTTGTTCACCCACTACATTTGCCCCATCACACAACCACTACACTTTACCCTGTTACTCACTGCTATGCTCTACCCAGTCAGTTGCCCACTACACTCCAGCCTGTCACTCATCAGCTCTGCTTTACCCTGTCAGGCGCCCACTACATTTTACGCCATTACTCACCCACTACACCTTTTCCTGTTGGTCAGCTACACTTGAACATGTCACTCATCAACTACACTTGACCCTGTCACTCACCAGCTATACTTTCCTCAGTAATTCATCAAATACACTTTACCCTGTCACTCACCCACTACACTTTCCCCTGTCAATCACCAACTACAATTTATCCTGTCACTCACCCACTACATTTTACTCCATCACTCACCGACTACACTTGACACCATCATTCACCACCTACACTTCACACCGACATTCACCGACTACACTTAACCGCGTCACGCACCTGCTACACTTTACCCCGTCACTCACCCACCACACTTTACACCGCCAATCACCCACTACACTTTACACAGTCGCTCACCCACTACACTTTATCCCGTCACTCACCCACTACACTTCACACCGACATTCACCGTCTATACTTTAACGCGTCACACACCTGCTACACTTCACCCTGTCACTCACCAACTACACATTACCCTGTCATTCACCCACTACACTTTAGCCTGTCACTCACCCACTACACTTTACCCTGGCACTCACTCGCTACACTTTACCCTGGCACTCACCCACTACAATTTACCCTGTCACTCACTCGCTACACTTTACCCTGTCACTCACCCACTACACTTTACCCTGTCACTCACTCGCTACACTTTACCCTGTCACTCACCCACTATACTTTACCCTGGCACTCACTCGCTACACTTTACCCTATCACTCACCGCCTACACTTCACACTGACATTCACCCACTACACTTTAGCCTGTCACTCACCCACTACACTTCAAACCGTCACTCACCAACTACACTTTACCCCTTCACTCACCCACTACATTTTACCCTATCTCTCGCCCACCACACCTCACACTGTCACGCACCCACTACACTTCACGCCATCTCTCGCCTGCTACAGTTTACCCCGTCACTCACCCGCCAAATGTTACCCTGTCACTCACCAAATCCACTTTACCCTGCCACTCAGCCGCTACATTTTACCCTGTCCTCACCGGCTACATTTTACCCCGTCACTCACTAAATACACTTTACCCTGGCACTCACCAACTACACTTTACCCTGTCCTCACCCGCTACATTTTAACCTGACACTCGCAAACTACACTTTATCCTGTTACTAACCTGCTACTCTTCAGCCCGTCACTCACCCACCACACATTACCCTGTCACCCACCCACCACACATTACCCTGTCACTCACCAACTACACTTTACGCCGTCACTCACCCACTACATTTCACACCGTCAATCACCCGCCAAACGTTACCCTATCACTCAGCAAATCCACTTTACCCCGTCACTCACCCGCTACATTTTACCCCGTCAATCACCTGCCAAACGTTACCCTGTCACTCACCAAATCCACTTTACCCGGTCACTCACCCTCTACATTTTACCCCGTCAATCACCCGCCAAACGTTACCCTGTCACTCACCAAATCCACTTTACCCCATCACTCACCCTCTACATTTTACCCCGTCAATCACCCGCCAAATGTTACCCTGTCACTCACCAAATCCACTTTACCCTGACACTCACCCGCTACACTTTACTGTCACTCACCAACTACACTTTACCATGTCACTTACCAACTACACTTTACCCTGTCCCTCATCCGCTACACTTTACCCCGTGACTGACCCACTAAACTTTACCCTGTCAATCACCAACTACTCTTTACCCTGTCTCTCACTCGCTACATTTTACCCCATCACTCACCCACTACACTTCACTGTGTCTCTCACCCACTACACTTTACCTCATTACTCACCCACTAAACTATACCCTGTCACTCAATCGCTACACTCACTCACCCACTGCACTTTACCCCATCAGTCACCAATGACACTTTACCCTGTCACGCACCTGCTACACTTTACCCCGTCACTCACCTGCTACATTTTACCCTGTCGTTCACCCGCTACATTTGCCCCGTCACACAACCACTACACTTTACCCTGTTACTCACCTGCTATGCTTTACCCAGTTAGTCGACCACTACATTCCAGCCTGTCACTCATCAGCTACGCTTTACCCTGTCAGGCGCCCACTACATTTTACGCCATTACGCACCCACTACACCTTTTCCTGTCACCTACTACACTTGAATATGTCACTCATCAAGTACACTTGACCCTGTCACTCACCCACTACACTTTACCCTGTCACTCACCCACTACACTTTACCCTGTCACTCACTCGCTACACTTTACCCCGTCACTCACCCACTACACTATACCCAGTCACTCATCCACTACACTATACCCAGTCACTCACCCGCTACACATTACCCTGTCACTCACCCACTACACTATACCCAGTCACTCACCCACTACACTATACCCAGTCACTCACCCACTACACTATACCCAGTCACTCAACCACTACACATTACCCCGTTACTCACCCACTACATTTTACCCCGTCTCTTGCCCACTACACGTCACACCGTCGGTCACCCGCTACACTTTACCCTGTCACTCACCCACTACATTTTACACCATCAATCACCTGCTACACTTTACCCTGTCACTCACCAACTACGCTTTATCCCGACACTCACCCACTACGTTTCACCGTGTCACTCACCAACTACACTTTACCCTGTCACTCACCAATTACACTTTACCCTGTCACTGACACGCTACACTTTACCCTGTCACTCACCCACTACACTTCACACCGTCACTCACCAACTACACTTTACCCCGTCACTCACCCACTACATTTTACCCTGTCTCTCGCCCACCACACCTCACACTGTCACGCGCCAACTACACTTCGCACCATCACTCACCCACTATACTTCACCCTGTCACTCACCCACTACACTTTACCTCGTCACTCACCCGCTAAACTATACCCTGTCACTCAATCGCTTCACTCACCCTATCATTCACCCACTGCACTTTACCCCGTCAGTCACCAATGACACTTTACCCTGTCACTCACCTGCTACACTTTACCCTGTCACTCACCTGATACATTTTCCCTGTTGTTCACCCACTACATTTGCCCCATCACACAACCACTACACTTTACCCTGTTACTCACTGCTATGCTCTACCCAGTCAGTTGCCCACTACACTCCAGCCTGTCACTCATCAGCTCTGCTTTACCCTGTCAGGCGCCCACTACATTTTACGCCATTACTCACCCACTACACCTTTTCCTGTTGGTCAGCTACACTTGAATATGTCACTCATCAACTACACTTGACCCTGTCACTCACCAGCTATACCTTCCTCAGTAATTCATCAAATACACTTTACCCTGTCACTCACCCACTACACTTTACCCTGTCACTCACCCACTACACTTTACCCTGTCAATCACCAACTACAATTTATCCTGTCACTCACCCACTACATTTTACTCCATCACTCACCGACTACACTTGACACCATCATTCACCACCTACACTTCACACCGACATTCACCGACTACACTTTACCGCGTCACGCACCTGCTACACTTTACCCCGTCACTCACCCACCACACTTTACACCGTCACTCACCCACTACACTTTACACTGTCAATCACCCACTACACTTTACACGGTCACTCACCCACTACACTTTACCCCGTCACTCACCCACTACACTTCACACCGACATTCACCGTCTATACTTTAACGCATCACACACCTGCTACACTTCACCCTGTCACTCACCAACTACACTTTACCCTGTCACTCACCCACTACATTTTACCCTGTCTCTCACACACCACACCTCACGCTGTCACGCACCAACTACACTTCACGCCGTCTCTCGCCCGCTGCACTTCGCACCGTCACTCACCCACTACACTTCACCCTGTCACTCACCCACTACACTTTACCTCGTCACTCACCCGATAAACTATATCCTGTTACTCACACGCTACACTTTACCTCGTCACTCACCCATTAAACTATACCCTGTCACTCAATCGCTACACTCACCCAATCACTCACCCAATGCACTTTAACCCGTCACTCACCCGCTACACTTTACCCTGTCACTCAAGTGCTACACTCACCCTATCATTCACCCACTGCACTTTACCCCGCCAGTCACCAATGACACTTTACCCTGTCAATCACCTGCTACACTTTAAACTGTCGCTCACCCGCTACACTTTAACCCGTTACTCACCCGCTACATTTACCCCGTCACACAACCACTACACTTTACCCTGTTACTCACCTGCTATTCTTTACCCAGTCAGTCGCCCACTACACTCCAGCCTGTCACTCATCAGCTAGGCTTTAACCTGTCAGGCACCCACTATATTTTATGCCATTACTCACCCACTACACCTTTTCCTGTTGGTCGCCTACTACACTTGAACATGTCACTCATCAACTACACTTGACCCTGTCACTCACCCACTATTTTCCTCAGTAATTCATCAAATACACTTTACCCTGTCACTCACCCACTACATTTACCCTGTCACTCATCCACTACACTTTACCCTGTCACTCACCCACTCCACTTTACCCTGTCAATCACCCACTATACTTTACCCTGTCACTCACCCACTATACTTTACCCTGTCACTCACCCACTACACTTTACCCTGTCACTCACCCACTACACTTTACCCTGTCAATCACCCACTATACTTTACCTTGTCACTCACCCACTATACTTTACCCTGGCACTCACTCGCTACACTTTACCCTATCACTCACCGCCTACACTTCACACTGAGAATCACCCACTACACTTTAGCCTGTCACTCACCCACTACACTTTACCCTGGCACTCACTCGCTACACTTTACCCTGGCACTCACCCACTATACTTTTCCCTGTCACTCACTCGCTACACTTTACCCTGGCATTCACCCACTACACTTTACCCTGTCACTCACCCACTACACTTTACCCTGGCACTCACTCGCTACACTTTACCCTATCACTCACCGACTACACTTCACACTGACATTCACCCACTACACTTTAGCCTGTCACTCACCCACTACACTTTACCCTGTCACTCACCCGCTACATTTTACCCTGTCACTTACCAAATACACTTTACCCTGACACTCACCCGCTACACTTTACCCTGACACTCACCAACTACACTTTATACTGTTACTCACCTGCTACACTTCAGCCCGTCACTCACCCACCAAACATTACCCTGTCACTCACCAACTATACTTTAACCTGTCACTCACACGCTACACTATACCCAGTCACTCACCAACTACACTTTAACCTGTCACTCACCAACTACACTTTACCCCATCACTCACAAGCTACACTTTACCCTGTCAATCACCAACTACACTTTATCCTGTCACCCATCTGCTACAATTTAACATGTCACTCACTCGCTTCATTTTACCCCATCACTCACCGACTACACTTCACACCGTCATTCACCACCTACATTTCACACCGACATTCACCGACTACACCTTACCGTGTTACGCACCTGCTTCACTTTACCCCGTCAACCAGCCACTACACCTTACCCCATCACTCACACTACACTTTACACCGTCACTCACCCACTAAACTTTAGCCTGACACTCACCCGCTACATTTCACACCGTCAATCACCCACTACACTTTACTCCATCACTCACCAAATACACTTTACCCTGTCACTCACTCGCTACACCTTACCCTGTCACTCACCAACTACACTTTACCCCGTGACGCACCCACTACTCTTTACCCTGTCACTCACCCGCTACATTTTACCCCGTCACTTACCAAATACACTTTACCCTGACACTCACCCGCTACACTTTACCCCGTCACTTACCAAATACACTTTACCCTGTCACTCACCCGCTACATTTTACCCCGTCACTTACCAAATACACTTTACCCTGACACTCACCCAGTACACTTTACCCTGTCACTTACCCGCTACATTTTACCCCGTCACTTACCAAATACACTTTACCCTGTCACTCACCCGCTACATTTTACCCCGTCACTTACCAAATACACTTTACCCTGACACTCACCCGCTACACTTTACCCCGTCACTTACCAAATACACTTTACCCTGTCACTCACCCGCTACATTTTACCCCGTCACTTACCAAATACACTTTACCCTGACACTCACCCGCTACACTTTACCCCGTCACTTACCAATTACACTTTACCCTGTCACTCACCCGCTACATTTTACCCCGTCACTTACCAAATACACTTTACCCTGACACTCACCCGCTACACTTTACCCTGTCACTCACCCGCTACATTTTACCCCGTCACTTACCAAATACACTTTACCCTGTCGCTCACCTGCTACATTTTACCCTGTCACTTACCAATTACACTTTACCCTGATACTCATCCGCTCCACTTTACCCTAACACTCACCCAGTACATTTTACCCTGTCTCTTACCAAATACACTTTACCCTGGCACTTTAACCTGTTACTCACCTGCTAAACTTCAGCCCGTCACTCACCCACCAATCATTACCCTGTCACTCACCAACTACACCTTAACCTGTCACTCACACGCTACACTATACCCAGTCACTCACCAACTACACTTTAACCTGTCACTCACCAACTACACTTTACCTTGTCACTCACAAGCTACACTTTACCTTATCAATCACCAACTACATTTTATCCTGTCACCCATCTGCTACAATTTAACATGTCACTCACTCACTTCATTTTACCCCATCACTCACTGACCACTTCACACCGACATTCACCACCTACACTTCACACCGACATTCACCGACTACACTTTACCGCGTTACGCACCTGCTAAACTTTACCCCGTCAACCAGCCACTACACCTTACCCCGTCACTCACGCTACACTTTACACCGTCACTCACCCACTGAACTTTAGCCCGTCACTCACGCACTACATTTCACAACTTCAGTCATCTGCTACACTTTACCCCATCTCTCACCAAATACACTTTACCCTGTCACTCACTCGCTACACTTTACCCTGTCACTCACTCGCTACACTTTACCATGTCACTCACCAACTACACTTTACCCTGTCACTCACTTGCTACACTTTACCCTGTCACTCACCAACTACACTTTACCCCATCACTCACTCGCTACATTTTACCCTGTCACTCACCGACTACACTTGACACGGTCATTCACCTGCTACACTTCACACCGACATTCACCCGCTACACTTTACCCCCTCACTCACCCGCTACACTTTACCACGTCGCTCACCAATTACGCTTTACCCCGTCTCTCACCCACTAAACTTTAGCCCGTCTCACCCACCACACTTCACACTGTCACTCACCAACTACACTTTATGCCGTTCGTCACCCACTACATTTTACCTGGTCTCTCGCCCACCACACCTCACGCTGTCACTCACCCACAACACTTCACCCCGTCTCTCGCCTGCTGCACTTCGCACCATCACTCACCCACTACACTTCACCGTGTCACTCATCCGTTAAACTATATCCTGTCACTCAATCGCTACACTCACCCTATCACTCACCCACTACGCTTTAACCCCTCACTCACTCGCTACACTTTACCCTGTCACTCACTCGCTACACTTACCCTGTCACACAACCACTACACTTTACCCTGTTACTCACCCGCTATTCTTTGCCCAGTCAGTCGCCCACTACACTCCAGCCTGTCACTCATCAGCTCTGCTTTACCCTATCACTCACCTGCTATATTTGAACCTGTCACTCACCAACTACATTTTACCCTGTCACTCACCGACTACACTTGACACCGTCATTAACCACCTGCACTTCACAACGACATTCACCCACTACACTTTATCCCGTCACTCACCCGCTACAATTTACCCCGTCACTCACCAATTACACTTTACCCTGGTACTCACCCGCTACGCTTTATCCTGTCACTCACCAACTGCACTTTACCCCGTCACTCACCCACTACATTTCACACCATCAACCACCCACTACAGTTTACCTTGGCACTCACCCACCACACTTCACACCGTTATTCACCAACTACATTTTACCCCGTCATTCACCCACTACATTTTACCCCGTCTCTCGCCTGCTACACTTTACCCTGTCACTCATCCATTACACTTTACCCTGTCATTCACCCACTAAACTTTACTCCGTCACTCACCTGCTACACTTACCCTGTCATACACCCACTACAATTCACCCTGTCACTCACCCGCTAAACTTTACCCTGTCACTCACCAACTATACTTCACACCGACATTCACCCACTATACTTTACCCTGTCACTCACCCACCACACTTCACACTGTCACTCACCAACTACACTTTACCCCGTCACTCACCCACTACATTTTACCCCGTCTCTCGCCCACCACACCTCACACTGTCACGCATCCACTACACTTCACCCTGTCTCTCGCCCACTGCACTTCGCACCGTCATTCACCCACTACACATCACCCTGTCACTCACCCACTACAATTTACCTCGTCACTCACCCGCTAAAATATGTCCTGCCACTGATCCGCTACACTTTACCCTGTCACTCACCAAATACACTTTAACCGCTCACTCACTCACTACACTTTACCATGTCACTCACCAACTACACTTTACTCCATCACTCACTCGCTACACTTTACCCTGTCACTCACCAACTACACTTTATCCTGTCACTCACTCGCTACATTTTACCCCATCACTCACCGACTACACTTGACACCGTCATTCACCACCTACACTTGACACCGACATTCTCCCGCTACACTTTACTGCCTCACTCACCCGCTACACTTTACCCCGTCACTCACCAACTACGCTTTACCCCGTCTCTCACCCACTAAACTTTAGCTCGTCACTCACCTACTACATTTTACCCTGTCTCTCGCCCACCACACCTCACACTGTCACGCACCCACAACACTTCACCCCGTCAGTCACCCGCTACACTTTACCCCATCTCTCACTAAATACACTTTACCCTGTCACTCACTCGCTACAGTTTACCCTGTCACTCACTCACTACCCTTTACCATGTCACTCACCATCTACACTTTACCCCATCACTCACTCGCTACACTTTACCCTGTCACTCACTCGCTACACTTTACCCTGTCACTCACTCGCTACACTTTACCCTGTCACTCACCAACTACACTTTACCCCATCACTCACTCGCTACATTTTATCCTATCACTCACCGACTACACTTGACACCGTCATTCACCACCTACACTTCACACCGACATTCACCCGCTACACTTTACCCCCTCACTCACCCGCTACACTTTACCCCGTCACTCACCAACTACGCTTTACCGCGTCTCTCACCCACTAAACTTTAGCCCGTCAATCACCCACCACACTTTACACCGTCACTCACCAACTACACTTTACGCCGTCACTCACCCACTACATTTTACCCTGTCTCTCGCCCACCACACCTCACGCTGTCACTCACCCACAACACTTCACCCCGTTTCTCGCCTGCTGCACTTCGCACCGTCACTCACCCACTACACTTCACCCTGTCACTCACCCACTACACTTTACCTCGTCACTCACCCGCTAAACTATATCCTGTCACTCAATCGCTACACTCACCCTATCACTCACCCACTACACTTTAACCGCTCACTCACTCGCTACACTTTACCGCGTCACTCACCTGCTACACTTACCCTGTCACACAACCACTATACTTTACCCTGTCACTCACTCGCTACACTTACCCTGTCACACAACCACTACACTTTACCCTGTTACTCACCTGCTATGCTTTGCCCAGTCAGTCGCCCACTACACTCCAGCCTGTCACTCATCAGCTCCGCTTTACCCTGTCACTCACCTGATATATTTGAACCTGTCACTCACCTACTACATTTTACCCTGTCACTCACCGACTACACTTGACACCGTAATTAACCACCTGCACTTCACAACGACATTCACCCACTACACTTTATCCCGTCACTCACCCGCTACAATTTACCCCGTCACTCACCAATTACACTTTACCCTGGCACTCACCCGCTACGCTTTATCCTGTCACTCACCAACTGCACTTTACCCCGTCACTCACTTACTACATTTCACACCGTCAACCACCCACTACAGTTTACCCTGGCACTCACCCACCACACTTCACACCGTTATTCACCAACTACATTTTACCCCATCATTCACCCACTACGCTTTACCCTGTCACTCACCCACTACACTTTGCCCTGTCATTCACCCACTAAACTTTACCCCGTCACTCACCCGCTACACTTCACCCTGTCATTCACCCACTACAATCCACCCTGTCACTCACCCGCTAAACTTTACCCTGTCACTCACCAACTACACTTCACACTGTCACTCACCAACTACACTTTACCCCGTCACTCACCCACTACATTTTACCCTGTCTCTCGCCCACCACACCTCACACTGTCACGCATCCATTACACTTCACCCTGTCTCTCGCCCGCTGCACTTCACCCTGTCACTCACCCACTACAATTTACCTCGTCACTCACCCGCTAAAATATGTCCTGTCACTAACCCGCTACACTTTACCCTGTCACTCACCAAATACACTTACCCTGTCATTCACTTACTAAACATTACCCCCTCACTCACTCTCTACATTTTACCCCGTTACTCACCCGCCAAACGTTACCCTGTCACTCACCAAATCCACTTTACCCTTTCACTCACCCGCTACATTTTACCCCGTCACTTACCAAATACACTTTACCCTGACACTCATCCGCTACACTTTACCCTGTCACTCACCCACTACGTTTTACCCTGTCACTTACCAAATACACTTTATCCTGACACTTTATCCTGTTACTCACCTGCTACACTTCAGCCCGTCACTCACCCACCAAACATTACCCTGTCACTCACCAACTATACTTTAACCTGTCACTCACACGCTACACTATACCCAGTCACTCACCAACTACACTTTAATCTGTCACTCACCAACTACACTTTACCCCATCACTCACAAGCTACACTTTACCCTGTCAAGCACCAACTACATTTTATCCTGTCACCCATCTGCTACAATTTAACATGTCACTCACTCGCTTCATTTTACCCCATCACTCACCGACTACACTTCACACCGTCATTCACCACCTACACTTCACACCGTCATTCACCGACTACACTTTACCGTGTTACGCACCTGCTACACTTTACCCCGTCAACCAGACACTACACCTTACCCCATCACTCACGCTACACTTTACACCGTCACTCACCCACTAAACTTTAGCCCGTCACTCACGCACTACATTTCACACCGTCAGTCACCCGCTACACTTTACCCCATCTCTCACCAAATACACTTTACCCTGTCACTCACTCGCTACACGTTACCCTGTCACTCACTCGCTACACTTTACCATGTCACTCACCAACTACACTTTACCCTGTCACTCACTCGCTACACTTTACCCTGTCACTCACTCGCTACACTTTACCATGTCACTCACCAACTACACTTTACCCTGTCACTCACTCGCTACACTTTACCATGTCACTCACCAACTACACTTTACCCCATCACTCACTCGCTACACTTTACCCTGTCACTCACTCGCTACACTTTACCCTGTCACTCACCAACAACACTTTACCCTGTCACTCACTCGCTACATTTTACCCCATCACTCACCGACTACACTTGACACCGTCATTCACCACCTACACTTGACACCGACATTCTCCCGCTACACTTTACCCCGTCACCCACCAACTACGCTTTATCCCGTCTCTCACCCACTAAACTTTAGCCCGTCACTCACATACTACATTTTACCCTATCCCTCGCCCACCACACCTCACACTGTCACGCACCCACAACACTTCACCCCGTCTCTCGCCTGCTGCACTTCGCACCGTCACTCACCCACAACACTTCACCGTGTCACTCACCCACTACACTTTACCTCGTCACTCACCCGCTAAACTATATCCTGTCACTCGTTTGCTACACTCACTCTATCAGTCACCCGCCGCACTTTAACCCGTCACTCACTCACTACACATTGCCCCGTCACTCACCTGCTACACTTACCCTGTCACACAACCACTACACTTTACCCTGTCATTCACCCACTACACTTTACCCTGTCACTCACCCACTACACTTTACCCTGTCATTCACCCACTAAACTTTACCCCGTCACTCACCCGCTACATTTTACCCCGTCACTCACCCGCTACACTTTACCCTGTCACAGACCAAATACACTTTACCCTGTCACTCCCCAACTACGCTTTACCCCGTCACTCACATGCTACACTTTACCCTGTCAATCACGAACTACACATAACCCTGTCACTCACTCGCTACTCTTAACCTGTGACTCACCCACTACACTTTCCCCGTCATTCACCAACTACATTTTACCCGGTCACTCACCCGCGATACTTCACTCTGTCACTCACCCACTACACTTACCCCGTCACTCACCCATTACCCTATACCCAATAACTCACCCGCTACACTTTACCCTGGCACTCAACCAATACACTATACCCAGTCATTCACCCACTATACTTTACCCCGTCACTCACCCGCTACACTTTACCCTGTCACTCACCAAATACACTTACCCTGTCATTCAACCCCTACACTTTACCCCGTCCTCACCTGCTATATTTTACCCCGTCACTCACCAACTACACTTTACCCTGTCACTCACTCGCTACACTTTACCCTGTCACTCACTGAATACAGTTACCCTGTCATTCACCCACTAAACTTTACCCTGTCACTCACCCGCTACATTTTACCCCTTTACTCACCCACCAAACGTTACCCTGTCGCTCACCAAATCCACTTTACCCTGTCACTCACCCGCTACATTTTACCCCGTCAGTTACCAAATACACTTTACCCTGACACTCACCCGCTACATTTTAAGCTGACACTCACCCACTACACTTTACCCATCTCCTACAATTTAACATGTCACTCACTCGCTTCATTTTACCCCATCACTCACCGACTACACTTCACACCAACATTCACCACCTACACTTCACCCCGACATTCACCGACTACACTTTACCCCGTCAACCAGCCACTACACCTTACCCCGTCACTCACGCTACACTTTACACTGTCACTCACCCACTAAACTTTAGTCTGTCACTCACCCACTACATTTCACACCGTCAGTCACCCGCTACATTTTACCCCATCACTCACCAAATACACTTTACCCTGTCACTCACTCACTACATTTTACCCTGTTACTCACCAACTACACTTTACCCTGTCACTCACTCGCTACACTTCACCATGTCACTCACCAACTACACTTTACCCCATCACTCACTCGCTACACTTTACCCTGTCACTCACCAACTACACTTTACCCTGTCACTCACTCGCTACACTTTACCCCCTCACTCACCCGCTACACTTTACCCCGTCACTCACCAACTACGCTTTACCCTGTCTCTCACCCACTAAACTTTAGCCCGTCACTCACCCACCACATTTTACCCTGTCTCTCGCCCGCTGTACTTCGCACCGTCACTCACCCGCTACACTTCACCCTGTCACCCACCCACTACACTTTACCTCGTCTCTCACCCGCTAAACTATATCCTGTCACTCAATCGCTACACTCACCCTATCACTCACCCACTACACTTCACCGTGTCACTCACACACTACACTTTACCTCGTCACTCACCCGCTAAACTATATCCTGTCACTCAATCGCTACACTCAGCCTATCACTCATCTACTGCACTTTAACCCCTCACTCACCCACTACACTTTAACCCGTCACTCACTCGCTACACTTACCCTGTCACACAACCACTACAATTTACCCTGTTACTCACCTGCTATGCTTTGCCCAGTCAGTCGCCCACTACACGCCAGCCTGTCACTCATCAGTTCCGCTTTACCCTGTCACTCACCCGCTATATTTGACCCTGTCACTCACCAACTACATTTTACCCTGTGACTCACCGACTACACTTGACACCGTCATTAACCACCTGCACTTCACAACGACAATCACCCACAACAGTTTATCCCGTCGCTCACCCACTAGGCTTTACCACATCACTCAACCACTACACTTTACACTGTCACTCACTCGCTACATTTTACCCTGACACTCACCAGCTACACTTTACCCTGTCACTCACCAACTACACATTACCCTGTCACTCACCCGCTACAATTTACTCCATCACTCACGAATTACACTTTACCCTGGCACTCACCCGCTACGCATTATCCTGTCACTAACCAACTGCACTTTACTCCGTCACTCACTCACTACATTTCACTCCGTCAATCGCCCACTACACTTTACCCTGGCACTCACCCACCACACTTCACACCGTTATTCACCAACTACACTTTACCCCGTCATTCACCCACTACATTTTACCCCGTCTCTCGCCCGCTACATTCACACTGTCACTCACCCAGTCACTTACCCACCATATTTAACCCGTCATTCACCCACTACACTTTACCCTGTCATTCACCCACTAAACTTTACCCCGTCACTCACCCGCTACATTTTACCCCTTTACTCACCCACCAAACATTACCCTGTCGCTCACCAAATCCACTTTACCCTGTCACTCACCCGCTACATTTTACCCCGTCAGTTACCAAATACACTTTACCCTGACACTCACCCGCTACATTTTAAGCTGACACTCACCCACTACACTTTACCCATCTCCTACAATTTAACATGTCACTCACTCGCTTCATTTTACCCCATCACTCACCGACTACACTTCACACCAACATTCACCATCTACACTTCATCCCGACATTCACCGACTACACTTTACCCCATCAACCAGCCACTACACCTTACCCCGTCACTCACGCTACACTTTACACTGTCACTCACCCACTAAACTTTAGTCTGTCACTCACCCACTACATTTCACACCGTCAGTCACCAGCTACATTTTACCCCATCACTCACCAAATACACTTTACCCTGTCACTCACTCACTACATTTTACCCCATCACTCACCAACTACACTTTACCCTGTCACTCACTCGCTACACTTCACCATGTCACTCACCAACTACACTTTACCCCATCACTCACTCGCTACACTTTACCCTGTCACTCACCAACTACACTTTACCCTGTCACTCACTCGCTACACTTTACCCCCTCACTCACCCGCTACACTTTACCCCGTCACTCACTAACTACGCTTTACCCTGTCTCTCACCCACTAAACTTTAGCCCGTCACTCACCCACCACATTTTACCCTGTCTCTTGCCCGCTGTACTTCGCACCGTCACTCACCCGCTACACTTCACCCTGTCACCCACCCACTACACTTTACCTCGTCTCTCACCCGCTAAACTATATCCTGTCACTCAATCGCTACACTCACCCTATCACTCACCCACTACACTTCACCGTGTCACTCACACACTACACTTTACCTCGTCACTCACCCGCTAAACTATATCCTGTCACTCAATCGCTACACTCAGCCTATCACTCATCTACTGCACTTTAACCCCTCACTCACCCACTACACTTTAACCCGTCACTCACTCGCTACACTTACCCTGTCACACAACCACTACAATTTACCCTGTTACTCACCTGCTATGCTTTGCCCAGTCAGTCGCCCACTACACGCCAGCCTGTCACTCATCAGTTCCGCTTTACCCTGTCACTCACCCGCTATATTTGACCCTGTCACTCACCAACTACATTTTACCCTGTGACTCACCGACTACACTTGACACCGTCATTAACCACCTGCACTTCACAACGACAATCACCCACAACAGTTTATCCCGTCGCTCACCCACTAGGCTTTACCACATCACTCAACCACTACACTTTACACTGTCACTCACTCGCTACATTTTACCCTGACACTCACCAGCTACACTTTACCCTGTCACTCACCAACTACACATTACCCTGTCACTCACCCGCTACAATTTACTCCATCACTCACGAATTACACTTTACCCTGGCACTCACCCGCTACGCATTATCCTGTCACTAACCAACTGCACTTTACTCCGTCACTCACTCACTACATTTCACTCCGTCAATCGCCCACTACACTTTACCCTGGCACTCACCCACCACACTTCACACCGTTATTCACCAACTACACTTTACCCCGTCATTCACCCACTACATTTTACCCCGTCTCTCGCCCGCTACATTCACACTGTCACTCACCCAGTCACTTACCCACCATATTTAACCCGTCATTCACCCACTACACTTTACCCTGTCATTCACCCACTAAACTTTACCCCATCACTCACCCGCTACATTTTACACCTTCACTCACCCACTGCACTTTACCCTGTCACACACCAAATGCACTTTACCCTGTCACTCACCCACTACATTTTACCCCGTCACTCACCAAATACACTTTACCCTGTCACTTCCCAACTGCACTTTACCTTGTCAGTCACGCGTGACACTTTACCCTGTCAATCACGAACTACACATAACCCTGTCACTCACTCGCTACTCTTAACCTGTGACTCACCCACTACACTTTCCCCATCATTTACCAACTACATTTTACCCGGTCACTCACCCGCTATACTTCACTCTGTCACTCACCCACTACATTTACCCCGTCACTCACCCATTACCCTATACCCAGTAACTCACCCACTATACTTTACCCCGTCACTCACCCGCTACACTTTACCCCGTCACTCACCCGCTACACTTTACCCTGTCACTCACCTGCTACACGTTACCCCATCACTCACCCGCTACACTTTACCCCGTCACTCAACCACTACACTTTACCCTGTCACTCATCAGTTACACTTTACCGTGTAAGTCAGCCACTACACTTTACCCAGTCACTCACCCGTTACACTTTGCCCTGTCAGTCACCCACTACACCTTAGCCTAACTCTCACCAGATACACTTTACCCCGGCACTCACAAACTACATTTCACCGTCACTAACCAACAACGCTTTACCCAGTCACTCATCCGCTACATTTTACCCTGTCACTCGCCCACTATACTTTACCCTGTCAGTCGCCCACTACACTTTACCCTGTCACTCGCCCACTATACCTTACCCTGTCAGTCGCCCACTACACTTTACCCTATCACTCAGCCGCTTCTTTTTATCCTGTCATTCACCTGCTACACTTTACCCTGTCACTCGCCCACTACACTTTACCCTGTCAGTCGCCCTTTACACTTTATCCTGTCACTCAGCATCTACACTTTACCCTGTCAGTCACCCTTTACACTTTATCCTGTCACTCAATCACTACATTTTACCCTGTCACTTACTCACTACACTTCATCTTGTCACTCACCCATTGCACTCTACCCCGTCACTCACTCACTACACTTTATCCTGTCACTCACCTACTATACTTTACTCCTCACTCAACAACAACACTTTACCCTGTCACTCACCTACTACACTTTACCCCGTCACTCATCCACTACACTTTATCCTGTCACTCACTCACTACACTTTACTCCTCACTCAACAACAACACTTTACCCTGTCACTCACTCACTACACTTCACACTGTCATTCACCCGCTACACTTTACCCTGTCAGTCACCGACTACATTTCACACCGTCATTCACCCACTACACTTTACCCCGTTACTCATCCACTACCCTATACCCTGTCACTCACCCATCACATGTTACAACGTCACTCACCAACTACACTTTACCCTGTCACTCATCAAGTACACTTTAGCCCGTCACTCACCGTCTACACTTCACACCGACATTCACCAACTACACTTCCCATCGACATTCACCCACTACACTTTACCTCATCACTCATCCACTACACATTTCACAGAGTCAAATACCCACTACGCTTTACCCTGTCACTCACCCACCACACTTCACACTGTCACTCACCAACTACACTTTACTCCTCACTCAACAACAATACTTTACCCTGTCACTCACTCACTACACTTTCCTCCTCACTCAACAACAACACTTTACCCTGTCACTCACTCACTACACTTTACCCTGTCACTCACCCACTACACTTTCCTCCTCACTCAACAAAAACACTTTACCCTGTCACTCATCCACTACACTTTCCTCCTCACTCAACAACAACACTTTACCCTGTTACTCACTCACTACACTTTACCCTGTCACTCACCCACTACACTTTCCTCCTCACTCAACAACACTTTACCCCGTCACTCACGCTACACTTTACACTGTCACTCACCCACTAAACTTTAGCCCGTCACTCACCCACTACATTTCACACCGTCAATCCCCCGCTACATTTTACCCCATCACTCACCAAATACACTTTACCCTGTCACTCACTCACTACATTTTACCCTGTCACTCACTCGCTACACTTTACCCTGTCACTCACTCGCTACACTTCACCATGTCACTCACCAACTACACTTTACCCCATCACTCACTCGCTACACTTTACCCTGTCACTCACCAACTACACTTTACCCTGTCACTCACTCGCTACACTTTACCCTGTCACTCACCAGCTACACTTTACCATCACTCATTTGTTACATTTTACCCCATCACTCACTGACTACACTTGACACCGTCATTCACCACCTACACTTCTCACCGACATTCACCCGCTACACTTTACCCCATCACTCACCAACCACGCTTTACCCTGTCTCTCACCCACTAAACTTTAGCCCGTCACTCACCCACTACATTTTACCCTGTCTCTCGCCCGCTGCACTTCGCACCGTCACTCCCCCACTACACTTCACCCTGTCACTCACCCACTACACTTTACCTCGTCACTCACCCGCTAAACTATATCCTGTCACTCAATCGCTACACTCACCCTATCACTCACCCACTACACTTCACCGTGTCACTCACACACTACACTTTAACCCGTCACTCACTCGCTACACTTACCCTGTCACACAACCACTACACTTTACCCTGTTACTCACCTGCTATGCCTTGCCCAGTCAGTCGTCTACTACACTCCAGCCTGTCACTCATCAGTTCCGCTTTACCCTGTCACTCACCCGCTATATTTGACCCTGTCACTCACCAACTACATTTTACCCTGTGACTCACCGACTACACTTGACACCGTCATTAACCACCTGCACTTCACAACGACAATCACCCACAACAGTTTATCCCGTCGCTCACCCACTAGGCTTTACCACGTCACTCACCCACTACACTTTACACTGTCACTCATCCGCTACATTTTACCCTGACACTCACCAGCTACACTTTACCCTGTCACTCACCAACTACAGGTTACCCTGTCACTCACCCGCTACAATTTACCCCATCACTCACGAATTACACTTTACCCTGGCACTCACCCGCTACGCATTATCCTGTCACTAACCAACTGCACTTTACTCCGTCACTCACCCACTACATTTCACACCGTCAATCGCCCACTACACTTTACCCTGGCACTCACCCACCACACTTCACACCGTTATTCACCAACTACACTTTACCCCGTCATTCACCCACTACATTTTACCCCGTCTCTCGCCCGCTACACTTCACACTGTCACTCACCCACAGCACTTTACCCAGTCACTTACCCACCATATTTAACCCGTCATTCACCCACTACACTTTACCCTGTCATTCACCCACTAAACTTTACCCCGTCACTCACCCGCTACATTTTACACCTTCACTCACCCACTGCACCTTACCCTGTCACACACCAAATGCACTTTACCCTGTCACTCACCCACTACATTTTACCCCGTCACTCACCAAATACACTTTACCCTGTCACTCCCCAACTACACTTTACCTTGTCAGTCATGCGCGACACTTTACCCTGTCAATCACGAACTACACATAACCCTGTCACTCACTCGCTACTCTTAACCTGTGACTCACCCACTACACTTTCCCCCTCATTCACCAACTACATTTTACCCGGTCACTCACCCGCTATACTTCACTCTGTCACTCACCCACTACATTTACGCCGTCACTCACCCATTACCCTATACCCAGTAACTCACCCGTTACACTTTACCCTGGCACTCAACCACTACACTATACCCAGTCATTCACCCACTATACTTTACCCCGTCACTCACCTGCTACACTTTACCCAGTCACTCACCAAATACATTTACCCTGTCATTCAACCCCTACACTTTACCCCGTCCTCACCTGATACATTTTACCCCGTCACTCACCAACTACACTTTACCCAGTAACTCACCTGCTATACTTTACCCTGGCACTCAACCACTACACTATACTCAGTCATTCACCCGCTACACTTTACACCGTCACTCACCCGCTACGCTTTAGCAATGTCACTCACCAACTACATTTTACCCTGTCACTCACCAACTATACTTTACCCTGTCCCTCACCAACTACACTTTACCCTGTCACTCACCAACTATACTTTACCATGTCACTCTCCCACGACACTTTACCCCATCACTCACCGTCTACACTTCACACTGTCATTCACCAACTACACTTCACATCGTCATTCACCCACTACACTTTACCCCGTCACTCATCCACTCCACATTTCACAGAGTCAAATATCTGCTACAATTTACCCTGTTACTCACCAACTACACTTTACCCTGTCACTCACTCGCTACACTTTCCCCTGTCACTCACTTGCTACTCTTTACCGTGCCACTCACCAACTACACTTTACCCTGTCACTCACTCGCTACACTTTACCATGTCACTCACCAACTACATTTCACATCATCATTTACCCACTACACTTTACCCCATCACTCATCCATTACACTTTAACCCCTCACTCAACTCGCTACATTTTACCCCGTGATTCACCCACTACACCTTACCCCATCAGTCACCCATTAGACTTTACACTATCACTCACCCACTACACTTTACCCCGTCACTCACCAACGACACTTTACCACATCACTCACTCACTACATTTTGCCCTGTCATTCACTCAATACACTTTATCCTGACATTCACCAACTAAGGTTAACCCTGTCACTCACTCACTACACTTTACCCCGTCACACACCCGCTACACTTTACCCCGTCACTCACCCGCTACTCTTTACCCTGTCACTCACCTGCTACACGTTACCCCATCACTCACCCGCTACACTTTACCCCGTCACTCAACCACTACACTTTACCCTGTCACTCATCAGTTACACTTTACCGTGTAAGTCAGCCACTACACTTTACCCAGTCACTCACCCGCTACACTTTGCCCTGTCAGTCACCCACTACACCTTAGCCTAACTCTCACCAGATACACTTTACCCCGGCACTCACAAACTGCACTTCACCGTCACTAACCAACAACGCTTTACCCAGTCACTCACCCGCTACATTTTACCCTGTCACTCGCCCACTATACTTTACCCTGTCAGTCACCCACTACACTTTACCCTGTCACTCATCAAGTACACTTTAGCCCGTCACTCACCGTCTACACTTCACACCGACATTCACCAACTACACTTCCCATCGACATTCACTCACTACACAATACCCCGTCACTCATCCACTACACATTTCACAGAGTCAAATACGCACTACGCTTTACCCTGTCACTCACCCACCACACTTCACACTGTCACTCACCAACTACACTTTACTCCTCACTCAACAACAATACTTTACCCTGTCACTCACTCACTACAATTTACCCTGTCACTCACCCACTACACTTTCCTCCTCAATCAACAAAAACACTTTACCCTGTCACTCATCCACTACACTTTCCTCCTCACTCAACAACAACACTTTACCCTGTCACTCACTCACTACACTTTACCCTGTCATTCACCCACTACACTTTCCTCCTCACTCAACAACAACACTTTACTCTGTCACTCACTCACTACACTTTACCCTGTCACTCACCCACTACACTTTCCTCCTCACTCAACAAATACACTTTACCCTGTCACTCACCCACTACACTTTGCCCTGTCAGTCGCCCACTACACCTTAGCCTAACTCTCACCAGATACACTTTAGCCCAGCACTCACAAACTGCACTTCACCGTCACTAACCAACAACACTTTACCCAGTCACTCGCCCGCTACACTTTACCCTGTCACTTGCCCACTACACTTTACTACTCACTCAACAACAACACTTTACCCTGTCACTCACTCACTACACTTTACCCCGTCACTCACCCACTACACTTTACCCCTTCTCTCACCCGCTACAAATTACCCCATCACTCACCCGCTACACTTTCCCTGTTACTCATCAAGTACACTTTAGCCTGTCACTCACCGTCTACACTTCACACCGACATTCACCAACTACACTTCCCATCGACATTCACCCACTACACATTACCCCGTCACTCATCCACTACACATTTCACAGAGTCAAATACGCACTACGCTTTACCCTGTCACTCACCCACTACACTTTCCTCCTCACTCAACAAAAACACTTTACCCTGTCACTCATCCACTACACTTTCCTCCTTACTCAACAACAACACTTTACTCTGTCACTCACTCACTACACTTTACCCTGTCACTCACCCACTACACTTTCCTCCTCACTCAACAACAATTCTGTACCCTGTCACTCACTCACTACACTTTACCCTGTCACTCACCCACTACACTTTGCCCTGTCAGTCGCCCACTACACCTTAGCCTAACTCTCACCAGATACGCTTTACCCCGGCACTCACAAACTGCACTTCACCGTCACTAACCAACAACACTTTACCCAGTCACTCGCCCGCTATACTTTACCCTGTCACTTGCCCACTACACTTTACTACTCACTCAACAACAACACTTTACCCTGTCACTCACTGACTACACTTTACCCTGTCACTCAACCACTACACTTTCCTCCTCACTCAACAACAACACTTCACCCTGTCACTCACTCACTACACTTTACCCTGTCACTCACCCACTACACTTTACCCCTTCTCTCACCCGCTACAATTTACCCCATCACTCACTCACTACACTTTCCCTGTTACTCATCCACTACACTTTACCCCGTCACCCACCCACTACACTTTACCCTGTCACTCGCCCACTATACTTTACCCTGTCATTCACCTGCTACACTTTACCCTGTCACTCGCCCACTATACTTTACCCTGTCAGTCGCCCTTTACACTTTATCCTGTCACTCAGCATGTACACTTTACCCTGTCAGTCACCCTTTACACTTTATCCTGTCACTCAATCACTACATTTTACCCTGTCACTCACTCACTACACTTCATCTTGTCACTCACCCATTGCACTCTACCCCGTCACTCACTCACTACACTTTATCCTGTCACTCACCTACTATACTTTACTCCTCACTCAACAACAACACTTTACCCTGTCACTCACCTACTACACTTTACCCCGTCACTCATCCACTACACTTTATCCTGTCACTCACTCACTACACTTTACTCCTCACTCAACAACAACACTTCACCCTGTCACTCACTCACTACACTTCACACCGTCACTCACCCACTACACTTTACCCTGTCAGTCACCGACTACATTTCACACCGTTATTCACCCACTACACTTTACCCCGTTACTCATCCACTACCCTATACCCTGTCACTCACCCATCACACGTTACAACGTCACTCACCAACTACACTTTACCCTGTCACTCATCAAGTACACTTTAGCCCGTCACTCACCGTCTACACTTCACACTGACATTCACCAACTACACTTCCCATCGACATTCACCCACTACACATTACCCCGTCACTCATCCACTACACATTTCACAGAGTCAAATACGCACTACGCTTTACCCTGTCACTCACTCACCACACTTCACACTGTCACTCACCAACTACACTTTACTCCTCACTCAACAACAATACTTTACCCTGTCACTCACTCACTACAATTTACCCTGTCACTCACCCACTACACTTTCCTCCTCACTCAACAAAAACACTTTACCCTGTCACTCATTCACTACACTTTCCTCCTCACTCAACAACAACACTTTACCCTGTCACTCACTCACTACACTTCACACCGTCACTCACCCACTACACTTTACCCTGTCAGTCACCGACTACATTTCACACCGTTATTCACCCACTACACTTTACCCCGTTACTCATCCACTACCCTATACCCTGTCACTCACCCATCACACGTTACAACGTCACTCACCAACTACACTTTACCCTGTCACTCATCAAGTACACTTTAGCCCGTCACTCACCGTCTACACTTCACACTGACATTCACCAACTACACTTCCCATCGACATTCACCCACTACACATTACCCCGTCACTCATCCACTACACATTTCACAGAGTCAAATACGCACTACGCTTTACCCTGTCACTCACTCACCACACTTCACACTGTCACTCACCAACTACACTTTACTCCTCACTCAACAACAATACTTTACCCTGTCACTCACTCACTACACTTTACCCTGTCACTCACCCACTACACTTTCCTCCTCACTCAACAAATACACTTTACCCTGTCACTCATCCACTACACTTTCCTCCTCACTCAACAACAACACTTTACCCTGTCACTCACCCGCTACACTTTGCCCTGTCAGTCGCCCACTACACCTTAGCCTAACTCTCACCAGATACACTTTACCCCGGCACTCACAAACTGCACTTCACCGTCACTAACCAACAACACTTTACTCAGTCACTCATCCGCTACACTTTACCCTGTCACTTGCCCACTACACTTTGCTACTCACTCAACAACAACACTTTACCCTGTCACTCACTGACTACACTTTACCCTGTCACTCAACCACTACACTTTCCTCCTCACTCAACAACAACACTTTACCCTGTCACTCACTCACTACACTTTACCCCGTCACTCACACACTACACTTTACCCCTTCTCTCACCCGCTACAATTTACCCCATCACTCACCCGCTACACTTTACCCCATCACTCACCCGCTACACTTTATCCCGTCACTCACTCACTACACTTTCCCTGTTACTCATCCACTACACTTTACCCCGTCACCCACCCACTACACTTTACCCTGTCACTCGCCCACTATACTTTACCCTGTCACTTACCAACTACACTTTACCCTGTCCCTCACCCACTGCACCCCGATACTCACCCGCTACATTTCACACCATCATTCACCCACTATACTTTACCCCATTACTCGTCCACTACACTATTCCCTGTCACCCACCCGCCACACGCTATAATGTCACTCACCCACTACACTTTGCCCTGTCAGTCACCCACTACACCTTAGCCTAACTCTCACCAGATACACTTTACCCCGGCACTCATAAACTACACTTCACCGTCACTAACCAACAACGCTTTACCCAGTCACTCACCCGCTACACTTTACCCTGTCACTCGCCCACTATACTTTACCCTGTCAGTCGCCCACTACACTTTACCCTGTCACTCAGCCGCTTCTTTTTATCCTGTCGTTCACTTGCTACACTTTACCCTGTCACTCGCCCACTACACCTTACCCTGTCAGTCGCCCTTTACACTTTATCCTGTCACTCAGCAACTACATTTTTCCCTGTCACTCACTCACTACACTTCATCCTGTCACTCACCCATTGCATTCTACCCCGTCACTCACTCACTACACTTTATCCTGTCACTCACCTACTACACTTTACTCCTCACTCAACAACACTTTACCCTGTCACTCACCTACTACACTTTACCCCGTCACACACCCACTACACTTTACCCCTTCACTCACCCGCTACACTTTACCCCGTCACTTATCCACTACACTTTATCCTGTCACTCACTCACTGCACTTTACTCATTACTCAACAACAACACTTTACCCTGTCACTCACTCACTACACTTCACACCGTCACTCACCCGCTACACTTTACCCTGTCAGTCACCGACTACATTTCATCCTGTCGTTCACCTGCTACACTTTACCCTGTCACTCAGCAACTACACTTTACCCCGTTACTCACTCATTACATTTTACCCTGCCACTCACTCACTACACTTTATTCTGTCACTCAGCTACTACACTTTACCCCGTCACTCACCCGCTACACTTTACCCCATCACTCAACCGCTACACTTTACCCGGTCACTCACCCGCTACACTTTATCCCGTCACTCACCCACTACACTTTACATCGTCACTCACCCGCTACATTTACCCTGTCACTCACTCACCACACTTTACCCCGTCACTCCCTCGCTGCACTTTACCCTGTCACTCATCTGCTACACTTTACCTCTTCACTCAACTACTACACTTTACCCTGTCACTCACCCACTACACTTTACCCTGTCAGTCACCCACTACACATTACCTGTCACTCAGCAGCTTCACTTTATCCTGTTGTTCACCTGCTACACTTTACCCTGTATCTCGCCCACTACACTTTACCCTATCAGTCACCCTTTACACTTTATGCTGTCACTCAGCAACTGCACTTTACCCCGTCACTCACTCACTACACTTCACCCTGTCACTCAACCATTGCACTTTACCCCGTCACCCACCCACTACACTCTACCCTGTCATCCACCCACTACACTTTACCCTGTCACTCATCCACTACACTCTACCCTGTCACCCACCAACTACACTTTACCTCTTCACTCATCCACTACACTCTACCCTGTCACCCACCCACTACACTTTACCCTGTCACTCTCCCACTACGCTTTACCCCGTCACTCACCAACTACATTTCACACTGTCATTCACCCACTACACTTTACCCCGTTACTCATCCACTACACTTTACCCTGTCACTAACCCGTTACACTTAATCCCGTAACTCACTCACTACACTTTACTCCATTATTCAACCAGTACACTTTACTCTGTCACTCAGATGCTACACTTTACCCAGTCAATCACCAACTACACTTTAGCCTGTCACTCACCAGCTACATTTTACTCCGTCACTCACCCACTACACATTACCGTGTCACTCATCAACTACACTTTACCCCGTCACTCCTGTGCTACACTTTACCCCGTCACTCAACTGCTACACTTTACCCCTTCACTCACCCACTACACTTTACCCTGTCAGTCGCCCATTACACTTTATCCTGTCACTCAGCAACTACACTTTACCCCGTCACTCACTCACTACACTTCACTCTGTCACTCAACCATTGCACTTTACCCCGTCACTCACCCATTACACTTTATCCTGTTACTCATCAACTAAAATTAAAATTTCACTCACTCACTACACATTACCCCGTCACTCACCCACTACACTTTACCCCGTCACTCAACAACACTTACCCTGTCACTCACTCACTACACTTTACCCCGTCACTCACTGACTACATTTCACACCATCATTCACCACCTACACTTCACACCATCATTCACCCACTACACTTTACCCCGTCACTCACCCGCTACACTATTCCCCATCACTTACCCGCCACACGTTACAACGTCACTCACCCACTACACTTTGCCCTGTCAGTCACCCACTACACCTTAGCCTAACTCTCACCAGATACACTTTACCCCGGCACTCATAAACTACACTTCACCGTCACTAACCAACAATGCTTTACCCAGTCACTCACCCGCTACACTTTACCCTGTCACACTTTACGCTGTCACTCATCAGCTACACTTTACCGTGTAAGTCAGCCACTACACTTTACCCAGTCACTCACCCGCTACACTTTGCCCTGTCAGTCGCCCACTACACCTTAGCCTAACTCTCAACCCCGTCACTTACCCGCTACACTTACCCTGTCACTCACTCACTACACTTTACCCCGTCAATCCCGCGCTACACTTTACCCTGTCACTCATCTGCTACACTTTACCTCTTCACTCAACCACTACACTTTACCCTGTCACTCACCCACTACACTTTACCCTGTCACTCACCCACTACACTTTACCCTGTCACTCACGCACCACACTTTACCCCGTCACTCACCAATGACACTTTACCCCATGACTCACCCGCTACACTTTACCCCGGCACTCACTCACTACACTTTACCCCATGACTCACCCACTACACTTTACCCCGTCACTCACCAAATACACTTTACCCCGTCACTCACTCGCTTCACTTTACCCTGTCACTCACCCGCTACATTTCACCCTGTCACTCACTCACTACACTTCACCCTGTCACTCACTCACTTCACTTTACCTCGTCGCTCAGCAACTACACTTTACCCCATGACTCACCCGCTACACTTTACCCCGGCACTCACTCACTACACTTTACCCCATGACTCACCCACTACACTTTACCCTGTCACTCACTCGCTACATTTCACCCCGTCACTCACCCACTGCACTTTACCCCGTCACTCACCAACGACACTTTACCCCATCACACACTCACTACATTTTACCCTGTCATTCACTCACTACACCTTATCCTGTCACTCACCAATTAAAGTTTACCCTGTTACTCACTCACTACACCACCACCGTTACTGACCAACTACACTTTACCCCGTCACTCAGCAACTACACTTTAGCCCATTATTCACCCACTACACTTCACCCCATCACTCACTCACTACATCTTACCCTGTCATTCACTCACTACACTTGATCCTGTCACTCACCAATTAAAGTTAAACCTGTTACTCACTCACTAGACGTTACCCCGTCACTCACCCACTACACTTACCCTGTCACTCACTCACTACTGTTTACCCTGTCACTCACCAGCTACACTTTACCCTGTGACTCAACCACTACACTTTACCCTGTTACTCACCTGCTACACTTTGCCCAGTCAGTCACCCACTACACCGTAGCCTGTCAGTTACCCACTATACTTTAGCCTGTCACTCACCAATTACACTTTACCCTGTCAGTCACCCACTACACATTTGCCTGTCCCTCATCCACTACACTTTACACTGTCAGTCACCCACTACACTTTACTGTGTCACTCATCAACTACACTTTACCCCGTCACTCACTCACTACACTTCACCCAGTCACTCACCAACACTTTACCCCGTCCCTCAGCAACAACACTTTACCCCGTCACACACTCGCTACACTTTACTCCGTCACTCACTCGCTACACTTTACCCCGTCACTCACCAAATACACTTTACCCTGTCACTCACCAAATACACTTTACCCTGTCACTCACCAACTACACTTTACCCCATTATTCACCCACTACACTTCACCCTGTCACTCACCAACTACACTTTCCCCTGTCACTCACTCGCTACACTTTATCCTGTCACTCACCCGCTACACTTTACTCTGTCACTCACTCGCTACACGTTATCCTGTCCATCACCAACTACACTTCACCCCGTCCTTCACCAACTACACTCTTCGCCATCACTCACCTGCTATGCTTTACCCTGTCACTCACCCAATACACTTACCCTGTCACTTACTCACTACACTTTACCCCGTCACTCACCAGCTACACTTACCTGTCACTTACTCACTACTCTTCACCCTGTCACTAATCAGCTACAATTACCCTGACACATGCCCACTACACTTTACCCTGTCAGTCACCCACTTCACTTTGCGCTGTCACTCACCAGCTACATTTTACCGCTTCACTCACCCACTACACTTTACCCTGTCAGTCGCCCATTACACTTTATCCTGTAACTCAGCAACTACACTTTACCCCGTCACACACTCATTACACTTCACCCTGTCACTCAACCATTGCACTTAACCCCGTCACTCACCCACTACACTTTATCCTGTCACTCACCAACTAAAGTTAACCCTTTCACTCACTCGCTACACGTTACCCCATGACTCACCCACTACACTTTACCCCGTTACTCATACACTACACATTACCCTGTCACCCACCCACTACACTTTACCCTGTCACTTACCAACTACACTTTACCCTGTCTCTCACCAACTACACTTTACCCTGTCACTCACCAACTACACTTTACCCTGTCACTCACCCACTACACTTTACCCCGTCACTCAACAAAAACACTTACCCTGTCACTCACTCACTACACTTTAGCCCGACACTCACCGACTACATTTCACACCGTCATTCACCCACTACACTTTACACAGTCACTCACCAACTACACTTTACCCTGTCACTCACCCGCTACAATTTACCCTTTCACTCACTCACTACACTTTACACCGTGACTCACCACTCACCCCGTCACTCAAAAGCAACACTTTATCCCGTCACTCACCGACTATACTTCACACCGTCACTCACCCACTACACTTTACCCTGTCACTCACCTAATTTACTTTACCCCATCACTCACTCACTATACTTTACCCTGTCACTCAATCGCTACTCTCACCCTATCACTCACCCACTACACTTTACCCCTTCTCTCACACGCTACAATTTATCCCGTCACTCACCCGCTACACTTTACCCCGTCACTCATCTGCTACACTTTACACCGTCACTCACCCGCGATACTTTACCCCGTCAATCACCCGCTACACCTTACCCCGTCAATCATCCGCTACACCTTACCCTGTCACTCACCCGCTACACTTTACCCCGTCACTCACCCGCTACACTTTACACCATCATTCACCTGCTACACTTTACACCGTCACTCACCTGCTACACTTTACACCGTCACTCACCTGCTACACTTTACACCGTTGCTCACCTGCTACACTTTACCCAGTCACTCAACCACTACACTTTACACCGTCACTCAACCGCTACACTTTACCGTGTCACTCACCTGCTACACTTACTCTGTCACTCACTAACTACCCTTTACCCTGTCCCTCACCCACTACACTTACCCTGTAACTGACTCATTACTCTTTACCCTGTCAATCACCAGCTACACTTTACCCTGTCACTCAACTAGCACACTCTAGCCTGTCACTCATCAGCTACACTTTGCCCTGTCAGTCACCCACTACACCTTAGCCTATCTCTCACCAGCTACACTTTACCCCGTCACTCACACACTACACTTCACCGTCACTAACCAACAACACTTTACCCAGTCACTCACCCGCTACACTTTACCCCTTCACTCACCCACTACACTTTAACCTGTTACTCAGCAGCTTCACTTTATCCTGTCGTTCACCTGCTACACTTTACCCTGTTGCTCGCTTACTACACTTTACCCTGTCAGTCGCCCATTACACTTTAGCCTGTCACTCAGCAACTACACTTTACCCTGTCACACACTCACTACACTTCATCCTGTCATTCAACCATTGCACTTTACCCCGTCACTCACCCACTACACTTTATCCTGTCACTCACCAACTAAAAGTAACCCTTTCACTCACTCGCTACACGTTACCCCATGACTCACCCACTACATTTACCCCGTCACTCATCCACTACAATTTACCCTGTCACCCACCCACTACATTTACCCTGTCACTCACCCACTACACTTTACCCTGTCACTCACCCACTACACTTTACCCCGTCACTCAACAAATAACTTACCCTGTCACTCATTCACTACACTTTACCCCGTCACTCACCGACTACATTTCACACCATTATTCACCACCTACACGTCACACCGTCATTCACCCACTACACGTTACCCTGTTACTCATCCACTACACTTTACCCTGTCACTCACCCGCCACACTTTACCCCATCACTCACCAATGACACTTTACCCCATCACTCACCTGCTACACTGTACCCTGTCACTCACCCACTACACTTAACCATTCACTCACTCACTACTCTTTACCCTGTCACTCACCAGCTACACTTTACCCCGTGACTCAATCACTCCAATTTACCCTGTTACTCACCTGCTACACTTCACACCGTCATTCACCAGTTACACTTTACCCCGTTACTCACTCACTACACTTCACTCTGTCATTCAACCATTGCACTTTACCCCGTCACTCTCCCAAAACACTTTATCCAGTCACTCACCAACTAAAATTAACCCTTTCACTCACTCGCTACACGTTACCCCGTGACTCACCACTACATTTTACCCCGTCCCTCATCCTCTACAATTTACCCTGTCAGTCGCCCACTACACTTTACTGTGTCACTCATCAACTACACTTTGCCCCATCACTCACTCACTACACTTTACCCCGTCGCTCAGCAACTACACTTTACCTCATCACTCACCCGCTACACTTTACCCTGGCACTCACTCACTACACTTTACCCCATCACTCACCCACTACACTTTACCCCGTCACTCACCAAATACACTTTACCCCGTCACTCACTCACTTCACTTTACCCTGTCACTCACCCGCTACATTTCACCCCGTCACTCACCCACTACACTTTGCCCTGTCACACACCAACTACAATTTACTCCGTCACTCACCTATGCACTTCACCCCATCACTCACCAACTACACTTTACCCCGCCACTCACCAACTACACTTTACCCCGCCACTCACCAACTACTCTTTCCTCAGTCACTCATCCAATACGCTTTACCCCATTACTCACCCACTTCATTTCACCTCATCACTCACTCGCTACACTTTACCCCGTCACTCACTCACTACACGTTATGCTGTCACTCACTCGCTACACTTTATCCTGTCACTCACCAACAACACTTCACCCGGTCACTCATCAACTACACTTTATCCTGTCACTCACCCACTACACTTTGCTCTTTCACTCACCCGCTACACTTTACCCTGTCAGTCGCCCGCTACACTTTATCCTGTCACTCAGCAACTAAACTTTACCCTGTCACTCACTCACAACACTTTACCCTGTCTCTCACTCACTACTCTTTACCCTGTCACTCATTCACAATACTTTACCCTATCTCTCACTCACTACACTTTACCCTGTCACTCACCCACTACACTTTACCCCGTCACTCAACAAATAACTTACCCTGTCACTCATTCACTACACTTTACCCCGTCACTCACCGACTACATTTCACACCATTATTCACCACCTACACGTCACACCGTCATTCACCCACTACACTTTACCCTGTTACTCATCCACTACACTTTACCCTGTCACTCACCCGCCACACTTTACCCCATCACTCACCAATGACACTTTACCCCATCACTCACCTGCTACACTGTACCCTGTCACTCACCCACTACACTTAACCATTCACTCACTCACTACTCTTTACCCTGTCACTCACCAGCTACACTTTACCCCGTGACTCAATCACTCCAATTTACCCTGTTACTCACCTGCTACACTTCACACCGTCATTCACCAGTTACACTTTACCCCGTTACTCACTCACTACACTTCACTCTGTCATTCAACCATTGAACTTTACCCCGTCACTCTCCCACTACACTTTATCCAGTCACTCACCAACTAAAATTAACCCTTTCACTCACTCGCTACACGTTACCCCGTGACTCACCACTACATTTTATCCCGTCCCTCATCCTCTACAATTTACCCTGTCAGTCGCCCACTACACTTTACTATGTCACTCATCAACTACACTTTGCCCCATCACTCACTCACTACACTTTACCCCGTCGCTCAGCAACTACACTTTACCTCATCACTCACCCGCTACACTTTACCCTGGCACTCACTCACTACACTTTACCCCATGACTCACCCACTACACTTTACCCCGTCACTCACCAAATACACTTTAACCCGTCACTCACTCGCTTCACTTTACCCTGTCAGTCACCCGCTACATTTCACCCCGTCACTCACCAAATACACTTTACCCTGTCACTCACTCGCTTCACTTTACCCTGTCACTCACCCGCTACATTTCACCCCGTCACTCACCCACTACGCTTTGCCCTGTCACACACCAACTACAATTTACTCCGTCACTCACCTATACACTTCACCCCATCACTCACCAACTACACTTTACCCCGCCACTCACCAACTACACTTTACCCCGCCACTCACCAACTACTAAACTTTACCCTGTCACTCACTCACAACGCTTTACCCTGTCTCTCACTCACTACTCTTTACCCTGTCACTCATTCACAATACTTTACCCTATCTCTCACTCACTACACTTTACCCTGTCACTCACCCACTACACTTTACCCCGTCACTCAACAAATAACTTACCCTGTCACTCATTCACTACACTTTACCCCGTCACTCACCGACTACATTTCACACCATTATTCACCCGCTACATTTCACCCCGTCACTCACCAAATACACTTTACCCCGTCACTCACTCGCTTCACTTTACCCTGTCACTCACCCGCTACATTTCACCCCGTCACTCACCCACTGCACTTTACCCCGTCACTCACCAACGACACTTTACCCCATCACTCACTCACTACATTTTACCCTATCATTCACTCGCTACACTTTACCCCGTCACTCACTCGCTACACGTTATCCTGTCACTCACCCGCTACATTTTACCCCATCTCTCACCAACTACACTTCACCGGGACTCATCAACAACACTTTACCCCATCACTCTCGTGCTACAATTTACCCTGTCACTCACCCACTACACTCTGCACTTTCTCTCACCCGCTATACTTTACCCTGTCAGTCGCCCGCTACACTTTACCCTGTCACTCACTCACAACACTTTACCCTGTCTCTCACTCACTACTGTTTACCCTGTCACTCACTCACACTTTACCCTGTCTCTCACTCACTACTCTTTACCCTGTTACTCACTCACAACACTTTACCCGGTCTCTCACTCCCTACACTTTACCCTGTCACTCAACCGCTATACTTCACCCCATCACTCAACCACTACACTTTACCCTGTCACACACCAACTACAATTTACTCCGTCACTCACCTATACACTTCACCCCATCACTCACCAACTACACTTTACACCGCCACTCACCAACTACTCTTTCCTCAGTCACTCATCTAATACGCTTTACCCCATTACTCACCCACGACACTTCACTTCGTCACTCACTCGCTACACTTTACCCCGTCACTCACTCGCTACACGTTATGCTTTCACTCACTCGCTACATTTTATCCTGTCACTCACCAACAACACTTCACCCAGTCACTCATCAACTACACTTTACCCTGTCACTCACCCACTACACTTTGCACTTTCACTCACCCGCTACACTTTACCCTATCAGTCGCCCGCTACACTTTACCCTGTCACTCAGCAACTAAACTTTACCCTGTCACTCACTCACAACACTTTACCCTGTCTCTCACTCACTACTCTTTACCCTGTCACTCATCAGCTATACCTAGCCTATCACTTAACCGCTATACTTCACCCCATCACTCAACCACTACACTTTACCCTGTCACACACCCAACTACAATTTACTCCGTCACTCACTTATACACTTCACCCCGTCACTCACCAACTACACTTTACCCCGTCACTCACCAACTACTCTTTACCCCATTACTCACGCACTACACTTCACCCCATCACTCACTCGATACACTTTACCCCGTCACTCACTTGCTACACATTATCCTGTCACTCACCCGCTACACTTTACCCCATCTCTCACTAACTACACTTCACCGGGACTCACCAACAACACTTTACCCCATCACACTCCTGTACAATTTACCCTGTCACTCACCCACTACGCTTTGCACTTTCACTCACCCGCTACACTTCACCCTGTCAGTCTCCCGCTACACTTTACTCCGTCACTCACTCGCTACACTTTATCCTGTCACTCACCCGCTACACTTTATTCCGTCACTCACTCGCTATACTTTATCCTGTCACTCACCAACAACACTTCACCCCGTCACTCACTCGCTACACTTTACCCCGTCACTCACTCGCTACACTTTATCCTGTCACTCACTCGCTACACTTTATCCTGTCACTCACCAACAACACTTCACCCCGTCACTCACCAACTACACTTTATCCCATCACTCACTTGCTACACCTTACCTTGTCACTCACCAATACACTTTTCGCCGTCACTCATCCGCTACACTTTACCCCGTCACTCATCCGCTACACTTTACCCCATCACTCACCCACTACACTTAGCTGTCGCTCATTCACTACTCTTTACCCCGTCACTCACCCACTACACTTTACCCAGTCAGTCGCCCACTACACTCTAGCCTGTTACTCACCCGCTACACTTTATCCTGTCACTCATCCGCTACACATTACCCCATCCTTCACTTTACCCCGTCACTTACCCACTACACTTTATCCTGACACTCACCAACTAAACTTTACCCTGTCACTCACCAACTAAACTTTACCCTGTCACTCAGCTACTACACTTTACCGCTTCACTCACCCACTACATTTCACACTGTCAATCACTCGCTACAATTTACCCCATCACTCACCCGCTACACTTTACCCTGTCACTCACCCGCTTCACTCACCCTATCACTCACCCACTGCACTTTAACCGGTCACACACCCGCTACACGTCAACCCATCACTCCCCTCTACACTTTACACCGTAACTCACCTACTACACTTTACCCCATCACTCACCCGCTACACTATACCCTGTCACTCACCTGTTATACCTTACCCCGTCACTCACCCGCTACACTTAACCCTGTCACTCAACCGCTACACTCACCCTATCACTCACCCACTGCACTTTAACCGGTCACATACCCGCTAAACCTAACCCGTCACTCACCTGCTACACTTTACACCGTAACTCACCTGCTACACTTTACCCCATCACTCACCCGCTACACTTTACCCTGTCATTCACCTGCTACTCTTTACCCCATGACTGACCCACTACACTTTACCCCATCACACACCTGTTATACCTTACCCCGTCACTCATCCGCTACACTTTACCCTGGCACTCACTCACTACACTTTACCCCATGACTCACCCACTACACTTTACCCCATCACTCACCAAATACACTTTACCCCGTCACTCACTCACTTCACTTTACCCTGTCAGTCACCCGCTACATTTCACCCCGTCACTCACCAAATACACTTTACCCCGTCACTCACTCGCTTCACTTTACCCTGTCACTCACCCGCTACATTTCACCCCGTCACTCACCCACTGCACTTTACCCCGTCACTCACCAACGACACTTTACCCCATCACTCACTCACTACATTTTACCCTATCATTCACTCGCTACACTTTACCCCGTCACTCACTCGCTACACGTTATCCTGTCACTCACCCGCTACATTTTACCCCATCTCTCACCAACTACACTTCACCGGGACTCATCAACAACACTTTACCCCATCACTCTCGTGCTACAATTTACCCTGTCACTCACCCACTACACTCTGCACTTTCTCTCACCCGCTATACTTTACCCTGTCAGTCGCCCGCTACACTTTACCCTGTCACTCACTCACAACACTTTACCCTGTCTCTCACTCACTACTGTTTACCCTGTCACTCACTCACACTTTACCCTGTCTCTCACTCACTACTCTTTACCCTGTTACTCACTCACAACACTTTACCCGGTCTCTCACTCCCTACACTTTACCCTGTCACTCAACCGCTATACTTCACCCCATCACTCAACCACTACACTTTACCCTGTCACACACCAACTACAATTTACTCCGTCACTCACCTATACACTTCACCCCATCACTCACCAACTACACTTTACACTGCCACTCACCAACTACTCTTTCCTCAGTCACTCATCCAATACGCTTTACCCCATTACTCACCCACGACACTTCACTTCGTCACTCACTCGCTACACTTTACCCCGTCACTCACTCGCTACACTTTATCCTGTCACTCACCAACAACACTTCACCCGGTCACTCATCAACTACACTTTACCCTGTCACTCACCCACTACACTTTGCACTTTCACTCACCCGCTACACTTTACCCTGTCAGTCGCCCGCTACACTTTACCCTGTCACTCAGCAACTAAACTTTACCCTGTCACTCACTCACAACACTTTACCCTGTCTCTCACTCACTACTCTTTACCCTGTCACTCATCAGCTATACCTAGCCTATCACTTAACCGCTATACTTCACCCCATCACTCAACCACTACACTTTACCCTGTCACACACCCAACTACAATTTACTCCGTCACTCACTTATACACTTCACCCCGTCACTCACCAACTACACTTTACCCCGTCACTCACCAACTACTCTTTACCCCATTACTCACGCACTACACTTCACCCCATCACTCACTCGATACACTTTACCCCGTCACTCACTCGCTACACATTATCCTGTCACTCACCCGCTACACTTTACCCCATCTCTCACTAACTACACTTCACCGGGACTCACCAACAACACTTTACCCCATCACACTCCTGTACAATTTACCCTGTCACTCACCCACTACGCTTTGCACTTTCACTCACCCGCTACACTTCACCCTGTCAGTCTCCCGCTACACTTTACTCCGTCACTCACTCGCTACACTTTATCCTGTCACTCACCCGCTACACTTTATTCCGTCACTCACTCGCTATACTTTATCCTGTCACTCACCAACAACACTTCACCCCGTCACTCACTCGCTACACTTTACCCCGTCACTCACTCGCTACACTTTATCCTGTCACTCACTCGCTACACTTTATCCTGTCACTCACCAACAACACTTCACCCCGTCACTCACCAACTACACTTTATCCCATCACTCACTTGCTACACCTTACCTTGTCACTCACCAATACACTTTTCGCCGTCACTCATCCGCTACACTTTACCCCGTCACTCATCCGCTACACTTTACCCCATCACTCACCCACTACACTTAGCTGTCGCTCATTCACTACTCTTTACCCCGTCACTCACCCACTACACTTTACCCAGTCAGTCGCCCACTACACTCTAGCCTGTTACTCACCCGCTACACTTTATCCTGTCACTCATCCGCTACACATTACCCCGTCCTTCACTTTACCCCGTCACTTACCCACTACACTTTATCCTGACACTCACCAACTAAACTTTACCCTGTCACTCACCAACTAAACTTTACCCTGTCACTCAGCTACTACACTTTACCGCTTCACTCACCCACTACATTTCACACTGTCAATCACTCGCTACAATTTACCCCATCACTCACCCGCTACACTTTACCCTGTCACTCACCCGCTACACTTTACCCTGTCACTCAATCGCTTCACTCACCCTATCACTCACCCACTGCACTTTAACCGGTCACACACCCGCTACACGTCAACCCGTCACTCCCCTCTACACTTTACACCGTAACTCACCTACTACACTTTACCCCATCACTCACCCGCTACACTTTACCCTGTCACTCACCTGTTATACCTTACCCCGTCACTCACCCGCTACACTTAACCCTGTCACTCAACCGCTACACTCACCCTATCACTCACCCACTGCACTTTAACCGGTCACATACCCGCTACACTTCACCCCGTCACTCACCTGCTACACTTGACCCTGTCACTCAATCGCTACACTCACGCAATCACTCACCCACTGCACTTTAACCGGTCACACACCCGCTAAACTTAACCCGTCACTCACCTGCTACAATTTACACCGTAACTCACCTGTTACACTTTACCCCATCACTCACCCGCTACACTTTACCCTGTCATTCACCTGCTACTCTTTACCCCATGACTGACCCACTACACTTTACCCCATCACACACCTGTTATACCTTACCCCGTCACTCACCCGCTACACTTTACCCTGGCACTCACTCACTACACTTTACCCCATGACTCACCCACTACACTTTACCCCATCACTCACCCACTACACTTCACCCTGTCACTCACCCACTACAATTCATCCTGTCACTCACTCACTACTCTTTACCCTGTCACTCATCCACTACACTTTACCCTGTCACTCACTCACTTCACTTTGCCCTCTTGCTTCCCCAGTACTCTTTACCCCATCACTCACCAGCTACACCTTACCCTGTCACTCACCCACAACACTTACCTGCCACTCACTCAGTACTCTTTATCCTGTCACTCATCAGCTACACTTACCCCGTTACTCACTCACTACTCTTCACCTTGTAACTCACCAGCTGCACCTACCCTGTCACTCACCCACTACACTTACCCTGTCACTCACTCACTGCTCTTTAGCCTGTCACTCACCAGCTACACTTTACCCCGTCACTCAACCACTACAATTTACCTGTCACTCACCCACTAAACTTACCCTGTCGCTCACTCACTACTCTTTACCCTGTAACTCACCAGCTACACCTACCCTGTCACTCACCCACTACACTTACCCTGTCGCTCACTCACTACTCTTTAGCCTGTCACTCACCCGCTACACTTTACCCAGTCAGTCACCCATTACGCTCTAGCCTGTTACTCATCAGCTACACTTTACCCTGTCAGTCACCCACTACATTTTACCCCATCACTCATCCACTCCACCTTTCCCTGTCAGTCGCCCACTACACTTTAACCTGTCACTCAACAACTACACTTTACCTTGTCAGTCACCAACTGCACTTTCGCCTTTCACTCACCAACAACACTTTACGCTGTCACTCTCCTGCTACAATTTACTCTGTCACTCACCCACTACATTTTGCACTTTCACTCACCCGCTACACTTTACCCTGTCAGTCGCCCGCTACACTTTACCTGTTACTCAGCAACTAAACTTTACCCTGTCACTCACTCACAACACTTTACCTTGTCTCTCACTCACTATTCTTTACCCTGTCACTCACTCACAATACTTTACCCTGTCTCTCACTCACTACTCTTTACCCTGTTGCTCATCAGCTACACTTACCCTGTCACCCAACCGCTATACTTCCCCCCATCACTCAACCACTACACTTCATCCTGTCACACACCAACTACAATTTACTCCGTCACTCACCAATACATTTCACCCCGTCACTCACCAACTACACTTTACCCTGTCACTCACCAACTACTCTTTACCCCATTACTCACCCACTACATTTCACCCCGTCACTCACTCGCTATGCTTTATCCTGTCACTTACTCACTACACGTTATCCTGTCACTCACCCGCTCCACTTTGCTCCGTCACACACCAATTACATTTTACCCCGTCACTCACCAACTACACTTTTTGCCGTCACACACCAATTACATTTTACCCCGTCACTCACCAACTACACTTTTTGCCGTCACACACCAACTACATTTTACCCCGTCACTCACCAACAACACTTCACCCCGTCACTCACCAACTACACTTTTCTCCGCCACTCACCCGCTACACTTTACCCTGTAATTGTCCTAACCCTTCCTCCTCTACTCTTTCTGTATCCAGGCAACAAGACAATGGACGGATTGGAAGTTGCACCATTGTTCGCTCGGACCTTGCACAGGACCTGCTCTCTGGTTTGTGTCGATAATGATTTGGAAGGGTCTGCACCAGATCATTCACTCAACAAGCCGGGCAGTGTCCACTGCAGGTGGGGAAATGGGCTCAGGAAAAGACACGGGCCAAGGTGGGATCTCTGCTCTGCTGAAGAGGAGACAGATGTGACTCCAGGGTCCGTGCCCTGAAAGGATTTAACAGTTGTTGAATGTATTAGACGGTCAGGCAGAGAGTTATGGCAGCAGGTCAGAGAATGGGTAGGGCTCAGTGCCAATCTATGTGATGATGTGGGGTAGTACCTCAACACTGTGTAACGTAACAGTGCTCACCTCAATAGCTGAGGCAGCTCAGTTCTCTCCAGGGGTTCGTGGCACCAGTAGTTGAATCTTTGATACAGGGGCCATGTAGACTCTGGGCTCCAGCATCTTCTTCACCTCAAGACAGAGAGATAAGAGGGCCTTCTGGCTTAGAGACCAACAGTCTGTTCTCCAGCAGACCAGTGGGTGTGTTGAGCCACAGCCCCTTGGAAGAGGCAGTCATGCAATGAGCATGGGGCATGTTACCACCCCCACCCCCACCATTATCTCACAATGACATCTGCACCCTTGCCACCCCCTGAACCAATATGTGCTCGGGTGCCATTAGCCACTGGCCTGGCAAGATGCTGCAGTCAGCCCCCCACGGGCTGAGCTCCTTCGTCTGGAACGCACTGCCTGAAAGGCTGGGAAATACTTAAAAAGAAAAGCTTTGCAGAGCTTTGGGGAAAGAGGAGGAGAGTGGGACTAACTTACTAGCTCAATCAAAGAGCCAGCAAAGCTCCAGTGGGCTGAATGGCTTCCTTCAATGTTTCTATGATTCTCAGTCACTGATCACAAGGATCTCAAGGCTCCAGATGGATTGAAATTCCTGACAGAATGATACATTTTCTGCCAGTTATGTGCTGTTGGAGTTTAGTCATGGTGAGGCCTCAGCAGCAGACACTCCAGAATAAACACTGAACAATCAGGTTTCACATCAGAGCTTTCCAATCAGCAGAGAGGAGATTGTCGTCTCATTAATCTGGTCTGCATTCAGATCCAGGCTCCTGGAAGCTCAGTGAGCCACCATAACCCCTCCATACTCTTTGTTGTAACAGGAGATGCTAATGTACACAATTTCTGTGGAATGGAATAATGCTATGACTTGCACACAGACAAAACAGCTCAATGTTGCAGGTCTCATTCATGCATTCAAAGGCAATGCTGTTCACATACAGCTGATAATATTTCAGCAGTGGACTGAATGACCAGGGGTTGGTGCTACAACATAATTCCATTACAAAAGATTTTGTTTTACATTAGCATCTACAGAGAATCATTATGCTCTCAGTTTTGCATTGTTTAATGTCTTTCACTCATTTTCAGATGTCTCCATGTTCCTCAATTGGAATTTTTCACTCTCCTGCCCTTTAGCCCTTCTAGCTGTTGTCCTGATTCATTGGAACATCACCAACTGATCACTCCTTACTTGCTGCACAGAGAGTGAGCAGGTGAAACGACCATGGGGGGCACAGCTGGATCTGATCCAACATTTCCAAAAGTAATTTTTCCTCTCCTTCTCTTACCTGGGGCTCGGATGTTGGTGGGCAGCCTGGGATTGGAAGCTGCCAAGCGTCTCACTGTTTAATGACCCATCCTACAAGACTCAATCTGAGGTCACGATAAAGGGCAAGCAAAGGTCACCAGACATCAGCAACCCACCTCCATTCAATCAGTGAAAACCACCTATCCATCTCTGAATCCCTTCTCCCACTGACATGTATCAAAGTTGCTCTGGAAACTATTTACACTCTTGTCTTCAACTGGCCACTTTGACCTGAATTCTCTACATATCACCCACCGAGCTTTAATCAACCTGTCCTGGCACTGTGAGGATGGGACAGCTTCAGTCTGATGCCCGTGTCACACTCTGGCCTATTGTATGCTCTGACTTCAATGGGTCGGGCTCTGACACAGTGCCTGACCAGATCCTCCCAGTTTCTCATCGAGAGGGTTGGTCTACAAATCCCCCACTGTCTTTAATTGATGATGTTGTGAGGCTGTTG
The DNA here is from genome assembly GCF_017639515.1 of Carcharodon carcharias. Taxonomy (NCBI): domain Eukaryota; kingdom Metazoa; phylum Chordata; class Chondrichthyes; order Lamniformes; family Lamnidae; genus Carcharodon; species Carcharodon carcharias. The sequence continues at coordinate 61,443,781 of NC_054485.1, forward strand.
TTTTCAATCCCTGTTAATTATCTATCATTCTCACTCTACCTGATTTCACTTTGTGTGGACCAATTTCCCACACTCATCATTCCTTACCCTGTGATTCTAACCGAGTGTGTCCCGTGCCCACGGAATTTGTCTGGTCTTTCAGCCATCACTGGTGTGTGTCTGTAAACTCCGCTTCTGTACACGAAGAAATCTTCATGGACCTCCATCAATGCTGTGTAAAGACATAGAAGCTCTGTCAGTATCATTCTACAATCACAGCATAACTTCACCATAACATCACCATAGCTCTCCACGAGTCCCAGTGTAATCTCGTTGAAACGTCATCAACTCCTTCTGTAAAGCCACCGTTGTTGCACCATAATCCCGTTGTAATCTCACAAACCTGTCTTAATCTCACCATAATCAAACTGTAGCTGCACTGTAATCTCTTTTTATCATTGTCCTACCATAGTCCTGTCATGATCCCACCATCAGCCCACCATGGCCCCACCATAACACTACCGCTCAATGTCAGTTAATGAAGCAATGACAAAGGTCAGTGCCTGGCTGTGTGCATCCTGTCAATGTTCATTCTGGGATGGGCCCTGGTGGGGCACATTATTCTCAGTTTCCTCATTTACACATTGACCCAAAATTTAACATCCATTTGCTGATAAATCTGTGATGCTAATGACACGACCTGAAATCTCAAATGGAAACATGCTTAATATCAGACACACTGCGACTACACAAGAGAATATTGTAAGTGATATCGGGGCTAAACCAGCCCTGTCCAACATAACATGGACAACTCAAGGAAAACCTCTTAAAATACCCCTAAAATTTCCCCCAAATCTAAAGGTACTGAAAACAAAAGGTAAAAGCATATCACAATGAAATATAAACTCCATCATGCAGCAATGATACATCATGATACCGGCCCTTGGGCAGAAGGAGGGTGGGATGTATGGAAGAATCATATAGTGAGGGGAGTAGGGAATATCAGAGAGTGTGAGTGTGGAATATAACAGAGTAACAGTGACGAGTGTGGGGTATATCAGAGAGTTACAGTGAGGGGTGTGGGGTATATAGGGTGTTAAAGTGAGGAGTGTTATGTTAGATAGCTACAGGGAACGGTGTGGTGTGTATCAGGGTGTTAAAGTGAGGGGTGTGGGATATCTCAGAATTTTACAATGAGGAGTGTGGGGTATATCAGAGGGTTACAGTGAGGAATGTGGGGTATATCAGAGTGTTACAGAGAGGGCTGTGGCGTATATCAGAGTGTAACAGAGAGGGGTGTTGGGTATATCAGAGTGTTACAGTGAGGGATGTGGGATATATCAGAGAGTTTCAGTGAGGAGTGTGGGGTATATCAGAGTGTTATAGTGAGGGATGTGGGGTATATCAGAGTGTGACAGAGAGGGGTGTCGGGTATATCAGAGTATTACAGTGAGGGGTGTGTGGTATATCAGAATGTTACAATGCGGGGTGTGGGGTATATGAGAGTGTTACAGAGTAGGGTGAGGTGTATATCAAAGTGTTACAGTGAGGGGTGTGGGGTTTATCAGATTGTTACAGAGAGGGGTGTGGGGTATATCAGAGTGTTACAGTGAGGGGTGTGGCGTATGTCAGAGTGTTGCAATGAGGAGTGAGCGGTATATCAGAGTGTTACAGTGAGGGGTGTTGTGTATATCAGAGTGTTACAGTCAGATGTGTGTGGTATATGAGAGTGTTACAGTATGGTGTGTGGGATATATCAGTGTATTACAGTGAGGGGTGTTATGTATATCAGAGTGTTACAGAGAGGAGTGTGGGGTATATCAGAGTGTTATAGTGAGGGGTGTGGGGTATATCAGACTGTTTCAGTAAGGAGTGTGGGGTATATCAAAGTGTTACTGTGAGGGGTGTGTGTATACCAGAGAGTTAGTCTGAGGGCTGTGGGGTTTATCAGCGTGGTACAGTGAGCGGTGTGATGTATATCGGAGTGTTGCAGTGAGGAGTGAGGGGTATACCAGAGAATTACAGTGAGGGGTGTGGTGTATATCAGAGTGTTACAGTGAGATGTGTGGGGTATATCAGAGTGTTACGATGAGAGGTGTGTGGTATATCAGAGTTTTACAGTGAAGGCTGTGGGGTATATCAGAGTGTTTCAATGAGGGGTGTGGTGTATATCAGAGTGTTACTGAGAGGCGTGTGGGGTAAATCAGAATGTTACAGTGAGGAGTGTGAGGTTTAGCAGAGTGTTACAATGAAGGGTGTGGGGTATATCAGAATGTTACAAAGAGGGGTGTGGGGTATTTCAGAATGTTACAGAGAGGGCTGTGGGGTATATCAAAATGTTACAGTGAGGGGTGTGGGGTTTATCAGAGTGTAACAGAGAGGGGTGTGGGGTATATCAGAGTGTTACAGTGAGGGATGTGGGGTTTATCAATGTGTTACAGTGAGAGGTGTGGGGTATATCAGAGTGTTTCAGAGAGGGTGTTGTGTATATCAGAGTGTTACAGAGAGGGGTGTGTAGTATATCAGAGTGTTACAGTGAGGGGTGTGGGGTAAATCAGAGTGTTACAATGAAGGGTGTGGGGTATATCAGAGTGCTACAGAGAGGGGTGTAGGGTATATCAGAGTGTTATAGTGAGGGGTGTGGGGTATATCAGAGTGCTACAGTGAGGGGTGTGGTGTATATCAGAGTGTTATAGAGAAGGGTGTGGGGTATATCAAAGTGTTACAGTGAGCGGTGTGGGGTTTATCAGATTGTTACAGAGAGGAATGTGGGGTATATCAGAGTGTTACAGTGAGGGGTGTGTGGTATATCAGAGTGTTTCAGTGAGGAGCGTGGGGTATATCAGACTGCTACAACGAGGGGTGTGGGGTATAACAGATAGTTACAGTGAGGGGTGTGGGGTACATCATGGTTTTACAGTGAGTTGTATAGTATATATCAGAATATTACAGTAAGAGGTGTGGGGTTTATTAGGTAGTTACACTGAGTGGTGTGGTGTATATAAGAGTGTTATAGTGAGGGGTGTGGGGTATATCAGTGTTACAGTGAGATGTGTGGGGTATATCAGAGTGTTACAGTAAGATGTGTGGGGTATATCAAAATGTTACTGTGAAATGTGTGGGGAATAAAAGAGTGTTACCGTGAGGGGTGTGGGGTATACAGGGTGTTACAATGATGAGCGTTATATTAGATAGCTACAAGGAGGGGTGTGGTGTGTATCAGGATGTTAAAGTGAGGGGTGTGGGCTCTTTCTGAATTTTACAGTGAGGGGTGTGGGGTATATCAGAGTGTTAAAGTGAGATGTGTGGGATATATTGGAGATTTACAGTGTCGGGTCTGGGATATATCAGAGAGTTATAGTGTGTGGTTATATCAGAGTGTAACTGTGAGGGGTGTGGCACATATCAACGGATCTTACAGTGAGGGTTGTACGGTATATCAGAGTGTGACAGTGAGGGGAGTGGGGGTATATAAGAGTGTTACAGTGAGGGAATGAGAAATATCTGAATGTTACATGGAGGGGTGTGAGACATATCAGAGTGTTAAAGTGATGTGTGTGGGATATAACAGTGTTACAATGTCGGTGTGCGGTTTGTCAGAGTGTTACAGCCTGGGGTATATCAGAATGTTACAGTGAGGGCTGTCGGGAATATCAGAGTGTTACAGTGAGGGAGTGGGTATATCAGAGTGTTATAGTGAGGGGTGTGGGGTATATAAGAGTGTTAAAGTGAGGGGGGTGGGGTATATCAGAGTGTTACAGTGAGGAGTGTGGGGTATATCAAAGTGTTACTGTGAGGGGTGTGTGTATACCAGTGTGTTAGTCTGAGGGCTGCGGGGTTTATCAGTGTGGTACAGTGAGCGGTGTGATGTATATCGGAGTGTTGCAGTGAGGAGTGAGCGATATACCAGAGAATTACAGTGAGGGGTGTGGTGTATATCATAGTGTTACAGTGAGATGTGTGGGGTATATCAGAGTGTTACCATGAGAGGTGTGGGGTATATCAGAGTGTTACAGTAAGGTGTGTGGGGTATATCAGAGTGTTACTGAGAGGCATGTGGGGTATATCAGAGTGTTACACTGAGGAGTGTGAGGTTTAGCAGAGTGTTACAATGAAGGGTGTGGGGTATATCAGAATGTTACAGAGAGGGGTGTGGGGTATATCAGAGTGTTACAGAGAGGGCTGTGGTGTATATCAGAGTGTTACAGTGAGAGGTGTGGTATATATCAGAGTGTTACAGAGAGGGGTGTGGGGTGTATCAGAGTGTTACAGTGAGGGGTGTGGGGTATATCAGTGTTACAGCGAAGGCTGTGGGGTATATCAGATTGTTAAATTGAGGGGTGTGGGATATATCAGAGTGTTACAGTGAGGGGTGTGGAGTATATCAGAGTTTTACAGTGAGGGGTGTGTGGTTTATTAGAGTGTTACAATGAAAGGTGTGGGATATATCAGAGAGTTACAGAGAGGGGTGTGGGGTATATCAGAGTGTTACTTTGAGGGGTGTGGGGTTTCTCAGAGTGTTACAGTGAGGGGTGTGGTGTATATCAGAGTGTTACAGAGAGGGCTGTGGCGTATACCAGAGTGTAACAGAGAGGGGTGTTGGGTATATCAGAGTGTTACAGTGAGGGGTGTGGGATATATCAGAGAGTTTCAGTGAGGAGTGTGGGGTATATCAGAGTGTTACAGTGAGGGATGTGGGGTATATCAGAGTGTTACAGAGAGGGGTGTCGGGTATATCAGAGTATTACAGTGAGGGGTGTGTGGTATATCAGAATGTTACAATGCGGGGTGTGGGGTATATGAGAGTGTTACAGAGTAGGGTGAGGTGTATATCAAAGTGTTACAGTGAGGGGTGTGGGGTTTTTCAGATTGTTACAGAGAGGGGTGTGGGGTATATCAGAGTGTTACAGTGAGGGGTGTGGCGTATGTCAGATTGTTGCAACGAGGAGTGAGCGGTATATCAGAGTGTTACAGTGAGGGGTGTTGTGTATATCAGAGTGTTACAGTCAGATGTGTGTGGTATATGAGAGTGTTACAGTATGGTGTGTGGGATATATCAGTGTATTACAGTGAGGGGTGTTATGTATATCAGAGTGTTACAGAGAGGAGTGTGGGGTATATCAGAGTGTTATAGTGAGGGGTGTGGGGTATATCAGAATGTTACAGTGAGGAGTGTGAGGTTTAGCAGAGTGTTACAATGAAGGGTGTGGGGTATATCAGAATGTTACAGAGAGGGGTGTGGGGTATATCAGAGTGTTACAGAGAGGGCTGTGGGGTATATCAGAGAGTTACAGAGAAGGGTGTGGGGTATTTCAAAATGTTACAGTGAGAGGTGTGGCGTATATCAGAGTGTTTCAGTGAGGGTGTTGTGTATATCAGAGTGTTACAGAGAGGGGTGTGTGGTATATCAGAGTCTTACGGTGAGGGGTGTGGGGTATATCAGAGTGTTACAATGAAGAGTGTGGGGTATATCAGAGTGTTACAGAGAAGGGTGTGAGGTATATCAAAGTGTTACAGTGAGGGGTGTGGGGTTTATCAGAGTGTTACAGAAAAGAATGTGGGGTATATCAGAGAGTTACAGTGAGGGATGTGGGGTTTATCAGAGTGTTACAGTGAGATGTGTGGGGTATATCAGAGTGTTACGATGAGACGTGTGGGGTATATCAGAGTGTTACAGTAAGGTGTGTGGGGTATATCAGAGTTTTACAGTGAGGGCTGTGGGGTATATCAGAGTGTTTCAATGAGGGGTGTGGTGTATATCAGAGTATTACTGAGAGGCGTGTGGGGTAAATCAGAATGTTACAGTGAGGAGCGTGAGGTTTAGCACAGTGTTACAATGAAGGGTGTGGGGTATATCAGAATGTTACAAAGAGGGGTGTGGGGTATTTCAGAGTGTTACAGAGAGGGCTGTGGGGTATATCAAAATGTTACAGTGAGGGGTGTGGGGTTTATCAGAGTGTAACAGAGAGGGGTGTGGGGTATATCAGAGTGTTACAGTGAGGGATGCGGGGTTTATCAGAGTGTTTCAGAGAGGGTGTTGTGTATATCAGAGTGTTACAGAGAGGGGTGTGTGGTATATCAGAGTGTTACAGTGAGGGGTGTGGGGTAAATCAGAGTGTTACAGAGAGGGGTGTAGGGTATATCAGAGTGTTATAGTGAGGGGTGTGGGGTATATCAGAGTGCTACAGTGAGGGGTGTGGTGTATATCAGAGTGTTACAGAGAAGGGTGTGGGGTATATCAAAGTGTTACAGTGAGGGGTGTAGGGTTTATCAGATTGTTACAGAGAGGAATGTGGGGTATATCAGAGTGTTACAGTGAGGGGTGTGTGGTATATCAGAGTGTTTCAGTGAGGAGCGTGGGGTATATCAGAGTGCTACAACGAGGGGTGTGGGGTATAACAGATAGTTACAGTGAGGGGTGTGGGGTACATCATGGTTTTACAGTGAGTTGTATAGTGTATATCAGAATATTACAGTAAGGGATGTGGGGTTTATTAGGTAGTTACACTGAGTGGTGTGGTGTATATAAGAGTGTTATAGTGAAGGATGTGGGGTATATCAGTGTTACAGTGAGATGTGTGGGGTATATCAGAGTGTTACAGTGAGATGGGTGGAGTATATCAGAATGTTACTGTGAAATGTGTGGGGAATAACAGAGTGTTACCGTGAGGGGTGTGGGGTATACAGGGTGTTACAATGATGAGCGTTATATTAGATAGCTACAAGGAGGGGTGTGGTGTGTATCAGGATGTTAAAGTGAGGGGTGTGGGCTCTTTCTGAATTTTACAGTGAGGGGTGTGGGGTATATCAGAGTGTTAAAGTGAGATGTGTGGGATATATTGGAGATTTACAGTGTCGGGTCTGGGATATATCAGAGAGTTATAGTGTGTGGTTATATCAGAGTGTAACTGTAAGGGATGTGGCACATATCAACGGATCTTACAGTGAGGGTTGTACGGTATATCAGAGTGTGACAGTGAGGGGAGTGGGGGTATATAAGAGTGTTACAGTGAGGGAATGAGAAATATCTGAATGTTACATGGAGGGGTGTGAGACATATCAGAGTGTTAAAGTGATGTGTGTGGGATATAACAGTGTTACAATGCCGGTGTGCGGTTTGTCAGAGTGTTACAGCCTGGGGTATATCAGAATGTTACAGTGAGGGCTGTCGGGAATATCAGAGTGTTACAGTGAAGGAGTGGGGTATATCAGAGTGTTTCAGTGAGGGGTGTGGGGTATATAAGAGTGTTAAAGTGAGGGGTGTGGGGTATATCAGAGTGTTTCAGTGAGGGCTGTGGGGTTTATCAGCGTGGTACAGTGAGCGGTGTGATGTATATCGGAGTGTTGCAATGAGGAGTGAGCGGTATACCAGAGAATTACAGTGAGGGGTGTGGTGTATATCAGAGTGTTACAGTAAGGTGTGTGAGGTATATCAGAGTGTTACAGTAAGGGCTGTGGGGTACATCAGAGTGTTTCATTGAGGGTTGGGGTGTATATCATAGTGTTACTGAGAGGCGTGTGGGGTATATCAGAATGTTACAGTGAGGAGTGTGAGGTTTAGCAGAGTGTTACAATGAAGGGTGTGGGGTATATCAGAATGTTACAGAGAGGGGTGTGGGGTATATCAGAGTGTTACAGAGAGGGCTGTGGGGTATATCAGAGAGTTACAGAGAAGGGTGTGGGGTATTTCAAAATGTTACAGTGAGAGGTGTGGCATATATCAGAGTTTTTCAGTGAGGGTGTTGTGTATATCAGAGTGTTACAGAGAGGGGTGTGTGGTATATCAGAGTCTTACGGTGAGGGCTGTGGGGTATATCAGAGTGTTACAATGAAGAGTGTGGGGTATATCAGAGTGTTACAGAGAAGGGTGTGAGGTATATCAAAGTGTTACAGTGAGGGGTGTGGGGTTTATCAGAGTGTTACAGAGAGGAATGTGGGGTATATCAGAGAGTTACAGTGAGGGATGTGGGGTTTATCAGAGTGTTACGGAGAGGAATGTGGGGTATATCAGAGAGTTAAAATGAGGGATGTGGGGTTTTATCAATATGTTACAGTGAGGGGTGTGGGGTATATCAGAGTGTTTCAGTGAGGAGTGTGGGGTATATCAGCATGTTACAGAGAGGGGTGTGAGGGATATCAGTGTTTCAGTGACGAGTGTGGGGTATATCAGAGTGTTACAGTGAGGAGTGTGAGGTTTAGCAGAGTGTTACAATGAAGGGTGTGAGGGATATCAGAATGTTACAGAGAGCGGTGTGGGGTATATCAGAGTGTTTCAGTGAGGGTGTTGTGTATACCAGAGTGTTACAGAGAGGGGTGTGGGGTGTATCACAGTGTTACAGTTAGGGGTGTGTGGTTTATCAGAGTGTTACATTGAGGGGTGTGGGGTATATCAGAGTTTTACGGAGAGGGGTGTGGGGTATATCAGAGCGTTACAGTGAGGGGTGTGGGGTATATCAGCGTGTTACAGTGAGGGATGTGGGATATATCAGAGTGTTACAGAGAGTGCTGTGGGGTATATCAGAGTGTTACAGTGAGGGGGGCGGGGTATATCAGTGTGTTACAATGAGGGGTGTGGGGTATATCAGAGAGTTACAGTGAGTGGTGTGGGGTTTATCAGAGTGTAACAGTAAGGTGTGTGGGGTATATCAGAGTTTTACAGTGAGGGCTGTGGGGTATATCAGAGTGTTTCAATGAGGGGTGTGGTGTATATCAGAGTGTTACTGAGAGGCGTGTGGGGTAAATCAGAATGTTACAGTGAGGAGCGTGAGGTTTAGCAGAGTGTTACAATGAAGGGTGTGGGGTATATCAGAATGTTACAAAGAGGGGTGTGGGGTATTTCAGAGTGTTACAGAGAGGGCTGTGGGGTATATCAAAATGTTACAGTGAGGGGTGTGGGGTTTACCAGAGTGTAACAGAGAGGGGTGTGGGGTATATCAGAGTGTTACAGTGAGGGATGTGGGGTTTATCAGAGTGTTTCAGAGAGGGTGTTGTGTATATCAGAGTGTTACAGAGAGGGGTGTGTGGTATATCAGAGTGTTACAGTGAGGGGTGTGGGGTAAATCAGAGTGTTACAGAGAGGGGTGTAGGGTATATCAGAGTGTTATAGTGAGGGGTGTGGGGTATATCAGAGTGCTACAGTGAGGGGTGTGGTGTATATCAGAGTGTTACAGAGAAGGGTGTGGGGTATATCAAAGTGTTACAGTGAGCGGTGTGGGGTTTATCAGATTGTTACAGAGAGGAATGTGGGGTATATCAGAGTGTTACAGTGAGGGGTGTAGGGTATATCAGAGTGTTATAGTGAGGGGTGTGGGGTATATCAGAGTGCTACAGTGAGGGGTGTGGTGTATATCAGAGTGTTACAGAGAAGGGTGTGGGGTATATCAAAGTGTTACAGTGAGCGGTGTGGGGTTTATCAGATTGTTACAGAGAGGAATGTGGGGTATATCAGAGTGTTACAGTGAGGGGTGTGTGGTATATCAGAGTGTTTCAGTGAGGAGCGTGGGGTATATCAGAGTGCTACAACAAGGGGTTTGGGGTATAACAGATAGTTACAGTGAGGGGTGTGGGGTACATCATGGTTTTACAGTGAGTTGTATAGTGTATATCAGAATATTACAGTAAGGTGTGTGGGGTTTATTAGGTAGTTACACTGAGTGGTGTGGTGTATATAAGAGTGTTATAGTTAAGGATGTGGGGTATATCAGTGTTACAGTGAGATGTGTGGGGTATATCAGAGTGTTACAGTGAGATGGGTGGAGTATATCAGAATGTTACTGTGAAATGTGTGGGGAATAACAGAGTGTTACCGTGACGGGTGTGGGGTATACAGGGTGTTACAATGATGAGCGTTATATTAGATAGCTACAAGGAGGGGTGTGGTGTGTATCAGGATGTTAAAGTGAGGGGTGTGGGCTCTTTCTGAATTTTACAGTGAGGGGTGTGGGGTATATCAGAGTGTTAAAGTGAGATGTGTGGGATATATTGGAGATTTACAGTGTCGGGTCTGGGATATATCAGAGAGTTATAGTGTGTGGTTATATCAGAGTGTAACTGTAAGGGATGTGGCACATATCAACGGATCTTACAGTGAGGGTTGTACGGTATATCAGAGTGTGACAGTGAGGGGAGTGGGGGTATATAAGAGTGTTACAGTGAGGGAATGAGAAATATCTGAATGTTACATGGAGGGGTGTGAGACATATCAGAGTGTTAAAGTGATGTGTGTGGGATATAACAGTGTTACAATGCCGGTGTGCGGTTTGTCAGAGTGTTACAGCCTGGGGTATATCAGAATGTTACAGTGAGGGCTGTCGGGAATATCAGAGTGTTACAGTGAAGGAGTGGGGTATATCAGAGTGTTATAGTGAGGGGTGTGGGGTATATAAGAGTGTTAAAGTGAGGGGTGTGGGGTATATCAGAGTGTTTCAGTGAGGGGTGTGGGGTATATCAAAGTGGTACTGTGAGGGGTGTGTGTATACCAGAGTGTTAGTCTGAGGGCTGTGGGGTTTATCAGCGTGGTACAGTGAGCGGTGTGATGTATATCGGAGTGTTGCAATGAGGAGTGAGCGGTATACCAGAGAATTACAGTGAGGGGTGTGGTGTATATCAGAGTGTTACAGTAAGGTGTGTGAGGTATATCAGAGTGTTACAGTAAGGGCTGTGGGGTACATCAGAGTGTTTCATTGAGGGTTGGGGTGTATATCAGAGCGTTACTGAGAGGCGTGTGGGGTATATCAGAATGTTACAGTGAGGAGTGTGAGGTTTAGCAGAGTGTTACAATGAAGGGTGTGGGGTATATCAGAATGTTACAGAGAGGGGTGTGGGATATATCAGAGTGTTACAGAGAGGGCTGTGGGGTATATCAGAGAGTTACAGAGAAGGGTGTGGGGTATTTCAAAATGTTACAGTGAGAGGTGTGGCGTATATCAGAGTGTTTCAGTGAGGGTGTTGTGTATATCAGAGTGTTACAGAGAGGGGTGTGTGGTATATCAGAGTCTTACGGTGAGGGCTGTGGGGTATATCAGAGTGTTACAATGAAGAGTGTGGGGTATATCAGAGTGTTACAGAGAAGGGTGTGAGGTATATCAAAGTGTTACAGTGAGGGGTGTGGGGTTTATCAGAGTGTTACAGAGAGGAATGTGGGGTATATCAGAGAGTTACAGTGAGGGATGTGGGGTTTATCAGAGTGTTACGGAGAGGAATGTGGGGTATATCAGAGAGTTAAAGTGAGGGATGTGGGGTTTTATCAATGTGTTACAGTGAGGGGTGTGGGGTATATCAGAGTGTTTCAGTGAGGAGTGTGGGGTATATCAGCATGCTACAGAGAGGGGTGTGAGGTATATCAGTGTTTCAGTGAGGAGTGTGGGGTATATCAGAGTGTTACAGTGAGGAGTGTGAGGTTTAGCAGAGTGTTACAATGAAGGGTGTGGGGGATATCAGAATGTTACAGAGAGCGGTGTGGGGTATATCAGAGTGTTTCAGTGAGGGTGTTGTGTATATCAGAGTGTTACAGAGAGGGGTGTGGGGTGTATCACAGTGTTACAGTTAGGGGTGTGTGGTTTATCAGAGTGTTACATTGAGGGGTGTGGGGTATATCAGAGTTTTACGGAGAGGGGTGTGGGGTATATCAGAGCGTTACAGTGAGGGGTGTGGGGTATATCAGAGTGTTACAGTGAGGGATGTGGGATATATCAGAGTGTTACAGAGAGGGCTGTGGGGTATATCAGAGTGTTACAGTGAGGGGGGCGGGGTATATCAGTGTGTTACATTGAGGGGTGTGGGGTATATCAGAGAGTTACAGTGAGTGGTGTGGGGTTTATCAGAGTGTAACAGAGAGGGGTGTGGGGTTTATCAATGTGTTACAGTGAGGGGAGTGGGTTATATCAGAGTGTTTCAGTGAGGAGTGTGGCGTATATCGGAACGTTACAGTGAGGGGTGTGGGGTATATCAGTGTTTCAGTGAGGAGCGTGGGGTATATCAGAGTGTTACAGTGAGGGGTGTGTAGTATATCAGAGTGTTTCAGTGAGGAGTCTGGGGTATATCAGAGTGTTACAGTGAGGGGTGTGGGGTATATCAGAGTGTTACCGAGAGGGGTGTGGGGTATATCAGAGTGTTTCAGTGAGGACTGCGGGTATATCAGAGTGCTACAACGAGTGGTGTGGGGTATAACAGATAGTTACAGTGAGGAGTGTGGGGTATGGTGTATATCAGAATATTACAGTAAGGGGTGCGGGGTTTATCCGGTAGTTACAGTGAGTGGTTTGGTGTATATAAGAGTGTTATAGTGAGGGGTGTGGGGTATATCAGTGTTACAGTGAGATGAGTGGGGTATATCAGAGTGTTACAGTGAGATGTGTACGGTAAATCAGAGTGTGACAGTGAGGGGAGTGGGGGTGTATCAGTGTGTTACAGTGAGGGAATGAGAATTATCTGAATGTTACATGGAGGGGTGTGAGATATATCAGTGTTAAAGTGATGTGTGGGGATATATCAGTGTTACAATGTCGGTGTGCGGTTTGTGAGGGTGTTACAGACTGGGCTCTGGGGTATATCAGAATGTTACAGTGAGGGCTGTAGGGAAAATCAGCGTGTTACAATGAAGGGAATGGGGTATATCAGAGTCTTACAGTGAGGGGTGTGGTCTATATCAGAGTGTTACAGTGAGAGGTACTGTGAGGGGTGTGTATATACCAGAGAGTTAGTCTGAGGTCTGTGGGGTTTATTAGCGTGCTACAGTGAGCGGTGTGATGTATATTGGAGTGTTACAATGAGGGGTATGGGTTGTATCAGAGTGTTACATTGAGGGGTGTGGGGTATATCAGAGTGTTGTAGTGAGGAGTGAGCGGTATATCAGAGTTTTACAGTGAGATGTGTGGGGAATAACAGAGTGTTACCATGAAGGGTGTGGTGTATATAGGGTGTTCCAATGAGGAGCGTTATATTAGATAGCTACAGGGTGGGGTGTGATGTGTATCAGGATGTTAAAGTGAGGGATGTGGGGATCAGAGTGTTTCAGTGAGAAGTGTGGGGTATATCAAAGTGTTACTATTAGGGGTGTGTGGATACCAGAGTGTTAGTCTGAGGGCTGTGGGGTTTATCAGCGTGGTACAGTGAGCAGTGTGATGTATATTGGAGTGTTACAATGAGGGGTGCGGGTTGTATCAGAGTGTTACAATGAGGGGTGTGGGGTATATCAGAGAGTTACAGAGAAGGGTGTGGGGTATATCAGAGTGTTACAGTGAGTGGTGTGGGGTTTATCAGAGTGTAACAGAGAGGGGTGTGGGGTATAACAGAGTGTTACAGTGAGGGATGTGGGGTTTATCAATGTGTTACAATGAGGGGTGTGGGGTATATCAGAGTGTTTCAATGAGGAGTGTGGCGTATATCGGAACATTACAGTGTGGGGTGTGGGGTATATCAGTGTTTCTGTGAGGAGCGTGGGATATAACAGAGTGTTACAGTGAGAGGTGTGGGGTATATCAGAGTGTTTCAGTGAGGAGTCTGCGGTATATCAGAGTGTTACAGTGAGCGGTGTTGGGTATATCAGAGTGTTACAGTGAGGGGTGTGGAGTATATCAGAGTGTTACCGAGAGGGGTGTGGGGTATATCAGAGTGTTTCAGTGAGGAGTGTGGGGTATATCAGTGTGCTACAACGAGTGGTGTGGGGTATAACAGATAGTTACAGTGAGGGGTGTAGGGTACACCATGGTGTTACAGTGAGAGGTATGGTGTATATCTGAATAATACAGTAAGGGGTGTGGGGTTTATCACGTAGTTAGAGTGAGTGGTGTGGTGTATATAAGAGTGTTATAGTGAGGGGTTTGGGCTTTTTCTGAATTTTACAGAGACAGTTGTGGGGTATATCAGAGTGCTAAAGTGACATGTGTGGGATATATTGCAGATTTACAGTGTCGGGTCTGGGGTATATCTGAGAGTTATAGTTTGTGGTTATATCAGAGTGTAACTGTGAGGGGTGTGGCACATATCAACGGATCTTACAGTGAGGGTTGTACGGTATATCAGAGTGTGACAGTGAGGGGAGTGGGGGTATATCAGAGTGTTACAGTGAGCGAATGAGAAATATCTGAATATTACATGGAGGGGTGTGAGATATATCAGAGTGTTAAAGTGATGTGTGTGGGATATAACAGTGTTACAATGGCGGTGTGCGGTTTATCAGAGTGTTACAGTGGGGGGTGTGGGATGTATCAGAGTGTTACAGCCTGGAGTCTAAGGTATATCAGAATGCTACAGTGAGGGCTGTCGGGAATATCAGAGTGTTACAGTGAGGGGAGTGGGGTACATCAGAGTGTTATAGTGAGGGGTGTGGGGTATATCAGAGTGTTACAGTGAGGGGTTTGGCGTATATCAGAGTGTTACAGTGATGGGTGTGGGGTATGTCAGATTGTTTCAGTGAGGAGTGTGGGGTATATCAACGTGTTACTGGGAGGGGTACTGTGAGGGGTGTGTGTATACCAAAGTGTTAGTCTGAGGGCTGTGGGGTTCATCAGCGTGGTACAGTGAGCGGTGTGATGTATATCAGAGTGTTGCAGTGAGGAGTGAGCGGTACATCAGAGAGTTACAGTGAGGGGTGTGGTGTATATCAGAGTGTTACAGTGAGATGTGTGGGGTATATCAGAGTGTTACGGTGAGAGGTGTGGGGTATATCAGAGAGTTACAGTAAGGTGTGTGGGGTATATCAGAGTGTTACAGTGAGGAGTGTGAGGTTTATCAGAGTGTTACAATGAAGGGTGTGGGGTATATCAGAGTGTTACAGAGAAGGGTGTGGGGTATATCAGAGTGTTACAGTGAGGGGTGTGGCGTATATCAGACTGTTACAGTGAGGGGTGTGGGGTATATCAGAGTGTTACAGTGAGGGGTGTGGGGTATATCAGAGTGTTACAGTGAGGGATGTGGGTTATACCAGAGTGTTACAGAGAGGGGTGTGGAGTACATCAGATTGTTAGAGTGAGGGGTGTGGGATATATCAGAGTATTACAGTGAGGGGTGTGGGGTATATCACAGTGTTGCAGTGTGGAGTGAGCGGTATATCAGAGAGCTACAGTGAGGGGTGTGGTGTATATCAGAGCGTTAAAGTGAGATGTGTGGGATATATTGGAGACTTACAGTGTCAGGTCTGGGGTATATCAGAGAGTTATAGTGTGTGGTTATATCAGAGTGTAAATGTGAGGGTTGTGGGACATATCAATGGATCTTACAGTGAGGGTTGTACGGTATATTAGAGTGTGACAGTGAGGGGAGTGGGGGTATTTCAGAGTGTTACAGTGAGGGAATGAGAAATATCTGAATGTTACATGGAGGGGTGTGAGATATATCAGAGTGTTAAAGTGATGTGTCTGGGATATATCAGTGTTACAATGTCGGTGTGCGGTTTGTGAGAGTGTTACAGCCTGGGGTCTGGGGTATATCAGAATGTTACAGTGAGGGCTGTCGGGAAAATCAGAGTGTTACAGTGAAGGGAGTGGGGTATATCAGCGTGTTATTATGAGGGGTGTGGGGTATATCAGAGTCTTACAGTGAGGGGTGTGGCGTATATCAGAGTGTTACAGTGAGGGGTGTGGGGTATATCAGAGTGTTTCAGTGAGGAGTGTGGGGTATATCAAAGTGTTACTGTTAGAGGTACTGTGAGGGGTGTGTGTATACCAGAGTGTTAGTCTGAGGGCTGTGGAGTTTATCAGCGTGGTACAGTGAGCGGTGTGATGTATATTGGAGTGTTACAATGAGTGATGTGGGTTGTATCAGAGTGTTACATTGAGGGGTGTGGCGTATATCAGAGTGTTGTAGTGAGGAGTGAGCGGTATATCAGAGTGTTACAGTGAGATGTGTGGGGAATAACAGAGTGTTACCATGAAGGGTGTGGTGTATACAGGGTGTTACAATGAGGAGCGTTATATTAGATAGCTACAGGGTGGGGTGTGGTGTGTATCAGGATGTTAAAGTGATGGGTGTGGGGATCAGAGTATTTCAGTGAGAAGTGTGGGGTATATCAAAGTGTTACTATGAGGGGTGTGTGTATACCAGAGTGTTAGTCTGAGGGCTGTGGGGTTTATCAGCGTGGTACGGTGAGCGGTGTGATGTATATCGGAGTGTAACAATGAGGGGTGTGGGTTGTAACAGAGTGTTACATTGAGGAGTGTGGGGTATATCAGAGTGTTGCAGTGAGGAGTGAGCGGTATATCAGAGTGTTACAGTGAGTGGTGTGGTGTATATCAGATTGTTACAGTGAGGTGTGTGGGGTATATCAGAGTGTTATGGTGAGAGGTTTGAGGTATATCAATGTGTTACATTTAGGGGTGTGGGGCATATCAGAGTGTTTCAGTGAGGGTGTTGTGTATATCAGAGTGTTACAGAGAGGAGTGTGGGGTATATCAGAGTGTTACAGTTAGGGGTGTGTGGTTTATCAGAGTGTTACAATGAGGGGTGTGGGGTATATCAGAGTGTTAGAGTGAGGGGGGCGGGGTATATCAGTGTGTTACAATGAGGGGTGTGGGGTATATCAGGGAGTTACAGAGAAGGGTGTGGGGTATATCAGAGTGTTACAGTGAGTGGTGTGGGGTTTATCAGAGTGTAACAGAGAGGGGTGTGGGGTTTATCAATGTGTTACAGTGTGGAGTGTGGGGTATATCAGAGTGTTTCAATGAGGCATGTGGCGTATATTGGAACATTACAGTGTGGGGTGTGGGGTATATCAGTGTTTCTGTGAGGAGCGTGGAATATAACAGAGTGTTACAGTGAGGGGTGTGGGGTATATCAGAGTGTTTCAGTGAGGAGTCTGCGGTTTATCAGAGTGTTACAGTGAGCGGTATGGAGTATATCAGAGTGTTACCGAGAGGGGTGTGGGGTATATCAGAGTGTTTCAGTGAGGAGTGTGGAGTATTTCAGGGTGCTACAACGAGTGGTGTGGGGTATAACAGATAGTTACAGTGAGGGGTGTGGGGTATATCATGGTGTTACAGTGAGGGGTTTGGTGTATATCTGATTATTACAGTTGGGGGTGTGGGGTTTATCAGGTAGTTACAGTGAGTGGTGTGGTGTATATAAGAGTGTTATAGTGAGGGGCTTGGGCTTTTTCTGAATTTTACAGAGACAGTTGTGGGGTATATCAGAGTGTTAAAGTGAGATGTGTGGGATATATTGGAGATTTACAGTGTCGGGTCTGGGGTATATCTGAGAGTTATAGTTTGTGGTTATATCAGAGTGTAAATGTGAGGGGTGTGGCACATATCAACGGATCTTACAGTGAAGGTTGTACGGTATATCAGAGTGTGACAGTGAGGGGAGTGGGGGTATATCAGAGTGTTACAGTGAGGGAATGAGAAATATCTGAATGTTACATGGAGGGGTGTGAGATATATCAGAGTGTTAAAGTGATGTGTGTGGGATATAACAGTGTTACAATGGCGGTGTGTGGTTTATCAGAGTGTTACAGTGGGGGGTGTGGGATGTATCAGAGTGTTACAGCCTGGAGTCTAAGGTATATCAGAATGTTACAGTGAGGGCTGTCGGGAATATGAGAGTGTTACAATGAGGGGAGTGGGGTACATCAGAGTGTTACAGTGAGGGGTGTGGGGTATATCAGAGTGTTACAGTGAGGGATGGGGCGTATATCAGAGTGTTACAGTGATGGGTGTGGGGTATGTCAGATTGTTTCAGTGAGGAGTGTGGGGTATATCAACGTGTTACTGGGAGGGGTACTGTGAGGGGTGTGTGTATACCAGAGTGTTAGTCTGAGGGCTGTGGGGTTCATCAGCGTGGTACAGTGAGCGGTGTGATGTATATCAGAGTGTTGCAGTGAGGAGTGAGCGGTATATCAGAGAGTTACAGTGAGGGGTGTGGTGTATATCAGAGTGTTACAGTGAGATGTGTGGGGTATATCAGAGTGTTACGGTGAGAGGTGTGGGGTATATCAGAGAGTTACAGTAAGGTGTGTGGGGTATATCACAGTGTTACAGTGAGGGGTGTGCGGTATATCAGAGTGTTTCAGTGAGGGGAGTGGTGTATATCAGAGTCTTACAGAGAGGAGTGTGGGGTATATCAGAGTGTTACAGTGAGGAGTGTGTGGTTTATCAGAGTGTTACAATGAAGGGTGTGGGGTATATCAGAGTGTTACAGAGAAGGGTGTGGGGTATATCAGAGTGTTACAGTGAGGGGTGTGGCGTACATCAGACTGTTACAGTGAGGGGTGTGGGGTATATCAGAGTGTTACAGTGAGGGGTGTGGGGTATATCAGAGTGTTACAGTGAGGGATGTGGGTTATACCAGAGTGTTACAGAGAGGGGTGTGGAGTACATCAGATTGTTAGAGTGAGGGGTGTGGGATATATCAGAGTATTACAGTGAGGGGTGTGGGATATATCAGAGTGTTGCAGTGTGGAGTGAGCGGTATATCAGAGAGTTACAGTGAGGGGTGTGGTGTATATCAGAGCGTTAAAGTGAGATGTGTGGGATATATTGGAGATTTACAGTGTCGGGTCTGGGGTATATCAGAGAGTTATAGTGTGTGGTTATATCAGAGTGTAAATGTGAGGGTTGTGGGACATATCAATGGATCTTACAGTGAGGGTTGTACGGTATATTAGAGTGTGACAGTGAGGGGAGTGTGGGTATTTCAGAGTGTTACAGTGAGGGAATGAGAAATATCTGATTGTTACATGGAGGGGTGTGAGATATATCAGAGTGTTAAAGTGATGTGTCTGGGATATATTAGTGTTACAATGTTGGTGTGCGGTTTGTGAGAGTGTTACAGCCTGGGGTCTGGGGTATATCAGAATGTTACAGTGAGGGCTGTCGGGAAAATCAGAGTGTTACAGTGAGGGGAGTGGCGTATATCAGAGTGTTACAGTGAGGGGTGTGGGGTATATCAGAGTGTTTCAGTGAGGAGTGTGGGGTATATCAAAGTGTTACTGTTAGAGGTACTGTGAGGGGTGTGTGTATACCAGAGTGTTAGTCTGAGGGCTGTGGAGTTTATCAGCGTGGTACAGTGAGCGGTGTGATGTATATTGGAGTGTTACAATGAGTGATGTGGGTTGTATCAGAGTGTTACATTGAGGGGTGTGGCGTATATCAGAGTGTTGTAGTGAGGAGTGAGCGGTATATCAGAGTGTTACAGTGAGATGTGTGGGGAATAACAGAGTGTTACCATGAAGGGTGTGGTGTATACAGGGTGTTACAATGAGGAGCGTTATATTAGATAGCTACAGGGTGGGGTGTGGTGTGTATCAGGATGTTAAAGTGATGGGTGTGGGGATCAGAGTATTTCAGTGAGAAGTGTGGGGTATATCAAAGTGTTACTATGAGGGGTGTGTGTATACCAGAGTGTTAGTCTGAGGGCTGTGGGGTTTATCAGCGTGGTACGGTGAGCGGTGTGATGTATATCGGAGTGTAACAATGAGGGGTGTGGGTTGTAACAGAGTGTTACATTGAGGAGTGTGGGGTATATCAGAGTGTTGCAGTGAGGAGTGAGCGGTATATCAGAGTGTTACAGTGAGTGGTGTGGTGTATATCAGATTGTTACAGTGAGGTGTGTGGGGTATATCAGAGTGTTATGGTGAGAGGTTTGAGGTATATCAATGTGTTACATTTAGGGGTGTGGGGCATATCAGAGTGTTTCAGTGAGGGTGTTGTGTATATCAGAGTGTTACAGAGAGGAGTGTGGGGTATATCAGAGTGTTACAGTTAGGGGTGTGTGGTTTATCAGAGTGTTACAATGAGGGGTGTGGGGTATATCAGAGTGTTAGAGTGAGGGGGGGCGGGGTATATCAGTGTGTTACAATGAGGGGTGTGGGGTATATCAGGGAGTTACAGAGAAGGGTGTGGGGTATATCAGAGTGTTACAGTGAGTGGTGTGGGGTTTATCAGAGTGTAACAGAGAGGGGTGTGGGGTTTATCAATGTGTTACAGTGTGGAGTGTGGGGTATATCAGAGTGTTTCAATGAGGCATGTGGCGTATATTGGAACATTACAGTGTGGGGTGTGGGGTATATCAGTGTTTCTGTGAGGAGCGTGGAATATAACAGAGTGTTACAGTGAGGGGTGTGGGGTATATCAGAGTGTTTCAGTGAGGAGTCTGCGGTTTATCAGAGTGTTACAGTGAGCGGTATGGAGTATATCAGAGTGTTACCGAGAGGGGTGTGGGGTATATCAGAGTGTTTCAGTGAGGAGTGTGGAGTATTTCAGGGTGCTACAACGAGTGGTGTGGGGTATAACAGATAGTTACAGTGAGGGGTGTTGGGTATATCATGGTGTTACAGTGAGGGGTATGGTGTATATCTGAATATTACAGTAGGGGGTGTGGGGTTTATCAGGTAGTTACAGTGAGTGGTGTGGTGTATATAAGAGTGTTATAGTGAGGGGCTTGGGCTTTTTCTGAATTTTACAGAGACAGTTGTGGGGTATATCAGAGTGTTAAAGTGAGATGTGTGGGATATATTGGAGATTTACAGTGTCGGGTCTGGGGTATATCTGAGAGTTATAGTTTGTGGTTATATCAGAGTGTAAATGTGAGGGGTGTGGCACATATCAACGGATCTTACAGTGAAGGTTGTACGGTATATCAGAGTGTGACAGTGAGGGGAGTGGGGGTATATCAGAGTGTTACAGTGAGGGAATGAGAAATATCTGAATGTTACATGGAGGGGTGTGAGATATATCAGAGTGTTAAAGTGATGTGTGTGGGATATAACAGTGTTACAATGGCGGTGTGTGGTTTATCAGAGTGTTACAGTGGGGGGTGTGGGATGTATCAGAGTGTTACAGCCTGGAGTCTAAGGTATATCAGAATGTTACAGTGAGGGCTGTCGGGAATATGAGAGTGTTACAATGAGGGGAGTGGGGTACATCAGAGTGTTACAGTGAGGGGTGTGGGGTATATCAGAGTGTTACAGTGAGGGATGGGGCGTATATCAGAGTGTTACAGTGATGGGTGTGGGGTATGTCAGATTGTTTCAGTGAGGAGTGTGGGGTATATCAACGTGTTACTGGGAGGGGTACTGTGAGGGGTGTGTGTATACCAGAGTGTTAGTCTGAGGGCTGTGGGGTTCATCAGCGTGGTACAGTGAGCGGTGTGATGTATATCAGAGTGTTGCAGTGAGGAGTGAGCGGTATATCAGAGAGTTACAGTGAGGGGTGTGGTGTATATCAGAGTGTTACAGTGAGATGTGTGGGGTATATCAGAGTGTTACGGTGAGAGGTGTGGGGTATATCAGAGAGTTACAGTAAGGTGTGTGGGGTATATCACAGTGTTACAGTGAGGGGTGTGCGGTATATCAGAGTGTTTCAGTGAGGGGAGTGGTGTATATCAGAGTCTTACAGAGAGGAGTGTGGGGTATATCAGAGTGTTACAGTGAGGAGTGTGTGGTTTATCAGAGTGTTACAATGAAGGGTGTGGGGTATATCAGAGTGTTACAGAGAAGGGTGTGGGGTATATCAGAGTGTTACAGTGAGGGGTGTGGCGTACATCAGACTGTTACAGTGAGGGGTGTGGGGTATATCAGAGTGTTACAGTGAGGGGTGTGGGGTATATCAGAGTGTTACAGTGAGGGATGTGGGTTATACCAGAGTGTTACAGAGAGGGGTGTGGAGTACATCAGATTGTTAGAGTGAGGGGTGTGGGATATATCAGAGTATTACAGTGAGGGGTGTGGGATATATCAGAGTGTTGCAGTGTGGAGTGAGCGGTATATCAGAGAGTTACAGTGAGGGGTGTGGTGTATATCAGAGCGTTAAAGTGAGATGTGTGGGATATATTGGAGATTTACAGTGTCGGGTCTGGGGTATATCAGAGAGTTATAGTGTGTGGTTATATCAGAGTGTAAATGTGAGGGTTGTGGGACATATCAATGGATCTTACAGTGAGGGTTGTACGGTATATTAGAGTGTGACAGTGAGGGGAGTGTGGGTATTTCAGAGTGTTACAGTGAGGGAATGAGAAATATCTGATTGTTACATGGAGGGGTGTGAGATATATCAGAGTGTTAAAGTGATGTGTCTGGGATATATTAGTGTTACAATGTTGGTGTGCGGTTTGTGAGAGTGTTACAGCCTGGGGTCTGGGGTATATCAGAATGTTACAGTGAGGGCTGTCGGGAAAATCAGAGTGTTACAGTGAGGGGAGTGGGGTATATCAGAGTGTTATTATGAGTGGTGTGGGGTATATCAGAGTCTTACAGTGAGGGGTGTGGCGTATATCAGAGTGTTACAGTGAGGGGTGTGGGGTATATCAGAGTGTTTCAGTGAGGAGTGTGGGGTATATCAAAGTGTTACTGTGAGAGGTACTGTGACGGGTGTGTATATACCAGAGTGTTAGTCTGAGGGCTGTGGAGTTTATCAGCGTGGTACAGTGAGCGGTGTGATGTATATTGGAGTGTTACAATGAGTGATGTGGGTTGTATCAGAGTGTTACATTGAGGGGTGTGGCGTATATCAGAGTGTTGTAGTGAGGAGTGAGCGGTATATCAGAGTGTTACAGTGAGATGTGTGGGGAATAACAGAGTGTTACCATGAAGGGTGTGGTGTATACAGGGTGTTACAATGAGGAGCGTTATATTAGATAGCTACAGGGTGGGGTGTGGTGTGTATCAGGATGTTAAAGTGATGGGTGTGGGGATCAGAGTGTTTCAGTGAGAAGTGTGGGGTATATCAAAGTGTTACTATGAGGGGTGTGTGTATACCAGAGTGTTAGTCTGAGGGCTGTGGGGTTTATCAGCGTGGTACGGTGAGCGGTGTGATGTATATCGGAGTGTAACAATGAGGGGTGTGGGTTGTAACAGAGTGTTACATTGAGGAGTGTGGGGTATATCAGAGTGTTGCAGTGAGGAGTGAGCGGTATATCAGAGTGTTACAGTGAGTGGTGTGGTGTATATCAGAGTGTTACAGTGAGGTGTGTGGGGTATATCAGAGTGTTATGGTGAGAGGTTTGGGGTATATCAATGTGTTACAGTTAGGGGTGTGGGGCATATCAGAGTGTTTCAGTGAGGGTGCTGTGTATATCAGAGTGTTACAGAGAGGAGTGTGGGGTATATCAGAGTGTTACAGTTAGGGGTGTGTGGTTTATCAGAGTGTTACAATGAGGGGTGTGGGGTATATCAGAGTGTTACAGAGAGGGGTGTGGGGTATCTCAGAGTGTTACAGTGAGGGGTGTGGGGTATATCAGATTGTTACAGTGAGGGATGTGGGATATATCAGAGTGTTACAGAGAGGGCTGTGGGGTATATCAGAGTGTCACAGTGAGGGGGGCGGGGTATATCAGTGTGTTACAATGAGGGGTGTGGGGTATATCAGGGAGTTACAGAGAAGGGTGTGGGGTATATCAGAGTGTTACAGTGAGTGGTGTGGGGTTTATCAGAGTGTAACAGAGAGGGGTGTGGGGTTTATCAATGTGTTACAGTGTGGGGTGTGGGGTATATCAGAGTGTTTCAGTGAGGCATGTGGCGTATATCGGAACGTTACAGTGAAGGGTGTGGGGTATATCAGTGTTTCAGTGAGGAGCGTGGGGTATATCAGAGTGTTACAGTGAAGGGTGTGGGGTATATCAGAGTGTTTCAGTGAGGAGTCTGCGGTATATCAGAGTGTTACAGTGAGCGGTGTTGGGTATATCAGAGTGTTACAGTGAGGGGTGTGGGGTCTATCAGAGTGTTACCAAGAGGGGTGTGGGGTATATCAGAGTGTTTCAGTGAGGAGTGTGGGGTATATCAGAGTGCTACAATGAGTGGTGTGGGGTATAACAGATAGTTACAGTGAGGGGTGTGGGCTACATCATGGTGTTACAGGTAGGGGTATGGTGTATATTAGAATATTACAGTAAGCGGTGTGGGGTTGATCAGGTAGTTACAGTGAGTGGTGTGGTGTATATAAGAGTGTTATAGTGAGGGGTGTGGGGTGTATCAGAGTGTCACAGTGAGATGTGTGGGGAATAACAGAGTGTTACCGTGAGGGGTGTGGGGTATATAGTGTGTTACAATGAGGAGCGTTATATTAGATAGCTACAGGGAGGGGTGTGGTGTGTATCAGAATGTTAGAGTGAGGGGTGTCGGCTTTTTCTGAATTTTACAGAGAGGGTTGTGGGGTATATCAGAGTGTTAAAGTGACATGTGTGGGATATATTGGAGATTTACAGTGTCGGGTGTGGGCTAAATCTGAGAGTTATAGTGTGTGGTTATATCAGAGTGTAACTGTTAGGGGTGTGGGACATATCAACGGATCTTACAGTGAGGGTTGTACGTTATGTCAGAGTGTGACAGTGAGGGTCGTGGGGGTATTTCAGAGTGTTACAGTGAGGGAATGAGAAATATCTGAATGTTACATGGAGGGGTGTGAGATATATCAGAGTGTTAAAGTGATGTGTCTGGGATATATCAGTGTTACAATGTCGGTGTGCGGTTTGTGAGAGTGTTACAGCCTGGGGTCTGGGGTATATCAGAATGTTACAGTGAGGGCTGTCGGGAAAATCAGAGTGTTACAGTGAAGGGAGAGGGGTATATCAGAGTGTTATTATGAGGGGTGTGGGGTATATCAGAGTCTTATAGTGCGGGGTGTGGCGTATATCAGAGTGTTACAGTGAGGGGTGTGGGGTATATCAGAGTGTTTCAGTGAGGAGTGTGGGGTATATCAAAGTGTTACTGTTAGAGGTACTGTGAGGGGTGTGTATATACCAGAGTGTTAGTCTGAGGGCTGTGGAGTTTATCAGCGTGGTACAGTGAGCAGTGTGATGTATATTGGAGTGTTACAATGAGTGATATGGGTTGTATCAGAGTGTTACATTGAGGGGTGTGGCGTATATCAGAGTGTTGTAGTGAGGAGTGAGCGGTATATCAGAGTGTTACAGTGAGATGTGTGGGGAATAACAGAGTGTTACCATGAAGGGTGTGGTGTATACAGGGTGTTACAATGAGGAGCGTTATATTAGATAGCTACAGGGTGGGGTGTGGTGTGTATCAGGATGTTAAAGTGATGGGTGTGGGGATCAGAGTGTTTCAGTGAGAAGTGTGGGGTATATCAAAGTGTTACTGTGAGGGGAGTGTGTATACCAGAGTGTTAGTCTGAGGGCTGTGGGGTTTATCAGCATGGTACGGTGAGCGGTGTGATGTATATCGGAGTGTAACAATGAGGGGTGTGGGTTGTAACAGAGTGTTACATTGAGGAGTGTGGGGTATATCAGAGTGTTGCAGTGAGGAGTGAGCGGTATATCAGAGCGTTACAGTGAGTGGTGTGGTGTATATCAGAGTGTTACAGTGAGGTGTGTGGGGTATATCAGAGTGTTATGGTGAGAGGTTTGGGGTATATCAATGTGTTACAGTTAGGGGTGTGGGGCATATCAGAGTGTTTCAGTGAGGGTGTTGTGTATATCAGAGTGTTACAGAGAGGAGTGTGGGGTATATCTGAGTGTTACAGTTAGGGGTGTGTGGTTTATCAGAGTGTTACAATGAGGGGTGTGGGGTATATCAGAGTGTTACAGAGAGGGGTGTGGGGTATCTCAGAGTGTTACAGTGAGGGGTGTGGGGTATATCAGATTGTTACAGTGAGGGATGTGGGATATATCAGAGTGTTACAGAGAGGGCTGTGGGGTATATCAGAGTGTCACAGTGAGGGGGGTGGGGTATATCAGTGTGTTACAATGAGGGGTGTGGGGTATATCAGGGAGTTACAGAGAAGGGTGTGGGGTATATCAGAGTGTTACAGTGAGTGGTGTGGGGTTTATCAAAGTGTAACAGAGAGGGGTGTGGGGTTTATCAATGTGTTACAGTGTGGGGTGTGGGGTATATCAGAGTGTTTCAGTGAGGCATGTGGCGTATATCGGAACGTTACAGTGAAGGGTGTGGGGTATATCAGTGTTTCAGTGAGGAGTCTGCGGTATATCAGAGTGTTACAGTGAGCGGTGTTGGGTATATCAGAGTGTTACAGTGAGGGGTGTGGGGTCTATCAGAGTGCTACCGAGAGGGTTGTGGGGTATATCAGAGTGTTTCAGTGAGGAGTGTGGGGTATATCAGAGTGCTACAATGAGTGGTGTGGGATATAACAGATAGTTACAGTGAGGGGTGTGGGCTACATCATGGTGTTACAGGTAGGGGTATGGTGTATATTAGAATATTACAGTAAGCGGTGTGGGGTTGATCAGGTAGTTACAGTGAGTGGTGTGGTGTATATAAGAGTGTTTTAGTGAGGGGTGTGGGGTATATCAGAGTGTCACAGTGAGATGTGTGGGGAATAACAGAGTGTTACCGTGAGGGGTGTGGGGTATATAGTGTGTTACAATGAGGAGCGTTATATTAGATAGCTACAGGGAGGGGTGTGGTGTGTATCAGAATGTTAAAGTGAGGGGTTTCGGCTTTTTCTGAATTTTACAGAGAGGGTTGTGGGGTATATCAGAGTGTTAAAGTGACATGTGTGGGATATATTGGAGATTTACAGTGTCGCGTGTGGGCTAAATCTGAGAGTTATAGTGTGTGGTTATATCAGAGTGTAACTGTTAGGGGTGTGGGATATATCAACGGATCTTACAGTGAGGGTTGTACGTTATGTCAGAGTGTGACAGTGAGGGTCGTGGGGGTATATCAGAGTGTTACAGTGAGGGAATGAGAAATATCTGAATGTTACATGGAGGGGTGTGAGATATATCAGAGTGTTAAAGTGATGTGTGTGGGATATAACAGTGTTACAATGTCGATGTGTGTTTTATCAGAGTGTTACAGCCTGGGGTGTGGGATGTATCAGAGTGTTACAGACTGGGGTCTGGGGTATATCAGAATGTTACAGTGAGCCTGTAGGGAATATCAGAGTGTTACAGTGAGGGGAGTGGGGTATATCAGAGTGTTATAGTGAGGGTTGTGGGGTATATCAGAGTGTTACAGTGAGGGGTGTGGGGTATATCAGAGTGTTATAATGAGGGGTGTTGGGTATATCAGAGTGTTACAGTGAGGGGTGTGGGTTATATCAGAGTGTTTCAGTGAGCAATGTGGGGTATATCAAAGTGTTACTGGGAGGGGTACTGTGAGGGGTGTGTGTATACCAGAGTGTTAGTCTGAGGGCTGTGGGGTTTATCAGCGTGGTACAGTGAGCGGTGTGATCTATACTGGAGTGTTACCATAAGGGGTGTGGGTTATGTCAGAGTGTTACATTGAGGGGTGTGGGGTATATCAGAGTGTTGCAGTGAGGAGTGAGCGGTATATCAGAGTTACAGTGAGGGGTGTGGTGTATATCAGTGTTACAGTCAGATGTGTGGGGTATATCAGAGTGTTACGGTGAGAGGTGTGGGGTATATCAGAGTGTTACAGAGAGGAGTGTGGGGTATATCAGAGTGTTACAGTGAGGGCTGTGGGTTATATCAGAGTGTTACAGTGAAGGGTGTGGGGTATAACAGAGTGTTACCAAGAGGGGTGTGGGGTATATCAGAATGTTACAGAGAGGAGTGTGGGGTATATCAGAGTGTTACAGTGAGGGCTGTGGGTTATATCAGAGTGTTACAGAGAAGGTGTGGGTTATATCCGAGTGTTACAGTGAGGGGTGTGGGGTTTATCAGAGTGTTAAAGAGAGGGATGTGGGGTTTATCAATGTGTTACAGTGAGGGCTGTGGGATATATCAGAGTGCTACAACGAGGGTTGTGGGGTATAACAGATAGTTACAGTGAGGGGTGTGGGGTACATCATGGTGTTACAGTGAGTTGTATGGTGTATATCAGAATATTACAGTAAGGGGTGTGGGCTTTATTAGGTAGTTACTGTGAAAGGTGTGGTTTATATAGGAGTGTTATAGTGAGGGGTGAGGGGTATATCAGAGTGTTACAGTGCGGGCTGTAGGTTATATCAGAGTGTTACAGTGAAGGGTGTGGGGTATAACAGAGTGTTACCAAGAGGGGTGTGGGGTATATCAGAATGTTAGTGAGGGGTGTGGGGTATATCAGAGTGTTACAATGAGGGGTGTGGGTTATATCAGAGTGTTACAGTGAGGGGACTAGGGTATATCAGAGTGTTTCAGTGAGGAGTGTGGGGTATATCGGAATGTTACAGTGAGGGGTGTGGGGTATATCTCATGTTTCAGTGAGGATTGTGGGGTATATCAGAGTGTTACAGAGATGGGTGTGGGGTATATCAGAGTGTTACAGTGAGTGGTGTGGGGTCTATCAGAGTGCTACAACGAGTGGTGTGGGGTATACCAGATAGTTACAGTGACGGGTTTGGGGTACATCATGGTGTTACAGTGAGTTGTATGGTGTATATCAGAATATTACAGTAAGGGGTGTGGGGTTTATCAGGTAGTTACAGTGAGTGGTGTGGTGTATATAAGAGTGTTATAGTGAGGCGTTTGGGGTATATCAGTGTTACAATGAAATGTGTGGGGAATTACAGAGTGTTACCGTGAGGGGTGTGGGGTATATCAGAGTGATGTGTGGGGTATATCAGAGTGTTACGGTGAGAGGTGTGGGGTATATCAGAGTGTTATATTAAGGTGTGTGGGGTATATCAGAGTGTTACACTGAGGGCTGTGGTGTATATCAGAGTATTACAGAGAGGAGTGTGGGGTATATCAGAGGGTTAGAGTGAGGGGTGTGGGTATACCAGAGTGTTACAGTGAGGGGTTTGGGGTATATCAGAGTGTTTTATTGAGGAGTGTAGGGTGTATCAGAGTGTTACAGTGAGGGGTGTGGGTATACCAGGGTGTTATAATGAGGGGAGTGGGATATATCATAGTGTTACAGTGAGGGGTGTGGGTATACCAGATTGTTAGTCAGAGGGCTGGGGGGTTTATCTGCGTGGTACAGTGAGTTGTGTGGTGTGTATCGGAGTGTTTCAGTGAGGGAGGTGGGGTATATCAGGTAGTTACAGTGAGTGCTGTGGTTTATATAAGTGTTACAATGAGGGGTGTGTGGTATATCAGAGTGTTACAGTGAGGGGTGTGGGGTATATCAGAATGTTACAATGAGGGGTGGGGGATATAACAGAGTGTTTTAGTGAGGGGTATGGGGTATATCAGAATGTTACATTTAGGGGTGGGGGGTATATTAGGGTGTTACAGTGAGGTGTATGGTTTATATCAGAAATTTATACTGAGGGGTGTGGGGTATATCAGAGTGTTACAGTGAGATGTGTGGGGTATATCAGAGTGTTACAGTGAGATGTGTGGGGAATAACAGAGTGTTACGGTGAGGGGTGGGGTGTAGATCAGAGTGTTACAGTGAGATGTGTGGGTTTATCAGAGTGTTACAGTGAGGGGTGTGGGGTATATCAGAGTGTTACAGAGAGGGGTGTGGGGTATATCAGAGTGTTTCAGTGAGGAGTGTGGGGTATATCAGAATGTTACAGTGAGGGGTGTGGGGTATATCAGTGTTTCAGTGAGGAGTGTGGGATATATCAGAGTGTTACAGTGAGGGGTGTGGGGTATATCAGAATGTTACAATGAGGGGTGTGGGATATAACAGAGTGTTTTAGTGAGGGGTATGGGGTATATCAGAATGTTACATTTAGGGGTTTGGGGTCTATCATGGTGTTACAGTGAGTTGTATGGTGTATATCAGAATGTTGCTGTGAGGGGTGTGGAGTGTTTCAGATTGTTACAGTGAGGGCTGTGGGGTATCGGAGTGTTACTGTGAGGGGTAAGGGGTATATCAGCGTGTTACGGTGAGGGGTGTGGGGTATATCAGAGTGTTACAGTGAGGTGTGTGGCGTATATCAGAGTGTTACTGTGAGGGGTGTGGGGTATATCAGAGTGTTACAGTGAGGGAGGGGCGGGATATATCAAAGAGTTACGATGAGGGATGTGGAATATATCACTCAGTGGTACGGTGAGAGGTGTGGGATGATTCAGAGTTTTACAGGTAGATGTGTGGGACGTAACAAGTGTTACAGTGAGGGGTGTGGGGTACATCAGAGTGTTACAATAGGGGTGTGGGGTATATTAGGGTGTTACAGTGAGGTGTATGGTGTACATCAGAGTGTTATATTGATGGGTGTGGGGTATATCAGAGTGTTACAGTGAGATGTGTGGGGTATATCAGAATGTTACAGTGAGATGTGTGGGGTATATCAGAGTGTTACAGTGAGATGTGTGGGGAATAACAGAGTGTTACGGTGAGGGGTGGGGTGTAGATCAGAGTGTTACAGTGAGATGTGTGGGGTTTATCAGAGTGTTACAGTGAGTTGTATGGTGAATATCAGAATATTACAGTAAGGGGTGTGGGGTTTGTCGGGTAGTTACAGTGAGTGGTGTGGTGTATATAAGAGTGTTACAGTGAGGGGTGTGGGGTATATCAGAGTGTTATGGTGAGGGATGTGGGGTCTATCACAGTGTTACAGTGAGATGTGTGGGGAATAATAGAGTGTTACCGTGATAGGCGGAGGGTATATCAGAGTGTTACAGTGAGTGGTGTGGGGTATATCAGAGTGTTACAGTGAGGGGTGTGGGGTCTAACAGATAGTTACAGTGAGGGGTGTGGGGTACATCAGAGTGTTACAGTGAGGGGTGTGGGGTATATCAGAGTGTTACAATGAGGGATTCGGGGATAACGGATAGTTACAGTGAAGGATGTGGGGTACATCATGGTGTTACAGTGAGTTGTATGGTGTATATCAGAATGTTACAGTAAGGGTAGTGGGCTATATCAGAGTTTTACAGTGAGTGGTGTGGTGTATATCAGAGTGTTACAGTGAGGGGTGTGGGGTACATCATGGTGTTACAGTGAGTTGTATGGTGTATATCAGAGTGTTACAGTAAGGGGTGTGGGGTATATCAGGTAGTTACAGTGAGTGGTGTGGTGTATATAAGAGGGTTATAGTGAGGGGTGTGGGGTATATCAGAATGTTACAGTGAGATGTGTGGGGTATATCAGAGTGTTACAGTCAGATGTGTGGGGAATAACAGAGTGTTACTGTGAGGGGTGTGGGGTACATCATGGTGGTACAGTGAGTTGCATGGTGTACATCAGAATGTTACATTGCAGGGTGTGGGTTATATCAGGTAGTTACAGTGAGTGGTGTGGTGTATACAAGAGTGTTATAGTGAGGTGTGTGGGGTATATCAGTGTTACAGTGAGATGTGTGGGGTATATCAGAATGTTACAGTGAGATGTGTGGGGTATATCAGAGTGTTACAGTGAGAGGTGTGGGGTATATCAGAGTGTTACAGTGAGATCTGTGGGGTATATCAGAATGTTACAGTGAGATGTGTGGGGTATATCAGAGTGTTACAGTGAGATGTGTGGGGTATATCAGAATGTTACAGTGAGATGTGTGGGGTATATCAGAGTGTTACAGTGAGATGTGTGGGGCATATCAGAATGTTACAGTGAGATGTGTGGGGTATATCAGAGTGTTACAGTGAGGGGTGTGGGTTATATCAGAGTATTACAGTGAGGGGTGTGGGGTATATCAGAATGTTACAGTGAGATGTGTGGGGTATATCAGAATGTTACAGTGAGATGTGTGGCGTATATCAGAGTGTTACAGTGAGGGGTGTGGGGTATATCAGAGTGTTACAGTGAGGGGTGTGGGGTATATCAGAATGTTACAGTGAGATATGTGGGGTATATCAGAATGTTACAGTGAGATGTGTGGGGTATATCAGAGTGTTACAGTGAGGGGTGTGGGGAATATCAGAGCATTACATTAGCGTGTATTATATGTATATTGCGCTATATTTAATGCTGTTTCCATCTCCTGTGCTCATAGTCTGAATGCAATCTTTATCTGTTTCTGCTCCCTGTATCTCCTACCTTGTACTGGCCCATTCTCCAGCAGTTCTTTCATTATTTCCTTGTCCTGTTGGATAAATATTTATTGCTAATTAATTTGAATAAAAGCAAAACCATTCACTGATTGCTTTGTAACATAACAATCATTGATAACCCACCCACACCTCCTTGTTCCAGAACCTGTCACAGAGCAGCGACATTTGGCATGTCCCAACTGATTACAGCCCCTGACGGGAGTGGTTTAGTGACTCTGATGGGAGCAGGTTAGTGATCCTGATCGGATAGGATTAATAACACTGATGGGAGGGGTGTTAGTTTTTTTTATTCATTTACAGGATGTGGGCATCACTGGCTGGACCAGCATTTATTGCCCATCCCTAACTGCCCTTGGGAAGGTGGTGGTGAGCTGCCTTCTTGAACTGCTGCAGTCCCTGTGGTGTAGGTACATCCACAGTGCTGTTTAGGTGAGATTTCCAGGCTTTTGTCCCAGTGACAGTGAAGCAATGGTGATATATTTCCAAGCCAGGATGGTGAATGACTTGGAGGGGAACTTCCAGGTGTGGTGTTCCCATCTATCTGCTGCCCTTGTCCTTCTAGATGGTAGTGGTTGTGGGTTTGGAAGGTGCTGTCTAAGGAATCTTGGTGAGTTCCTGCAATACATGTTGTACATGGTACACACTGCTGCTACTGTGTGTTGGTGGTGGAGGGAGTGAATGTTTGTGGATGGGATGCCAATCAAGGGGGCTGCTTGTCCTGGATGGTGTCAAACTTCTTGAGTGTTGTGGGAGCTGCACTCATCCAGGCAAGTGGGAGTATTCCATCACACTCCTGACTTGTGCCTTGTAGATGATGGACAGGCTTTGGGAAGTCAGGAGGTGAGTTATTTGTCGCAGGATTCCTAGCCTCTGACCTGTTCTTGTAGCCACAGTATTTATATGGCTAGTCCAATTCATTTTCTGCCCAATGGTAACCCCCAGGATGTTGATAGTAGGGGATTCAGTGATGGTAATGCCATTGAACGCCAAGGGGCCTTGGTTATATTCTCTCTTGTTGGAGATGTTGATTGCCTGACACTTGTGTGACCCTGATGGTATACAGGAGCATGTCTAGGAGATAGTACTGGCTCTAGCAGTGGGATAAAGTCATTTGCACTGAAACAAATCACTAGAATGTTGTTTCAACCTTTAAAGGAATAAGTGAATGAAGTGAATTGTAAAATCAGTGGGTTAGATTGTGTGTGAATGATGATATTCAAGGGATAGATTAACTGGATTGAGTTGAGTTGAAGTCACTGACTCACTAAGTGGGTGCTGGGTGTCAAATAGCATTTTCCTCCTGTAAACTGTTTCCCTGTTACTCTTAGACAAAACTTCACCAATAGCCAGGGATGAAAGCCTGAGGATGAGAGCTGGAAAGACAGGAATGGATTCAGCTCCAAGTTACTCACATTATTGGAGAGACGGTAGGGTGGAGTGGATTGGTAGATGTGGTTGGTGTGGGTGTAGGGATTGGGACAGGGCATCGTTGCCTGCCTCTTGCCACGGCCAGCTGACCGGGTGGACATCATACACGGGTTACTGAGCTGCTGGCTCTCTGAGTTGGAGAATGGGTAGCAGGCGTCTGACACTACTCTGTAAGGAGAAAAACAGAAAGAGGTGACTCTGGAGCTTTAAACACGGAATGTCAGTCAAAGTAATTAACCAACTAGAAACATCAATTAGTCAAGAGGTCCCAAGACCAATACAAGGGTTACTGATTTCCCAATTTGTCACAATTCAAGTCATTACTCTGATCCTGGAAGCTTATTTACTATTTTGATCCATTCTGAGCTGTTAGATTTGTTTAAGTTTGGAAGTGATGTCTCTCTGTTACACCATGCAACATCACACATCATCTTCTCCATTATGCAAGGACAAATTCCATTTGTTGCTCTATGAATACCAGCCATGTCTCAGTGGAAATATTCTGAGTTAGAAAGTCATGGCTTTAATCCTCACTCCAGATCCCAATGCAGTACTGGGGGAGTGTTACATTAAACATGAGGCCCCATCTGCCCTCTCAGGTAGAATAAAAAGATTCCACGACACAGAAGGACAAGGGAGTTCTTCTTGTGTATTGGACAATATTTATCCTTAAACCAACATCACTGAAACAGAACTCCAATCATGATGGCATTGTGGTTTGTTGGAACTTGCTGTGTAAAAATTGGCTCCTGTGGATCCTCCAGTACAATGTTAGTAATACTGCATTGTCTATGAATCTGTGGGACATCCTGAGGTTGTGAAAGGTGCTATAGAAATGCAATTCTTTCCTTCCTTTCTTTAGAACAACATTTATACAGTGCCTTAAATGAAGAAAAATCTCTTCAAGTGCTTCACAGAGGAAATATAATTCACATCAAGCCAATGAGGGAAATATACAAATGGTGAGCAAAGTTTGAAGAGGTAGCTTTAAAGGAAAGTCTAATGGGAGGAGAGAGAGGTAGAGAGAGCAAGAAATTTTGGAAGGATATTCTAGAGCTTTGGGCCAAGGCAGCTTAAGACACAGCAGGAAATGCTTCAGCTAAAGAAAGACGAGGAGACACTAAAAGGCAGAACAAAAGGTGTACAGATATCTGAGATAGTTATGGTGCTAGAGGAGATTACAGAGAACGAAAGGGTGAGGCCATGGAACAATTTGCAAACAAAAATTAAAATGGAAGCATTCCTTGACTTGGAACTAATGCAAGGCAGCAAGCACAGGGTGATTGGTCAGTGGGACTTGGTGCGAGTTAGGACACAGGCAGAAGAGTTTTAGATGATCACATGGTATTGGCTGGTGTTAATGGGCTGTTAGGAGGAGAGCATTGGAAGAGTTGGGTTGGAGGTAACGAGAACATGGATGAAGGTTTCAGCAGTAGATGAGCAGAGGTACCGGAGGAGATGGACAATGTTCCATAGATTGAATTAGCTGATCTTTATTATAGGGGTTGGGGTGAATGGGGTCAGAAGCTCATCTCAGGATCAAACAGGACCCTGAGGTTCTAGTCTGCTTCAGCCTAGAACAGTGACTAGGGAAGGAGTTGGAGTTAATAGGAGGCAAATGGAGTTTGTTGTGGGGATTGAGTTTCAATTCTCTTCTGTTTAATTCAATTCAATTCTGTTTAACCTGAGGAATTGCAGCTCATCCAAGATTGGAATGTAGAACAAAAGAAAAATAATATGGAGGGATAAGAGAGTTGGAGCAGGGCAGAGGGTTGTGAATGACGTCACCAAAGGAGACATGAAGACAAGAAAAAAGGGTTAAGGATCTAACTTTGGAAGAACTGCGGGCTGGATGGGGGAAAAGGCCATTACTGGAGGTGCTCAGCTAAAATTGGACCAGAGAGGAACCAAGTGAGGACAAGTGTCACTGAGCTGGTCAACAGAGGAAGTGTCAGATGATGATGGTGAGGATCAAATGTTTCAAAGGCTGCAGAGAGGTCAAGGAGGGCTCAGCACTGCCTTTATGGTGCAGAGTATCAGGTGATATCCAGATGTTAAGCTGGGCATTGGCTTCAGGGTCCATGGCTTAGAGAGAGGATAGGCTGTCTACAGGATCCTTGCTTCAATGCTCTACCAACACTTAGACTGGAATTTTACATGGTGCTGTTGGCCCTGTCCACTGGCCAGAAAGTCGTGGGCAGCCCCATCTCGGCCAGCTTTGGAAGTGT
The DNA here is from genome assembly GCF_017639515.1 of Carcharodon carcharias. Taxonomy (NCBI): domain Eukaryota; kingdom Metazoa; phylum Chordata; class Chondrichthyes; order Lamniformes; family Lamnidae; genus Carcharodon; species Carcharodon carcharias. The sequence continues at coordinate 61,479,147 of NC_054485.1, forward strand.
CAACTGCATTTTATACTCATCAGGCAGTTAATGCCCTGCAGTCGGGGCTTCTGTCTCTTTAAGAGAAGAGGTCCCGCCCTGAAAAGCTGCCAGCCAATCGGATGACCAACAGTTCTTCATTCCAAGCAGTGCCGCTGGGAGCTGGGAGGTCTATCTGGTAAAATGCCAGTGGCGGTGGATTGGTGATGGGCACGCCACTCCATACCTTCTCACTGGATTTTATGCCTCCCTCTCCCCCGCCACCGCAACCCAGCACATTCCCTGGGTCACCTTAAAATGCCAGGCTTAATGGAGGAATGGCCACTGCCCTGGCACAATAGAGAGCTGCTGGCATCATGGAAGTGTACACCCAGTGATTGGGAAATGGACAAAGCAAATCATTGAAATCACCTACTCAACAAAATTGGGAGCAGCAATGGAAATTGCCCAGAAAAAGGTGGTATGTTTCTTTACTCTGAGAGAATAGTTGAGCTGAATAACATAGATTCGTTTAAGGGGAAGCTAGAGGAACACTTGAGGGAGAAAGAAATATAAGGTTATGCAGATAGGGTGAGATGAAGAAGGGTGGGTAGAGGCTCATGTGGGACATAGACAACAGCCATTGAGGCCTCTATCAGTGCTGTAAGTTCCATGCAGCAATGTTACAGGGGGCGGGTGGGGGGATGGTGTGGTGTGGTGTACAGACTTGCTAATCTCGCAAAGACTCAAAACAACAAACATTCTTTGGTATAGCTCTGTGATGAAAACAGCTGGCTTATAGTGACTGAATAAATTACATCTTTTCTAACATGAAGGGTGGAATTTAATGGAGGCAATGGGGGTCTTGCCCACTTGCTGGAGAGCTGGCCAGGGCCCGATGTCACCTCTTTTAGGGAAGGCTCGCCGAGTTAAGTGCCGCTTAACAGGACAGGGGCACTCCTTCCCTAGGGTCAAGGACCTCAGGGGCAGAGGTCCCGGCCACCGAGAACTGCTGGCCAATCAAAGGCCGGCAGTTCTAATTATTGGCAATGCTACCAGAGACGTGGTGCCTGTTGTTGGTACAACACCCACCTCGGGGTCCAGAATCATCACTGGATCCTATACTACAGTTGAATGACGGGGGGTGGGGGGAGGTAGCAGGGTAGGGCTTGTGGGGAAGGTGAGGGTGGGGTTGTCAGCAGCAAGGGCAGGGGGGGTGGCACTCAAGGGGCTTCTTTGATCAGGCATTGAGTGCCTTTGAATGAAGAATCCATCTCAGGAGCCCACAGGCAATGCCACACAGGTTCACTTGTCATGCTATCCATGTGACAAGTCCCCTGTCCACCATGGATTAATACCGGCGGCAGCAGGGTGAGGCTCTTAAGTGGGTATTAATCACCCAACTAAAAGATCGATTGGCGGTAGGTCCCCACCCACCACCCTCACATCACCGAACACGTCACTCTGAGGGCAATAAATTTCATTCAAGATTTTGAACCAGCAGTTCAGGGTTCACATTCTGCAATTCCATTTCATTTTCTATGAAAACCAAAACCCAATGATCTTGCCCATACTATGTACAAACAAATAGCTCCACTGAGAGTACAACAGGATACCCGCTGCAGTACCTGAAGCTGCAGATGAACCCATCATTTGAACAGTAGGAAGAAAGCTATAGCACACAGCAGCATGGTCTTTACACCACTGGGTAACCAAATAGGGCCTCAGTCTGCAGCAGGAGGCCAGGTTACAGGCAGATTCCCAAGAGTGTTGTCTGCTCTTCTCTGACAGGGCAGAGGTTCCTCTCCTGCCTGCCTATACTCAATAAATGACCTTGCTATGCTGCAAAAAGCCACAGGGGATGAGAGCTGATGGGTTAACTGTATAAACTGAACACTGAGGCATTAGTTCAAAAGTCAAGGGTAGCAACTCACCCACATATCAGTGAAGATATGCAGCCAGAGATTCAATTTGTTGTTTTGTACCCGAGTTTGACATCAAATACTTTTGGTTTGCACATTCACTGAAGAAACATTTATGACTATAAGCCTAATGAGATAAATTAGGCATTTAACCAAAAGAAGAAATAGAGACAGAGAGGGAAAGGGAGAGGTAAACAGAGTGAGACACAGATACATACAGACAGAAAGATATATATATATATATATTTAATGCGAGAGAGAAAGGGAGAGAGAGACCAAGACAGGCAGAGGTTTGTGAAGAAGATAAGATTCAGTCACAAAGTTTCTAGTGATACTGCTGACTGCCCACAAACACTGCCTTACAATCAGCGACTGGCCATTGACCCCAGGCAGGATTTAAATTCACACTCATTTGACAGCTGCAGTGAAGCAAAAGGCTGGGTTACTTTCCCTCCAAGTATCTGAAGCAGACTACAGGAGTACAATCCTGTGTGGAATGTCACTCCACAACTTTCAAAAACAAGATGTGAATGTTCAGTTCCCCAATCCTGTCATTGGTTAAATAAAGATTTCCCAAACAAAGAGTGAGGAAATTCTTCTCAGAGAGAAGTAAACTGAACAAAGTAACGCTGTACATTAGAGGGTAAAAGCATCGCAGCTCCTCTCCCAGACCAGGCCATCACCAGTGGGAGCATGTCTCTGATATTTTAGACACTATCAGCCATGCAACTCACAGCGATTTTTCATGTGAGATGTGATGGAGGTAAAATTAAGCCTCTCCTGCAATTTTGTGAAAGGAATTTGACAAAAACGTGTTTACCTTGGGGTGAGATGAATGAATATGATCTTTCTGGCCTCCGTCCAAGCGGCAGCCGCCACCTCATATCGTTGAAAGGTCAGAGTGGGGCTGGCAGCGGAGGAGGGGAGATTTTTTTCATTCTTTCACAGGACATAGGTGTCACTGGCTAGGCCAGCATTTTTTACCCATCCCTAACTGCCCCTTGAGAAGGTGGTGGTGAGCTGCCTTCTTGAACCGCTGCAGTCCATGTGATGTAGGTACACCCACAGTGCTGTTAATAAGGGAGTTCCAGGACTTTGACCCAGCAACAGTGAAGGAACAGCGATATATTTCCAAATCAGGATGATCAGCGACTTGTGGGGGAACTTAATGGTGGTGGTGTTCTCATGCTTCTACAGCCCATGTCCCTCTAGGTGTTAGAGGTCACAGGTTTGGAAGGTGCTGTTGAAGGAGTCTTGATGAGCTCCTGCAGCGCATCTTGTAGATGGTACACACTGCTGCTAATATGTGTCCGTGGTGGAGGGAGTGAATGTTTGTGGATGAGGTGCCAATCAAGTGGGCTACTTTGTCCTGGATGGTGTCCAGCTTCTTGAGTGTTGTGGGAGCTGCACTATCCAGGCAAGTAGGGAGTATTCCATCACATTCCTGACTTGTGCCTTGTAGATGGTGGACAGGCTTTGGGGAGTCAGGAGGTGGGTTATTAGCCACAGGATTCCCAGCCTCTGACCAGCTCTTGTAGCCACAGTGTTTACATAGCTCGTACAGTTCAGCTTCTGATCAATGGTAACCCCCAAGATGTTGATAGTGGGGGATTCAGTGATGGCAATGCCATTGAACACCAAGGTGAGATGGTTAGATTCTCTCTTATTGGAGATGGTCATTGCCTGGTACATGTGTGGCAAAAGATACTTGACATTTATCAACCCAAGCTTAGATATTGTCCAGGTCTTGCTGCATTTGGACATGGACTGTTTCAGTATCTGAGGAGTCATGAATGGTGCTGAACATTGTGCAATCGTCATTGAACATCTCCACTTCTGACCTTACGATGGAAGGAAGGTCATTGATAAAGGAGCTGAAGATGGTTGGGCCGAGGACACTACCCTGAGGAACTCCTGCAGTGATGTCCTGGAGCTGAAATGACTGACCTCCAATAACCACAATCATCTTCCTTTGTGTTCGGTATGACTCCAACCAGCAGAGTTTTCCCACTGTCAAGGGCAGTCACTGTCACCTCACCTCGGGAGTTCAGCTCCTTTGTCCATGTTTGAACCAAGGCTGTAATGAGGTCAGGAGTGAGTGGCCTTGGAGAAACCCAGCCTGAGTGTCAGTGAGCAGTTTATTGCTCAGCAAGTGCCACTTGGTAGCATTGACAATGATACCTTCCCTTACTTTACTAATGATTGAGAGTGGACTGATAAGATGGTAATTGGCCAGGTTGGATTTGTCCTGCTTTTTGTGTACAGAACATACGTGGGCAATTTCCCACATCGCCAGGTAGGTGCCAATCTTATAGCTGTACTGCAACAGCTTGGCTACAGTTGCAGCTAGTTCTGGAGCACAAGTCTTCAGCATTACAGCCAGGATGCTGTCAGGGCCCATAGATTTTGCAGTATCTAGTGCCTTCAAAGGTATCTTGCTATTACGTGGAGTGAATCAAATTGGCTGAAGACTGGCGTCCGTGATGCTGGGGACCTCCGGAGGAGGCCAAGATGGACACTTCTGGCTGAAGATTGTTACAAATGCTTCAGCCTTATCTTTTGTGCTGATGTGCTGGGCTCCTCCATCATTGAGGATGGGCATATTTGTGGAGCCTCCTCCTCCTCCTCCAGCAAGTTGTTAAATTTTCCATCACCATTCACGACTGGATGTGGGAGGACTGCACACAAATTTTAATTTGGGGATCCATGAATCAACACTAGCGTTTAAACTGCTGGGTTGTTCCACAGAGTCTCTGATGGACAGTGTCCTGGTTCAAACTGGCGTTCGTTTCTTGGAGAGGGAGACTCTGTTGGCTCGGATGTCAGCTGCCTTGAGAAAATTCCTGAGGAAACTGTCATTTCCCTTCAGCCTTCATGAAACAATAAGACATTCCACAGTGACACAAAGAATAGAAGATTCAGTGATTGCCAAATTTCAAAATAATCCAGACACTGGAGGCAGGCGTCAATAGAACAGGAGGATTAGAGGCAGGTGGAATAAGGATATAAGCACCTTCAACATATCTGGCTATTACAGCAAAAAACAAAATTGGAACAATAATAAGTGAATGAATTCTCAGAATGCCCGAGGAACATCTAATAGGTGCTTCAAGTATGGTTCAATGTATCAATGTGTGGTGAACTTCGCAAAGCTGAGAGGTAGGGCCTCCAAAAAGACATAATGAAGAGAATTCTGAGGAAGAGCATGAAGATAACAATGAATCTGAGCAAATTATACTGGTCACAAGGAGGTTTAGTCCTGTGGTGAATGTGCTAGTTGCAGACTGCTTTAACTCTGCAGTACTGGATAGTGCTTATACTTCAACAACATGCAAAATTTACCTTACTACTGAGGCTAAGGAATATCGAAGTACTGCTTGACTTAGGCTTAGTATTGATAACACACTAAGGTCACTAAAGAGAGTTAAATCCCATTTTAGTAGTGAGAGATCTATGCTGTCAAGTAAACTATTAAAAAGGCATAAATGAAACTTGACATGGAGCATGATTAGGCAATTATTTTTGCAAAGTCAGCTGATTTTCAGTTTGCCCAATTAGAATATTATTGTAACAAAACCTAATGTTTTTCATCCAAATGTTAGACAAGTAGCTATAGTGTCAGATGATAAGAATCAGAAAATAAAACAAATGGTCTTAAAGTTACATTGACACTTAGGGTGAGCAAATTTCTGAAGGCAAAAAATCCTCCTAAAAGATGTGGGTATGGCTGATGAAGAGTATATGAGGCTAACAAAAGAAATTAGTGAAAAATGTGAAATCTGTAAAAAGTATCAGAGGAAGCCATCACATGATATTGTGAACCTTTATTGTGACTTTAACAAGGTAGTTGCCATGGATCTAAAGGTATAGGGAAAAGACAGAAATATTTTCATCCTACATTTTATAGAGCTGCTGACCAGATGTAAGACATTAATACTCAGTAAGGACAAATGGGTTATTATAGGCACAATAGCGGAGAAATGGATAGGGGCCAGACTTGGGACACCAGCAAAGTTTCTGACTGATAATGGAGGGGAGTTTGCCAATGATGAGTTCAGAGTTGTGCATAGAGACATGAACATCATGATTATAAATAGTGCAGTCCTTTCAACAATGGACTCTTAGAAAACAATCGAGTGGTAATCGATGAAATGCTGCAGCTCTTTCACACAGGCAGATTTGTACTGAAGGAGTCCTTGTAGAAGGGACTTATAAGGCTAAAGTGAGGCTAGCTGCTAAGGTACAGAGTGACAGAATGATTCAGATGTTAGAGTGGGCTGTCCCACAGCTGGAAAAGTAATCCTGAAAGCCCTCTTAGCACATTCATTTGTCAGCTCAAGCCTGGATGTTGACCAGGTCTTGCTGCATTTGGACATGAACTGCTTCAGTGTCTGAGGAGTCGTGAATGGTGCTGAATATTGTGCAGCCATCAGTGAACAACCTCACTTCTGACCTTATGATGGAAGAAAGGTCATTGGTGAAGGAGCTAAAGATGGTTGGGCTGAGGACACTATCCTGAGGAACTCCTGCAGTGATGTCCTGGGACTGAGATGATTGACCTCCAACAACCACAACCATCTTCCTTTGAGCTAGATATGACTCCAACCAGCGGAGAGTTTTCCCCCTGATTCCCATCGAGTCCAGTTTGCTAGGGTTCCTTGATGCCACACTCAGTCAAATGTTGTCTTGATGTCAAAGGTAGTCGCTTTCACCTCACCTCTGAAGTTCAGCTCTTTTGTCCATGTTTGAACCAAGGCTGTAATGAGATCAGGAGTGAGTGACATTGGCGGAACCCAAACCCAGCTTCAGTGAGCAAGTACCACTTGATAGTACTTCCCCTTTACTGATGATTGAGAGTAGACTGGTGGAGCACAAGTCTTCAGTACGATGGAGGGCAAATAAAACTTTAAGGAAATTAAGTCTGGACAAACGCATAAGTTCCCATCCTTGGGTGACCCAAAGAACACAAAACTAGTCATTTTTAGCAATGCTTCACACACTAATCTTCCTAGTGGGTATTCAAGTGCTGGTTCCAGACTATTTCTAACAGTTGAAAATGGGAAAAGCCGTCCTTTAGCTTGGGAAGCTAAGAAAATAACAAGTGTTGTTAAAGATACTTTGGCTGTCAACACTCTGGCTCTTATGGGAGCAGTAGATATGGGATTCCATTGCTTAACTTTTTTGCAGAAAAGATTTGAGAATGTTTCCAGGTATGAGGGACTTCAGTTTTGTGGGTAGATTGGAGAAACTGGGGCTGTTCTCTTCAAAGAGAAGGTTGAAAAGAGGTTTGATAGAGGTGTTAAAAAGCATGCGGGGTTTGGACAAAGTAGATAGAGAGAAACTGTTCCCATTGGTAGATGGGTCAAGAACCAGAGAACAACAATTTAACTTGATTGTTAAAAGGAACTAACAGCAACCTGAGGAAAATTATAGTTAGGCAGCAAGTGGCTGCCGGAAAGTACTGCCAGAGTGGGGCGCGGTTCTATGATTCTACGGTTTTAACTTAGGTTCTGTTCAATGGGGTTACTGAAGATAGTATAATCCATTGAATATTATGTAGATAATTGTTCATTGTGGAATAATGTATACTCTACAAAAAGCATGTGAAAAAACCTTGCTGGTTTGAAACAAATGTTAAAGGAACAGGAACTCTTGAAAATATGTGGACACGAGGCATCGATCAACTAATTATACATGCATTTCACTTTGTGAACCAAACACATTGTTGGGACTCTGACAGGAGGGGTGTCTGCATTATAATTCTTTGTACAGAATATCTTTGATTTAATTTATGAAATTTCTGTTGTGCAAGTAAACTTTAATTTCAATTTAAAAGTGTTGGGAATCTGTTAATTGTATATTAATTGGGTTTCGTTATATTCAAATGGTGAGCATTGACTGGGGATTGACTTGTGCTCCGATAAAGAGGACAGACTTAAGCTGGTGAGTTCACGAGGTACCTGTAGGTCATGTACATCTCTGTAATTAAAACCCTGTAAAGAATGCAAGGATTGGCTCCAGTTCTATCCTTCACCATCTGGCTATCTGGACTATAAGATGATTCACCACTTCTAGTTTAAAAGTGCTGGGCATGTAGGCTGTAATACTAGTTACAGCCGATCCCTGATGAAAAGAATGGTACCACTCTATCGCAGACAGGCCAGTGCCCAGGGTACATACCCACGCCGTCTCAGGTACCACCAGGCACCATCGAGCCGCCCACCATGACAGCCTTGCTGGTCCCGTGTGTTGCATGAGATCAGATTCTGCGGTGATAATACTGCTGTCATGTGACCCATGGATTGGATGGAGATCCTGTCAGATGCCACAGCTAAGGAGAAAAGGACAGATTATTCTTCTACACTCCTCACTGTAACACTTTCATACACCCAACATCCCTCACTGTAACACTCTGATATTTCCCACACCCCTCACTGTAACACTCTGATATACCCCACACCACTCACTGTAACACTCTGATCTACCCCACACCCCTCACTGTAACACTCTGATATACCCCACACCACTCACTGTAACACTCTGGTATACCCCACAGCCCTCACTGTAACACTCTGATATACCCCACACCCTTCACTGTAACACTCTGACATACACCACACCCCTCACCGTAACACTCTGATATACCCCACACCACTCACTGTAACACTTTGATATACCCCACACCCTTCACTGTAACACTCTATTATAACCCACACCCCTCACTGTAACACTCTGATATAACCCACACCCCTCACTGTAACACTCTGATATACCCCCCACTCCTTACTGTAACACTGATATACCCCACAGCCCTCACTGTAACACTCTGATATACGCCACACCCCTCACTGTAACACTCTGATATACCCCCAACTCCTTACTGTAACTCTGATATACCCCACAGTCCTCACTGTAACACTCTGATAGACTACCTGTCCCTCATATTAATGCTGTTACCTGCTGTGGAAAATGCCCATGATGCTGCACAGTTGCCCTGGTCCATGGGCTCATGGATCATTCCTGGCCATTTATCTGCTGCGTTGAAGTATCTGGGAAGGAGGTCATTGCTGTCCATTTTCATCTGAAATATGAGGAAACCCACCATAATCCAAGAGCTTGTAGAGACAGAGCAGGTCACCAACCTGATTTACATGAATTATGAAGACCACATTTATTACAAGAGTGGATCTGGGACTCTCCTCACCTATTTATTTCTATCAGTTCTTGGAACATGGGCGTTATGGCAAGGCCAACAACTTTTACTGTCCATTGCTAATTGCCCTTGAGAAGCTGGTGATGAGCCACCATCTTGAACCACTGCAGTCCATGTGGTGTAGATACACCCACAGTGCTGTTAGGGAGGGAGTTCCAGAATTTTGACCCAGTGACAATGAAGGAACAGCGATATATTTCCAAGTCAGGATAGTGTGTGACTTGGAGGGAACATGCAGGTGGTGATGTTCCAATGCACCTGCTGCCCTTTTCCTTCTAGGTGGTGAAGATCGCAGGTTTGGAAGGTGCTTCTGAAGGAGCCTTGCTGAGTTGCTGCAGTGCATCTTGTAGATGGTACACACTGCTGCTACTCAAGTGGGCTGCTTTTTCCTGGATGGTGTTGCACTTCTTGAGTGTTGTTGAAGTTGCACCCATCCAGATATGCGGGGAAAGATAGGGAAGGAAAGAAAAGAGAATATTACAGTGCTGGAGAGAGAGGATATCCTAAAGGTGTCAAGAGCAGAATCTATTTGATTAGAGCTAAGAGATAAAAGAGTTGCCATTACATTGCTGGGTGCGTTCTGCAGGCTACAGTCTACCGGCTTAGATACAGAGGAGTAAACTTACACAATGAAGAGAGGCACAAAATCTATAGGGCAGTGATAGTGGAAGAATTCACTTATCCTAACAGAGACTAGTAAAGTAATAGTCTAAAGGGCAGAGAGAGACAAGAGTTCCTAGAGTGTGTTGAGAAGAATTTTCTACATAATTTTTCCAGTCTAACAAGCGAGGAGGCATTGGTGGTTCTGGTTCTGTGGAATGAGGTGAGTCATGTGAATCAAGAGTCAGTTAGCAAATATTTAGGGAACAGTAATCATCATATCATAAGGTTTAGATTGGCTATTGAAAAGGACAAGGAGTAATCCAGAGTAAAAAATATTTATTGGGAAGGGCCAATTTTAATGAAGTGAGAATAGATCTGGTCTAGATAAAGTATAATCAAAGAGTGGTAGGCAAAACTGTAATGGAAAATTTACTCTCTTCAAAGAGGAGATAGTTCAGGTACATTTCCACAAGGGAGAAACAAAACCAGAGCTCCCCGTTCAATAATTACACAATTGAGAACCAGGCTGAAGATTCAAAGTTCTCTGGGGTAGAGTGGGGCGGTGAAGTCAAAAAGAAATAAGAGAAGCAAAGAGAGAGTATGAGAAGGGCAGGCAGCTAACGTAAAAGGGAATGTCAAAGTCTTGCATAGGCATATAAATAGTAAAAACTTTGTAAAAGGAGGAGTGGGGCTGATTAGAGTCCAAAAAGGGATTTACGTATTAAGGTAGAAGGCAGCGCCGAGGTATTAAATAAGTACTTTGCATCTGTCTTTTCCAAGGAGGAGGCAGTTGAGGCACTGGACAGGTTAAAAATTAATAAAGGAGAGGTATTAGAAAGTCTGGCTGTACTTAAAGTTAATAAGTCACAAAAATTGGATCAAATGCATCCAATGATTTTGAGGGAGGTAAGAGTGGAAATTGCGGAAGCACTGGCCAGAGTCTTCCAATCCTTCTTAGATTCAGGAATGGTGCCAGCAGACTGGAGAATTGCAATTGTTACACCCTTGTTTAAAAGATGGCGTAAGGATAAACTCAGCAACTACAGGCCAGTCAGTTTAACCTCTGTACTGGGAAAGCTTTTAGAAATCATAATCCACGGCAAAATTAACAGTTACTTGAACAAATTTGGATTAAGGAAAATCTTAATCAAGGAAAATTGTTATGGGTAAATCATCTTGATTATGATTGAGTTTTTCGAAGAAGTAACAGAGAGGATTGATGAGGGTAATGCTGTTGATGTGCTGTACATGGACTTCCAACAGGCACAACAAAGAAGAAATAGGAGCAGGAGGAGCAGCAGGAACGCTCTGCCATTTAATGAGATCATTGCTGATCTTGGGCTTTAACTCCATTTTCCTGTCTGCTCCCCATATCCCTTAATTTCCTCAGAATCAAAAATCTGTCTATCCCAGCCTTAAATATATTCAACAATGAAGCATCCACAACCCTCTGAGGTAGAAAATTCCAAAGATTCACAACCCTTTAAGTGAAATAATTTCTTCTCATCACAGTCCTAAATGATCTGCCCCTTATCCTGAGACTGTGCCCCTGTGTTTTAGATTCTCTGACCAGCAGAAACAATCTCTCAGCGTCCACCCTATCAAACCCCTCCAGAATTTGTAATGTTTCAATGAGGTCGCCTCTCATTCCAAGCTCCAGAGAAAATGGGCCCAATTTACTCAGCCTCTCATCAGAGGATAACCCCCTCATCCCAGGGATCAACTTAGTGAACCTTCACTGTACCGCCTCTAATGCAAGTATATCCTTCCTTAAATGTGGAGACCAAAACTGTACAAATTACTCCAGATGTGGTCTCACCAAAACCCTGTATAATTGTGTCGAGGCTTCTTTATACATGTATTCCAAACCCCTTGTAATGAAGGACAACATGCCATTTGCCTTCCTAATTGTTTGCTACACCTGCATGTTAGCTTTCTGCATTCCCAAGTCTTTTTGAGCATCCACATTTACAAGTTTCTCACTTTTTAAAAGATATTCTGCCTTCCTATTCTTCTAACCAAAGTGAATAACTTCACACTGCCCTATATTATGCTCCACCTGCCATCTTGTTGCCCACTTCCTTAACCTGTCCATATCTCTTTGCAGCCTCTCAGTGTCCTCCCCACAGCTTACCTTTCCATCTAGCTTGGGAAAGAAAACTCTTCTTCAGTTTCATATGGACATGAAACATTAACTATGTTTCTCTCTCCACAGATGCTGCCAGACCTGCTGAGTTTTTCCAGCATTTTCTATTTTTATTTCAGATTTCCAGTATCCACAGTATTTTGCTTTCATCTTAGGGTTTTCTCTCTCCCTCCTTCTTTGAAAAGCTGTGTTATATTTGTCAACTTCCAATCTGATGGGACTGTTCCTGAATCTATGGAATTTTGGAAAATCTTAGCTAGTGCATTCACCATCTCTGCAGCTACCTCTTTTAGAATCCTGGGTCGTAGGCCATCAGGTCCCAGGGACTTGTCGGATTTTAGTCCCTTAAGTTTCTCCAATACTTTTTCTCTGCTGATATTGATCTCCTCACTTTTTAGCCGCTAGGTTATCCTCTGGTATGCAACTTACATCCTCTACTGAGGCAACAGACACAAAATATTTGTTCAATGCCTCTGCCATTTCCTCATTCCCTATGATAATTTTTCCTGTCTCTGCTTCTAGGGGACCAACATTTACTTTAGCTACTCTCTTCCTTTTTATATACTTATAAAAGCTCTTACAATCTGTTTTATATTTTAAGCTAGTTTACTCTCATTCTATTTTTTCCCTTTTTATCAACTTTTTGGTGGTCCTTTCCTGGTTTCTAAAACACTCCCAATCCTCAGAATTGAAACTGTTCTTTGCAACATTATAAGCCTCTTCTTTTAATCTAATACTAACCATAACTTCCTGAGTGAGGCATGGATGGGTCTTTCTTGCTGAGTTTTTGTTTTACAATGGAATGTACTTTTGTTGGACATTTTGAATCGTTTCTGTGAATGTTTCCCACTGTTAATTTACCTTTTAGTCTATTTATCCAACTAACCTTAGCCAGTTCTTCTCTCATTCCTATGTAACTGACTTTGTTTAAGTTTAAGATTCTTGTTTGTGATTGCATTATGTCATGTTCAAACTTAACATGGAATTCAATGGTGCTATGATCACTATGATCATGGGGGTTGGGGTGGGGGGTGAGGGGTGTGGGTGGGGGGAGGGGGGTGGTGGTGGTTGGTTGTGGGGGGTAGTGGGGAGGTGTTGTAGAGATGGTGGTGTAGTGGTAATGTCACTGGGCTAATAATCCAGAAGCCCAGATTAACATTCTGGGGACAAGGGTCACAGCAGCTAGTGGAATTTAATTTCTATTAATAAATCTGGAATTAAAAGCTTGTCTCAGTATTGATAACCATGAAACCATTGTCGATTGTCATAAAAACCCATCTGGTCTAATGTCCTTTAGGGAAGGAAATCTGCCAGCCTTATCCAGTCTGGCCTACATGTGGCTCCAGACCCACAGCCATGTGGTTAACTCTTAACAGCCCTCTGAAATAGTGTGGCAAGCCACTCACAATACAGGCAGTTAGGGATGGGCAACAAACCCTGGTCTTGCCAGCGATGCCCACATCCTATGAAAGAATAATTTAACAAAATATTTCCCAGTGGATCTTTTACGATGATATTACTAATTAACCCTGCTTCATTACACAACACTAGATCTAAAATAGCTTTATCCCAAGTCAGTTCTACAATGTATTGCTCCAAGAAACTGTCACAAAAGTATTCTAAAAACTCATCTTCCAGATCACGCTTGCCAATTTGATTGACCCAGTCTATATGAAGATTAAAGTCCTCCAATTATTACATTGCCTTTGTTATAGACTCCAATGATATTTTGTTTAGTGCTCTGCCCAATCGTATAACTACTGTTAGGAGGCTGTAAACTACTCTCGTCAGCATTTTCTGACTCTTACTATTCCTAATTGCCACCCTTTTGACTCTACTTCATGATCTTCAGAGACCAGATCCTTTTGCACTAATGTCCTTATGTCATCCTTTACTATCAGGGCTGTCACACCACCTTTGCCTTTCTGTCTGTCCTTCCAAAATATTACAAAAACAAAAATACCTGGAAAAACTCAGCAGGTCTGGCAGCATCTGTGGAAGGGAGCACAATTAACGTTTTGAGTCCGCATGACTCTTCAACAGAACTAAGGAAAAACATTTATCCACACAGGTGGCAAGTACCTGGTATCTGCTGGACGAAGTTAGGAGCTGAGGCTCCTCCATCACTGCTTGCTGATTACGATATCTGCCTGACTTGTAGACACACTCTCCTGTCCCTGACATGGACCGACTCTAAAGTTCTGCCTAGCCTAAAGGCTGTGACTGCCTCCTGAAACAAAGTGTCCAGGTAACTCTCCCCCTCCCAGATGCCCCACAATGTCCGCAACTCAGACTCCAGCTTAGCAACTCGGAGCCAAAGTTGCCCAAGCTGCAGAAATTATGCGGATATGGTTGTCCAGGATTGCAGTGCGTTCCACAGATTCCTACATGCTGCTATCGGGGCACACCACCAGCTCTGCCATATCTATCCAACCTTATTTATTTAATTAGTCAATTGGTGAAAAAATTACAATGTAATAGAAAGTTACACTCTCTTAGCTTGGAGACAAAGGAAGACTCACCAGCTACTGAAGATTGAAAAAAAGATAGCAACAGGAGCACCTCTTTCCCTTCTGTACCAAATTCCCACCGGAATCAAATGCCCGACTACACACTCTGTCAAAGCCTCACTCCAACCTAGTCTCCTTTCTATGCATCCCCTTATTCCGGGTTTGATAAAGTGCCACGTAAGAGGGTAGTCAGCAATATTGAAGCCCATAGAATAAAAAGGGCAGTGACAGCATGGATACAAAGTTGGCTAAGTGACAGGAGAGCAGTGGTGATTGGTTGTTTTATTGGACAGGAAGAAGGTTTGTACTGGGGTTCCCCAGAGTTCAATACTAGGAGCACTACTTTTCTTGATCTATATTAATGACTTAAACTTGGGTATACAGGGCACAATTTCAAAATCTACAGAAGACACAAAACTTGGAATTATTGTGAATTGTGAGGAGGATAATGATCAACATCAAGAGGATGTAAAACAAAAACAGAATTATCTGGAAAAACTCAGCAGGTCTGGCAGCATTGGCGGAGAAGAAAAGAGTTGACGTTTCGAGTCCTCATGACCCTTCAGCAGAACAAAGTGTCCAGGTAACTCTCCTCCTCTCAGATGCCCCACAATGTCCACAACTCAGACTCCAGCTTAGCAACTCGGAGCCAAAGTTGCCCAAGCTGCAGAAAATTGGTTCTGCTGAAGGGTCATGAGGACTCGAAACGTCAACTCTTTTCTTCTCTGCCGATGCTGCCAGACCTGCTGAGTTTTTCCAGGTAATTCTGTTTTTGTTTTGGATTTCCAGCATCCGCAGTTTTTTGTTTTTATCAAGAGGATGTAGACAGGTCGGTGCAATGGCTGGACAAGCGGCAGATGAAATTTAATACAGAGAAGTGTGAAGTGATTCATATCGGTAGGAAGAGGAGGAAGGACAATATAAAATAAAGGGTTCAGCTCTAAAGAGGGTGCAGGAGAGAACTGGGTGTTTATATGCAAAAATCATTGAAGTGGCAGGACAGGTTAAGAGAGTGGTTAATAAAATATGCAGGATCCTGGACTTTATCAACAGGGGCATAAGAGTACAAGAGCAAGGCAGTTCTGTTAAACTTATATAAAACACTGGACCAGCCTCAATTGGAGTATTGCATCCTGTTCTGGGCACCACACTTTAAGAATGATGTGAAGGCACTGGAGACAGTGCAGAAAAGATTCATGAGAATGGTTCCGGGTGAAAGCTTTCAGTTACATAGATAGATTGGAGAAGCTGGGACTGTTCTTCTCGGGGAAGAGAAGATTGGAAGGAGATGTGATAGAGATATCAAAATCATGTTCCCATTGGTGGAAGGATCAAGAACTGGAAGCCACTGATTTAACGTAAATGGCAAAAAAAACTGAGGCGACATGAGGAAAGTCTTTTTGATGCAGTGAGTGGTTAGGATCTGGAATGCACTGCCTGAATGTGTGGTGGAGGCAGATTCAATCATGGCTTTCAAAAGGAAACTGGATAAACACCTGAAGAGAAAAAAATTGCAGATCTATGGGGAAGGACAAAGGAGTGGGTCTAGCTGAGGATCTCTTAGAGAACTGGCATGGATACAATGGGCTGAATAGCCTCCTTCCGTGCTGTAATCATTCTATGATTCTGCTCTATCACACTCCTGTCTTGTGCCTTGTAGATGGTGGACATGCTTTGGGGAGGCAGGAGGCCACAGAATTCTCAGTCTTTGACCTGCTCTTTTTTAAAATTATTTCACAGGATGTGGGCTTCGCTGGTTAGGCCAACATTTATTGCCCATCCCTAATTGCCCTTGAGAAGGTGGTGATGAATTGTCTTCTTGAACCGCTGCAGTCCATGTGGTGTAGGTACACCCGCAGTACAGTTAGAAAGGGAGTTCCAGGATTTTGACCCAGCAACAGTGAAGTAATGGTGAAAAATTTCCAAGTCAGGATGGTGAGTGACTTGGTGGTGGTGTTCCCATCTATCTGCTGCCCTTGTCCTTCTAGATGGTAGTGGTCATGGGTTTGGACGGTGCTGCCTAAGGAGCCTTGGTGAGCTCCTACAGTGTATCTTGTAACCACAGTATTTATGTGTCTATAGTGCAGCTCCCTCTAACCCATTATGGAGAGGAGCTGGACTCTCCCTGTGTCTGGTTCCGATCCAGAGCTGTGTGCCACCAATGGGACTTGATATTTGGGATTTTCTGATAAATATGATCAATTTTTTCTCTCAAACACCACTGTCTATCTCCCTCTCGGCAGTAACCACCATCACCCTTCCCCTCTGACCCCCAACCAATCAATATAGTTGAGATGAGACATGCCTGGGACTGGACACTTACTGATTAATTAACCCTGCACATGGGACATACACTTGGTTTCTGTGCTGCAGTCCTGTCCTTGGCTTGCTTACTAACACTGGGATACTCCACTCCCAGCTCCTTCTCCTATGTCAATTCTGTCAAGGTAATAGCTGTGGATTTCAGTTGGGGAGACTGCTTAGATATGTAGCTGCTCATCCAATGCAACGTCAGTGTCATCTGTGGCTCAGTGGTAGCCAGAACATCGTGGGTTCAAGCCGTACTCTCGAGAATTGATTTCTTCATCTAGGACAACAATGCCACTGCAGTACTGAGGAAGTGCTGCACGGTTGGAGGTGCCGCTTTACGGAAGACACCTTAAACCAAAACACTGACTGCCTACGCAGCTGGATTTGAAAGGTTGCATGATAAAATTTAAACAAGGGCACTCGAGTTCCCCCTGATGCCCTGCTCAATAGTTAATCATTCAACCAACACCTAGGTGAAGGTTATGCGGCCATCATCTCCTTTCTTCTTGTAAATTGGCTCCTGTGTTCTTCCTGTGTTCACAATAATGCAGAGGGACTTCTCTGGCTCTAACATTCTTTGTGATGGTCTGAGATTGTGAAGAGTGCTATTTTAATGCAACTTCATCCTTTCTTTAATGATAATGTAAAAATAAAAATGTTTGCAAAATGGTTTGAAAATCTCCCTCCAAATTCAACTGCCCAGTTCAAAACTAAAAGGATGATAAGCCTGGCAGAACAAGACATTTTCTAACTCATCCATATTATACTTAGTTTCTGTTTTGTAAATAAACAAGTCAGTGAAACATGATATTGAGACGAAAGATTAAGAAATTTCAGGAATGTGCATTATCTATTTCCATAGGATTTAGGGACCATCTCTAGATATGTTTTAACTGATTATGCAGGGTTTAGGAACCATCCCTAAATCCACGTAACCAGGTAACACAAGTTTAGGGGTCATCCCTAACTAATCACTACCTGAGTTAGCAACTATCCCCAATTGAAATTTTGGTTAGAAGCATACAAAGAACATCCTCTCTATTCTAAAAGCTTGTAATAAAATTTGGTAAAAGCTAAGTTGCTGCATGGTTTTTGGACGCTGTACTTTGGTGCTAACCCCTCACCAGGAGACATTCTGTTCTCTCATAAGAATTACTGGTGGTCTGTGAATTTCTCACAGTTTTTGTCTTAAATGGTTCATATTCTAGAAGATTCTGCAGAATCAGAGCTGGTATCTCTGAGCTAAATTCATTAAGGAAGTGTCTTTATGATGCTTGAGATTGAAGAAATAGCCAATGACTAGACTGGCAATGAGATAATGTCATCACATGTCACCATTGTGAGGCATCCAATCAGAGCCAGAGCCAATACAGAGAAACAAGTATGAAAGCAAAATACTGCAGATGCTGGAAAACTGAAACAGAAACAGAAAATGCTGGAAATAGCAGATCAGACAGCTCTGTGCAGAAACAGACTCAACATCTCGGGTCAATGACCTTTCATCAGAACAGGAAAGAGTTAGATACGTAATATGTAATTTAAGCAAGTGGAAGGCGGTTTGGAGGGGAGGAAAGAACGAAATGGAAGGTCTATAATAGGGTGAAGACAGGATAGATCAAATGACCAATGGGCTGATGGGTGAAGGCAAAAGTAGATGGTAATGGGACAAGTAAAGAAACAAGTTAGTCTAGAAGAGGTGTTAATGGCAGGGTCTAGAGGAGGTGTTAATGGCAGGGTCTAGCGGAGATGTGAATGGCAGGGTCTAGAAGAGGCATTAATGGCATGGTCTAGAGGAGGTGTTAATGGGAGGGTTTAGGGGAGACGTGAATGGCAGAGTCTGGGGGAGGTGTAACTGGGGAGAGCAAAGCCATCAACAACATCTGCTATCTGAAAATATAGGGGCAGGGGTTATCACTTGAAGTTGTTGAATTCTGTTCATTCCGGAAGGCTGCAAGGTGTCTTATGAGGTGCTGTTCCTCAAACTTACATTGAGCTTCATTGGAACAGTGCAGTAGGGCCGAGGGCAGAGAAGTCAGATTGAGAGTGGGATAGGGAATTAAAATGATAGGTGACTGGAAGCTCAGGGTCATACTTGTGGACTGAATAGAGGTGTTCAGCAAAACTGTCACCCGGTTTGCATTTGGTCTCCCCAGTGGAGAGAAGACCACATATGTGAGCAGTGAATACCAGTAGACTAGATTGAAAGATGTACACATAGATCACTGTTTCGTCTGGAAGGAATGTTGAAGGCCTTGGTCAGTGAGGAGGGAGGAGGTTAAAGGGTAGGTGTTGCATCTCCTGTGCTTGCTTGGAAAGGTGACTTGGGAAGGGGTGTTAGGGGTGAATGAGGAGGCTGCTACAGAGCGAAAGGTCCCTTTGAGATGCTGAGGGGAAGAGAGGGGAAGATGAGTCCGGTGGTGCAGGAATGTCCTACTCTTTGTCACACACTGGATACGTTACATCTACCGAAATCACTGGAACAGGAACTGAGGACCTCAGCACATTACTGCAGTAATATCCTAGGTTATAGAGGCATAGCATCATTGCAGCACAGGAGGAGGCCATTTCGTCTATCAAGCCTATGCTGGCTCTCTGTAGAGCAATCCAGTCAATCCCATCCCCCCATTCTATCCACATAGCCCTGCAAGTTTATTTCCTTCAATTTTCCATCCAATTTCCTTTTGAAATCACTCAACATCTCTGCTACCACCATCCTCATTGGCACCAAGTTCCAGGTCATTACCACTAACTGCGTTATAAAAGATCTTCCTCACATTCTCTGTATCTCTTTCTCAAAATTTGTGTCCCCTAGTCCTTTATAGAACCTGTTTATTCCCCATTTAACATTTTAAGCCTCAATATTTGTCTGGAGAATATGTATGAATCCCTTCAAGACCAATATATTCTTCCTGAACTGGGGTGTTCAAAAAAAAGGATTGATCCTCTTGGCCTCCCAAAATGTAACAATCCTGCCTGCCCCACCCCACCCCCAACCATTCCTTTGGGTGCTAGTTTCTAGCTCATGGAGACACCAAATTTCTGGCCCCACTCATTCAGTGAGCTGCCTAATAGTGAGCACTCAGCGGCTTGCTGACTGTATTCTAATGAGTTCTGAACCTGACCGTGGCCGGGGCCTCTCATTGACTCCGTGGTGCCAGCCCCATGGACACACCTGACTCCAGACCTTTTTTGGGTATGTGTCATAGTCAAAGAGTCATTTATGGCACAGGGGGAGGCCACTTGGCCCATTGAATCCACGCCAGCTCCCCACAGGGCAATCAGTCTCACTCTATCCCCAAGGGCATCCAGGTTTATTTCCCTCAAGTACCCGCCCAATTTCCTTTTGACATCACTGATCCTTTCTGCTTCCACCAGCCTCATGGGCAGTGAGTTCCAGGTCATTACCAGTCAATGTGTAAAAACGGTCCTCCTCATATCCATGCGCCCTCTGCATTTCCTGCTCAAGACCTTACATTTGTGTCCCCAACTCCCTGTACCAATAGCCAATGGGAACAGCTTTTCTTTACCTACCTTATCCAAACCTGTCATCATCTTGTACATTTCTATCAATCTCCTTTCAATCTCCTTTGCTCCAAGGAGAACAACCCCAGCATGTCTAAAACTTCCCTACATGTGCTGCAATCTCTACACACCATTGCTCTGTGTACCACAAGAAGTGGGCTTACGTTGAGTTCATTCATGTTCATCACTGTGGTTGAGGGTCGTCTGGTCCCCAATCGGTAACGGATTCCTTCGTCCAGAGTCAATCCCCAGAACTGGCTGTAGTTTGAAGCCCTCCATCTGCCCAGAGAGAAATGATAAAGATAAGACCATCAGGCTTGGAACATGAGTCTTACTGAGAAAGCCAGGTCTAGCCATTCCACATGACCAGTCCTTAAGAGGAATGTGTATGGGAGCTTTGCTAATTCTAGCTAACTCATAACTTACTCTAGCTAGGCTAACTCTGTAGCACTGATTCTCTGTCCCACTACCTTCCAACTGTCAATCTAGCAGGAGCTCAGGATAGCTGAACGTCCCCAGAAATGCAGGAAATACCCTGGCTGGAAACAACTTTCACCAGTGGCTTAGAATGGGCAATATCAGAGAGGTTGTCCATTACATATCCTGTCCCAGGAGATATTGGATAGAATGGCTGTTACACATCTGCTCCCTTCCAATCAATTTGATGTTGATTATTTTAGTTGATCACTGAATACTGAAATTACCCCGAAAGGAGCAAACAAACAACATCAATAAGTAGCCATTGGATGACACCAAGCTCCAGTTTTCAATCATGGGAGACTTGAAACCCGTAGGTGAGTAATAATTTAATAATAGTCTGTGTGTGTGAACAACACGGACAGGCCAGTGCAATTTCACTATGTGGATCGTTCCCAGTGTCAGAATATGTAGCCATAAGACCCAGCTGAGATTGGGCCCAGGCCTCATTAAGATCAGAAATACAGGGACATGCTGGGTGCCCCTCAACAGCTCACTGCTGAAGACCTCTGTAATTACAAGGAGCCACAGCAGCCCACAGGTAGGTCAGGGGAAGGTAGGAGGGCAAATCGGAGGAAGGGGCTCTCCCATTAGCAGGGGGACAGTGTGTGAATCACAACAGCGGTTGACCAGAACAAAGGTCAATCACACACAAGAAATAGGAAGAGTAGGCCATTTGGCCCTTCGAGCCTGCTCCACCATTCATTCCTGCCTGCTCCCCATAACCTTTGGAACCCTTGCTGATTAAAAATCTGTCTAACTCAACCTCGAACATACTCAATGACCCAGCCTCCACTGCTCTCTGGGGAAGAGAATTTCACAGACAAATGACCCTTTAAGAGAAAAAAATTCTCCTTCTCCCATGCCTTATTTTTAAACTGTGATCCCCTAGTTCTAGATTCCCCCACTAGGGGAAACTTCCTCTCAGCATCTACCCTTCAAGTCCCCTTCAAAAAGAATATCTCTCGTTCTTTTAAACTGGGTATAGGCCCAACGGGTCAAACCTTTTCTCATAAGATAAGCCCCTCACCCCAGGAATTATCAAGTGAATCTTCTCTGAACTGCTTCTAATTCAATTATATCCTTTCTTAAATAAGGAGACAAAAACTGTGCACAGTACTCCAGATGTGGTCTCCCCAATGACTGGTACAACTGTAGCCACACTACCCTACTTTTATATTCCATTCCCCTATAATAAACACCAACATTCCATTTTTCTTCCTAATCAATTGCTGTACCTGCATACTAGCTTTTTATGATTCACGTACCAGGACACCCAGATCCTTCTGTACCTCAGAGTTCTGCAATCTCTCTTCATTTAAATAATATGCTGCTTTTCTATTCTTCCCGCCAAAGTGGATAAGTTCACATTTTCCCATATTATACCCCATCTGCCAGATTTTTGTTCACTAACTTAACCTTCTGTGGACTCTCGACTTGAAAATTTACCCTCCTACCTAACTTTGTGTCATCAGCAAATTTAGCCACCATTACTTTAGCACCTTCATGCAAGTCATTGAATAGATTGTAAATACTTGAGGCCCCAACACTGATCCCTGTGGCAATCCACTGATTACAGCTTGTCAACCCGAAATGACCCATTTATCCCTACACTCTGCATCCTATTAGCTAAACAATCCTCTATCCATGCTAATATGTTACCCTCTACATTATGAGTTCTTATTTTATGAAATAACCTTTGATGTGACAGCTTATTGGATGTCTTTTGGAAATCCAAGTGCACCACATCTACAGGTTCCCCTTTATCCATGTTGCTTGTTACTTCCTCAAAGAATTAATCAAACTTGATTTCCCTTTCATGAAATCATGTTGACTCTCCCTGACTGTATTATAATTTTCTAATCAGCACTGGGGTGAGGGAATGGTTGCCATCAGCTATGGAGCTATGGGGAGCATTTACCCTTTTAGTGGGGGGCCTCCAACTATACAATTAAGAATCACTGTTTAGGCTGTATGGAGAGCTGGTTTTCCTGAATACAGCCAGTCCAATGCCAGTTACATTAAGGGCAGCCTAATGCATAATCTTTTCTCTTTACCAATATGGCAGGTGGCTTGTAATGAATGAACTCTTGCCTCCCTGAAATATTGGAAGCTAATGTGATGTTTAAAAAACAGGTGCTGCACCTTCACATTTTTTGTAATATGTCTGTGAGTAACACTGTTACTGGACACACAAGCATGAGTAATACTGTCACACAGTACACACACAGAAAGGAAGCCTTTCATGACACAGGTGTCAATTTTGAGACATTAACTACATTGTGCCCAAGATACTTCCTGAATTGGTCAACCATTATAGACAATAACTGTGTCTCCTTCATGCAGCCGACATTTCACAGCAGCGAAAAATGCCAATATAATTCCCAAGCTAAAGTACACACACACACACACACACACACACACACACACACACACACACACACACACACACACACACACACACACACACATATCAGCAATACTATCATAGCACACACATGGGTGATTAACACTGTCACAGCATATGTATGCATCAGTAACACTGTTGCAGCACATGCATATGTGAGTAATATGGTTACAGCATACACAAGTGTAAGTGACATTATTGAATGGCACATGTATGTGAGTAATATTGTTTTATAACAGAGGTGTGTAAGTAACAAGGTCAAACACACATCCGTGTGGGACCTTCATATTTTGTTGTTGAAGAATGACATTTACCCATAATTCCCTTGATTGATCTTGCGGATCATTTCCTGATTGATAAGACACACATGCTGCTCACAATCCCATTGGCCGTTGCTGCAAGTGCTGAAAAATCAAACACACAAAACAAGGTCAGAAAGCTTTTAAAATCAGCAGAATGGGAGAGTATCTCTTAATAATCTCTAAACACCAGTGGCCCCAACAACTGAGACAGAAATAAGTGACATGAAGTCATGTGGTGGAGGCCTTTACACAAATTTTAGAACTGAATCCCAAACTCTCTGGAATTTGAAAATGGCCCTAACTGAGGTGAGGTGAAATCTGCTTTCTCTGAAGTTTATCTGCACCATGGACTTAATTCCCCCAGAATCTCTGCAACCCCATTGATAAGATAGCAACAGTCATGGTTCAAAATCCTTCTTCCCAAGGCTCTCAACCTCAACAATATTACAGTGAATCTCTGGCATGCTGCTTTTGATAAGAATGACTACATGTCACTCAGATTGTTTCCATGGATCTCACTCCTTTCCCATTGTACAAAATCCCAATGGGTCAAATTCTTCCCATTCATCTTCAGGGATTGATCAGGAGAGGGGGAAGATGTTGATGGGGAGGGCGAGAAGGATATATTTGAATGGAAAGTGGGGTAGTGACCTTCAGGGAGAGTTAAGCTGAGTCAACTGTTACATGGGCCATTTGCCAAAGGAAGCCTTTCATGACACAGGTGTCAATTTTGAGACATTAACTACATTGTGCCCAAGATACTTCCCGAATTGGTCAACCATTATAGACAATAATTGTGTCTCCTCCATGCAGCCGACATTTCACAGCAGCGAAAAATCCCAATATAATTCCCAAGCTAAAGTCCTTCTCCAATGGGCCAATGGATTACACTCCCAGTTCCTGCAGCTGCCCAGAGTCAGTATTGTACTTAAGTCTCAGAGCCCAGCCAATGGGTTTCAATTCAATCATTACAGTGTGCTAAAAATTATTCTGAAAAATATAACATTGAACTTCTGGAAAGGAGGTCCGGTGGCACAATGGGTAGCCTCCCTATCTCTGAGCCAGCAGCTCCGGATTCGGGTCCCACTCCGGGGCTTGATGGCTGAGGAAGGTGTGTTAATAATGCAGCCAAACAGGTTGATTACCAGCCTGTAAATCTTTCCAATACATCTATGGTAGGTGGTAATGGCGGGAAAGTCTCCTGGTCAGCCATATTTAATGTGGAGTGGCACCTGGCTTCAGGCTGGCAACCTGTTCCAGGATAAACAAGCTACAGAAACAAATGTGAGCATGTGCTTAGACTGCCTCATGTATCTCTAGACACAGGAAGTCTTCTAAATCTAAGAACTTCTAAACATAAAACAGGAGAGATTTTCACAACTGCCACAGAGATCACTGGCACAGTGAATCAGACTGTCTCTCTGCTTCCTGCTATATGCACTTTCCAGTAAGGGCCAGTAAGCAGAAGCAGCTTAAACTTTTCTTCTCTCTGGTCTAAGGTCATTGAGACGAAAGGAGAATCAGTGAAACACTCTCGCCTCAGGTATAGGGAAGGATCAAGCCCCACTCCAGAGACTGAAGGCCATGATCCTGACTGACACTCCAGTGCAGTACTGTGGGAGCGCTGAACTGTCAGACATGGCATCTCTCAGATGAGACGAGGTCCTGCCTGCTACTTCAGCGGGGTGTAAAACGTTCCATGGCACCATTTCAAAGGGAAGCAGGAGATTTATCCTTAGTATCCTCATAAATATTCAACCCTTCCTCAATCAACATCGCAAAATCAGATTAACTGCTCATTGTCACGTTGTTGGTTGAGAGAGTTTGCTGTGTGCAAATTGGCTGCAGTGATACCTACATTACAGACTACACTTTAAAAAGTACTTCATTGGCTGTAAAGCACTTTGGGACATCTTACATTCTTACTATGAGCAACAAACCCAGCAGAGGGCAGGACTGAGCAACTGCATCACTGGTAATTACAGTCAGTCATGTACATGCTGTGGGTTTGATTACATTCAGACACTGAGTGCAGTCCATTTCTGATCAACATCAATGGGACAAAAAGCCCATCTTAGAAATATAAACTCCTTCATACAATTACATTTCTCTTTGGCATTTGCTATTCTTTGATTCTTTAGATGAAATCACTAAGTGAATGATTAAAGAGTCAGCAGTACAAAGCTGAACAAATTGCCTCATTTATTGAGAGCCTGAACCAGTGAGAACGTTTCTTGGCAGCCCATGTCTCATAGTTATCGACAGAATGAAAGAAACCCATTTTCTATCCACAGCAATATCAGTTTTCCTCCATCTGGCTGAACTTGTTCTCACACTGAACAATTTCTCCTTAAACTCCTCTCACTTCCTCCAAATAAAAGGTGTGCCTATGGGTATCCGCATGGGCCCCAGCTATGCCTGTCTCTTTATGGGGTATGTGGAACATTCCTTGTTCCAGTCCTACTCCGGCTCCCTCCCACAACTCTTTCTCCGGTACATCGATGATTACTTCAGTGCTACTTCATGTTCTCGTCTGGACCTGGAAAAATTTATTAATTTTGCTTCCAATCTCCACCCCTCCATCATTTTCACGTGGTCCATCTCTGACACTTCCCTTCCCTTCCTTGACCTCTGTCTCAGTTTCTGGTGATAACTGTCCACCAATATCCATTACAAGTCTACCAACTCCCACAGCTACCTCGACTACAGCTCCTCATACCCCGCTTCCTGTAAGGACTCCATCCCATTCTTTCAGTTCCTTCGCCTCTGTCACATCTGCTCTGATGATGCCACTTTCAAAAACAGTTCCTCTGCCATCTTTTTCTTCTTCCTTAACCAAGGTTTTCCACCCACAGTGGTTGACAGGGCCCTCAACCATGTCCGGCCCATCTCCCGCACATCCGCCCTCACACCTTCCTCTCCCTCCCAGAAACATGTTAAGGTCCCCCTTGTCCTCACTTATCACCCCACCAGCCTCTGCATTCAAAGGATCATCCTCCGCCATTTCCGCCAACTCCAGCATGATGCCACCACCAAACATATCTTCCTTTCACTCCCCCGGCGGCATTCCGCAGGGATTGTTCCCTCCGGGACACCCTGGTCCAGTCCTCCATCACCCCCTACTCCTCAACCCCCTTCCACAGCACTTTCCCACGCAACCGCAGAAGGTGCAACACCTGCCCCTTTACTTCCCCTCTCCTCACCGTCCAAAGGCCCAAACACTCCTTTCAAGTGAAGCAGCATTTCACTTGCACTTCCCTCAATTTAGTCTCCTGCATTCGTTGTTCCTAGTGGGGTTTCCTCTACACTGGAGAGACTAAATGCAGACTGGGTGACCGCTTTGCAGAATATCTTCGGCAAGCATTACCCAGGCCTCCCTGTCGCTTGTCATTTCAACACTCCACCCTGCTCTCATGCCCACATGTCTGTCCTTGGCCTGCTGCATTGTTCCAGTGAAGCTCAACGCAAACTGGAGGAACAGCACCTCATCTTCCAACTAGGCACTTTACAGCCTTCCAGACTGAATATTGAGTTCAACAATTTTAGATCATGAACTCTCTCCTCCATCCCCACCCCCTTTCCGATCCTGACCCCCTTTTTCTCCCAATATTTTATATAGATTTTTCTTTTCCCACCTATTTCCATTATTTTTAAATGTATTTCCATCCATTGTTTTATCCCTACCTTTTAGCCTTTTTCGATTCCTTCACCCCACTCCACCCCCACTAGGGCTATCTGTACCTTGCCTGTCCTGCTTTCTACCCTTAATTAGCACATTCCTTAGATAATATCACCACCTTCAACACCTCTTTGTCCTTTTGTCTGTGACATCTTTTGGTTATCTCCACCTATCACAGGCCCTCTATCCGGCTCTACTTGTCCCACCCCCACTTAAACCAGCTTATATTTCACCTCTTTTCTATTTTTACTTAGTTCTGTTGAAGGGTCATTCAAACTCGAAATGTTAACTGTGTTCCTTTCCACAGATGCTGCCAGACCTGCTGAGTTTTTCCAGGTATTTTTGTTTTTGTTTTGGATTTCCAGCATCTGCAGTTTTTTTGCTTTTATCTCAGTTTTCAGGTGTCTGTGGGAGGGGGGTGAGCTAAGCGACAAATATTAGACAAGCATGTAGCAAAGGCAGGGTGGGTTTTATTGGGGAAATTTCACTTTCATATAGAGTGGGGCATGCAGATCATCACACATCAGAAAGGTAGTGAATTTCTTGAGTGTGCCTGGAATTGTTTATCTACCAGAGTATGAGCTCCAACAACAAGAATGCAGGCCATTTCAGATTTATGAACAAGGAGGCTGATTTAGTTAACAGCCTAATGCTGCATGAACATTTTTTTATTCATTCACGGGATGTGGGCTTCGCTGGCTGGGTCAGCATTTATTGCCCATCCCTAGTTGCCCTTGAGAAGGTGGTGGTGAGCTGCCTTCTTGAACTGCTGCAGTCCATATGGTGTAGGTACACCCACAGTGCTATTAGAGAGGGAGTTCTAGGATTTTGACTTTGTAACGGTTTGGTACAACTGAGTGGTTTGCTAGGCCATTTAAGAGTCAACCACATTGCTGTGGGGTCTGGAGTCACATGTAGGCCAGACCAGGTAAGGACAGCAGACTTCCTTCCCTAAAGGGCGGTAGTGAACCAGATGGGTTTTTATAATAATCAACAATGGTTTAATAGCCATCATTAAACTTTTAATTCCAGATTTTTTCTTTTACAGAATTCAAATTCCACCATCTACCATGGTGGGATTCAAGTCCAGGTCCCGAAAGCATTACCCTGGGTCTCTGGAGTACTAGTCCAGCGACAATACCACTACGCCATCACTATCACTATCAAATGGTGATACTAATATTATTGAGTTTAATGTGTTTAAAAGGGAGACAGAACACAACAGCTAAGATTCTAGATTTCGGTAAGGCTGACTTCAATTGGATGAGACAAGGTCTGTTCACAGTAAGCTGGGCAAATCTGTTACCTGGGTAGAACATAGATCAGTGAGAGAGGTGTTTAAAAAGATTTAATGTGATACAGAATCAGCTTATACCTATAAGGGGCACGAATTCTACTTGCCAAAAAAGACAGTAATAGATGGCTGCAGAGGTGAAGCCCACATAGAACTAAAGGAAAAAGCACAAAAATGCAAAAATATTGCACAGAACCCAATAAATGAGAGAGATACAAAGAACAACAAAGGGTGACAAAAATGATGGTAAGAGTTACAAAAAGAGAATATGAAAATAAATTGGAAAGCAATAACAAAAAAAAAGAATGTTTACAAATATATTGAGAATAAAGGTTGGTCCAGGGAGACATGGCAGTTAATAGTGGTGATACTGTCACTGACGATGAGGAAATGGCAGACATTCT
The DNA here is from genome assembly GCF_017639515.1 of Carcharodon carcharias. Lineage (NCBI taxonomy): Eukaryota > Metazoa > Chordata > Chondrichthyes > Lamniformes > Lamnidae > Carcharodon > Carcharodon carcharias. The sequence continues at coordinate 61,507,894 of NC_054485.1, forward strand.
GAATAATCTACATCAGTATTTACAGTGGAGGAAGAGGCCAACGCGCTAAACATCCAAAAGAAATGAATATTGAATCAGCGTGAGGGAATCAAAATTAACACAACCAAAATAACAGTATCGCAGAAACTAAACACTAACCCCCATCTTTTCATTGAGAACTGTCGGCGCGGCATTAGTCGTCTCAATTGCTCTGCTCCTCTCACCCATTCTAATCTCTCTCTCTCTGAACTTACTGCACTCCATTCTCTCGGGTCCAACCCTGATATTGTCATCAAACCCACTGACAAGGGTGGTGCTGTTGTCGTCTGGCGCACTGACCTCTACCTCACGGAGGCTGAGCGTCAACTCGCAGACACTTCCTCCTAACTCTCCCTGGACCATGACCCCACCACTGAACATCAAGCCATTGTTTCCAGGACTGTCACTGACCTCATCTCCTCTGGGGATCTTCCTCCCACAGCTTCCAACCTGATAGTTGCCCAACCTCGGACGGCCCGCTTCTATCTCCTACCCAAAATCCACAAACAGAACTGCCCGGGTAGACCGATCGTCTCAGCTTGCTCCTGCCCCACAGAACTCATTTCTCGTTATCTTGACTCCCTTCTCTCGCCCCTTGTCCAGTCCCTTCCCACCTACATCCGTGATTCCTCTGACACCTTACGTCACATCAACAATTTCCAGTTCCCTGGCCCCAACCGCTTCCTCTTCACCATGGATGTCCAATCCCTCTACACCTCCATCCCCAACAGGATGGTCTGAGGGCCCTTAGCTTCTTCCTCGAACAGAGGCCCGAACAATCCCCATCCACCACTACTCTCCTCCGTCTGGCTGAACTTGTTCTCACACTGAACAATTTCTCCTTCAACTCCTCTCACTTCCTCCAAATGAAAGGTGTAGCTATGGGTACCCGCATGGGCCCCAGCTATGCCTATCTCTTTATGGGGTATGTGGAACATTCCTTGTTCCACTCCTACTCCGGCCCCCTTCCACAACTCTTTCTCCGGTACATCGATGATTACTTCGGTGCTGCTTCATGCTCTCGGTGGGACTTGGAAAAATTTATTAAGTTTGCTTCCAATCTCCACCCCTCCATCATTTTCACGTGGTCCATCTCTGACACTTCCCTTCCCTTCCTTGACGTCTCTGTCTCAATCTCTGGTGATAGACTGTCCACCAATATCCATTACAAACCCACCGACTCACACAGCTACCTCGACTACAGCTCCTCACACCCCGCCTCCTGTAAGGACTCCATCCCATTCTCTCAGTTCCTTCACCTCCGTCGCATCTGTTCCGATGATGCTACCTTCAAAAACAGTTCCTCTGACATGTCCTCCTTCTTCCTTAACCGAGGTTTTCCACCCACGGTCGTTGACAGGGCCCTCAACCGTGTCCGGCCCATCTCCCGCGCATCCGCCCTCACGCCTTCTCCTCCCTCCCAGAAACATGATAGGGTCCCCCTTGTCCTCACTTATCACCACACCAGCCTCCGCATTCAAAGGATCATCCTCCGCCATTTCCGCCAACTCCAGCATGATGCCACCACCAAACACATCTTCCCTTCACCCCCCCCTATCGGCATTCCGTAGGGATCACTCCCTCCGGGACACCCTGGTCCACTCCTCCATCACCCCTACTCCTCAACCCCCTCCTATGGCACCACCCCATGCCCACACAAAAGATGCAACACCTGCCCCTTCACTTCCTCTCTTCTCACTGTCCAAGGGCCCAAACACTCTTTTCAAGTGAAGCAGCATTTCACTGGCATCTCCCCCAACTTAGTCTACTGCATTCGTTGCTCCCAATGTGGTCTCCTCTACATTGGAGAGACCAAACGTAAACTGGGCGACCGCTTTGCAGAACACCTGTGGTCTGTCCGCAAGAATGACCCAAACCTCCCTGTCGCTTGCCATTTTAACACTCCACCCTGCTCTCTTGCCCACATGTCTGTCCTTGGCTTGCTGCATTGTTCCAGCGAAGCCCAACGCAAATTGGAGGAACAACACCTCATCTTCCGACTAGGCACTTTACAGCCTTCCGGACTGAATATTGAATTCAACAACTTTAGGTCTTGAGCTCCCCCCTCCATCCCCACCCCCTTTCTGTTTCCCCCTTCCTTTTGTTTTTATCCAATAAATTATATAGATTTTCTTTTCCCACCTATTTCCATTATTTTTAAATATTTTAAATCTTTTATGCTCCCCCCACCCCCACTAGAGCTATACCTTGAGTGTCCTACCATCCATTCTTAATTAGCACATTCGTTTAGATAATATCACCAACTTTAACACCTATGTGTTCTTTTGTCCTGTTGTTTATGACATCTTTTGATGATCTGCTTCTATCACTGCTTTTGCCTACAACCACACCCCCCTCCACTTCTCTCTCTCTCTCTCTCCACCCGCACCCCACCCCCCCGACCTCCCAGCACCTTAAACCAGCTTATATTTCAACTCTTTCTTGGACTCAAACTCAAGTTCCGTCGAAGGGTCATGAGGACTCGAAACGTCAACTCTTTTCTTCTCCGCCGATGCAGCCAGACCTGCTGAGTTTTTCCAGGTAATTCTGTTTTTGTTTTGGATTTCCAGCATCCGCAGTTTTTTTGTTTTTATTTACCAACCCCCATGCCCAGATGGTTTCCATCCCAGGATTTTAAATGAAGGTGGTGAGAATATTGCAAATGCCAAACTATAATCTTCCAAAATTATCTTGACACGGGAACAGTTCCTTTAGATTGGAGAACTGTTGATGTCTCTCCACTATTTACAAATGGTAACGAAGAATTATAGACCAGTTAGTCTAACATCTATTGTCAGAAATTGCTGGAATCTATTGTCAAGGATAGGGTTACTGAAAATCTTCAGCTGATCAGAGAGAGCCAGCATGGATTTGCTAAGGCTAGGTCAAGCCTAATGAACCTGATTGCATTTTTTGAGGTGACTGAAGTCGTAGACAGGGGAATTTCTATAGATGTTATTAACATGAACTTCCTGGGGGCATTTGATAAAGTCCCTCATAACAGACTGTTAACTAAAGTTGAAACCCACGGAACTGAAGGCAAATTATTGACCTAATTAGGAAATTAGCGAATGGCAGGAAATGGAGACCAAAGGTCATGGGCAGGTACTCTAATTGACAGGATGTGACTAATAGTGTCCCACAAAGATCTATGTTGGAGCTCAAACAGTGACAATGTTTATTAATGACTCAGACGATGAAATAGAAAGCCACATATCCAAATCTGTAGGTCATCGAAGGCACATGGCAGTGTAGATGGAAGCATAAAATTATAGAGATATTGATAGAATAAGTGAATGGGAAAACTGTTGGCAAATGAATTTCAATGTAGGCAAGTCCACTTTAGACCTAAAAGAGATAAAACAGGGGACTTTCTAAGTGGTAAAAAGCTAGCAACAGTGAAGGTCCAAAGGGATTGAGGATCCAGGTGCACAGATCATTAAAATGTCACGAACGGGTACAGAAAATAATTAGAAAGGCTAATGGAACGCTGGCCTTTATATCTCAAGGACTGGAATGCAAGGAGGGGTAAGTCATGCTTCACTGTACAAAGCCCTGGTTAAACCACACCTGGAGTTACTGGGAGCAGCTCTGGGCACCACACCTAGGGAAGGATAGACTGACCTTGGAGGGAGTGCAGCATAGATTTATCAGAATGATACCTGGGCTGGATTTCTGCTACTGAGGCAGGTAGCACGAGTCAGGGAACTTCCCACCTCGGTTTAAAGGGCCCATTAGACACAATTTTCACTCCAGAGAGGCAAGGGCAGAATAGAGTCTCGTCCGCAAATTCCAGAAGCAGATACTAGGAGGCCACAGGAGCGGCGCGTGCTGAGGCATGCTGGTAGAAGGCCCGCCCGATTCTTTGGGACTCCATCCCAATCATGCCCCACTCATCCCCATGCCCCCTCATATCACCCATGACCCCTCATACACCCATATCTCCATAGCCATTGTGCAGATCTAAGTAGCCATGTGGAGATGAAAAAAAAACTTCCAACAATCTAATGAAGCTCTCATCTACTGGATAGTGAAAAAAACTTCCATTCATGAAACCCATTTTTTGCTTTTAAATCTCCCCAAGTGGTAAATCTCTTATACTAAAACAAAACTTCCATGCAGACCCCACATCAAAGACACTTGTCCTTAAATAGCTTTTTTACACTGTCAATCACGTTGTGAACTCAGAAACCTCTGCTGAGAAATTGTACCTTTTGAAACTCTGCCAAGTATTTATAATGACATAATAATAGCCTTTGGGGAAATGTCATTGAAGAACTTTATTGAAACTGCACAACCAGATGATAATTCTTTTCCAACCTACACGTGATGCTCTATCAATCAAAGGAGTCCAGTAGAGGGAATGTTAACTCTCACTGACAGCTTAAGCATGTTTTCCCATGTTTAAAGAGTGATGTCTTCAAAAAAACTTCAAATCATGACTCTTAAACAGACCTTATACACCCTTCAAGAGCAGTTACATGTACTCCATCAATTTGTGATTCCCACACAGCAGGTTAAGGCCATTGCAACAGCCAAAATGGAGTCTGTTTGAACTCAGCACACATTTCAAATGGGACTACAGAGTTCAGGTTTCCCTCCAGTGTGACACATGTCCCACCATCTCCCGTTGCTGGCAAAAAAGCAAACTGTTAGAAATGAGGGCTGGACATTTTTTATTTATTTGTTCACAGGGTGTGGGCATTGCTGCAAGGCCAGCACTAGTTGCCCATCCCTAATTGCCCTTGAGAAGGTGGTGGTGAGCTGCCTTTTTGAACCGCTGCAGTCCATGCGGTGTAGGTACACCCACAGTGCTGTTAGGAAGGGAGTTCCAGGATTTTGACCCAGCGACAGTGAAGGAACAGCTGATATATTTCCAAGTCAGGATGGTGAGTGACTTGGAGGGGAACTTCCAGGTGGTGGTGTTCCCATCTATCTGCTGCCCTTGTCCTTCTAGATGGTAGTGGTCGTGGGTTTGGAAGGCGCTGTCGAAGGAATCCTGGTGAATTCCTGCAGTGCACCTTGTAGTTGGTACACACTGCTGCTACTGTGCGTTGGTGAAGGAGAGAGTGAATATTTGTGGAAGATGTGCCAATCAAGCGGGCTGCTTTGTCCTGGATGGTGTCAAGATTCTTAAATGTTGTTGGAGCTGCACTCATCTAGACAAGTGGGGAGTGTTCCATCACACTCCTGACTTGTGCCTTACAAATGATGGAGAGGCTATGGGGAGTCAGGTAGTGAGTTACTCACCACAGGGCTCCCAGCTTTTGACCTATTCTTGTAGCCACAGCATTTATATGGCTAGTCCAGTTCAGTTTCTAGTCAACAGTAAACTCCAGGATGTTGATAATGGGGGATTCAGTGATGGTAATGCCATTGAATGTCAAGGGGCGATGGTTAGATTCTCTCTTGTTGGAGATAGTCATTGACTGGCAATTGTGTGACATGAATGTTACTAGCCACTTGACAACCCAAGCCTGGGTATTTCCAAGGTCTAGCTGCATGTGGACATGGACTGCTTCAGTATCTGAGGAGTCGTGAATGATATTGAACACGATGCAATCATCAGCAAACATCCCCACTTCTGACCTTATATTGGATCATCCAGCCAGCATTTCTGGATGAAGGTGGCTTCAAATGCTTCAACCTTGTCTTTTGCACTGATGTGCCGGCTCCTCCATCATTGAGGATGGGGATATTTGTGAAGCCGCCTCCTCCAGTGAGTTGTTTAATTGTCCACCACCATTCATGACTGGATGTGGCAGATCTGCAGAACTTACATCTGATCCATTGGTCGTGGAATTGCTTAGCTCTGTCTATCATTTGCTGCTTCCGCTGTTTGACATGTGAGTAATCTTCAACAGGTTGACACCTCATTTTTAGTTATGCCTGGTGCTGCTCCTGGCATGACCTCCTGCACTCTTCATTGAACCAGGGTTGATCCCCTGGCTTGATGGTAATGGTCTAGTGGGGGATATGCCAGACCATTAGGTTACAGATTGTTGTTGTATACAATTCTGCTGCTGCTGCTGATGGCCCACAGCGCCACGTAGATACTCAGTTTTGAGCTGCTAGTTCTGTTCGAAACCTATTCCATTTAACACGGTGGTAGCGCCACACAACATGATGGAGGGTATTCTTAACGTGAAGACTTCATCTCCACAAGGACTGTGCAATGGTTGCTCCTACTAATACTTTCATAGACAGATGCACCTGTGGCCCGGATATTGGTGAAGACCAGGTCAAGTAGGTTTCTCCCTCTTTTTGGTTCCGTCACTACCTGCTGCAGACCCAGTCTAGCAGCCGTGTCCTTTAGGACTAGGCCTGCTCCATCTATACTGGTGCTGCCGAGCCACTCTTGGCAATGGACATTGAAGTCCCCCACCCAGACTACATTCTGAGCCCTTGCCACCCTCAATGCTTCCTCCAAGTGGTGTTCAATATGGAATAGCATTAATTCATCAGCTGAGGGGCGGTGAGGGGGCAGTAGGTGATGATCAGCCTACATTTGACCTGTTGCCATGAGACTTCATGGGGTCTGAAGTCGATGTTGAGGAGCCCGAGGGTAACTCCCTCCTGACTGTACACCACTGTGCTGCAGCCTCTGCTGGGTCTGTCCTGCCGGTGGGACAGGACATACTCAGGGATGGTGATGGTGGTGTCTGGGACATTATCTGTAAGCTATGATTCCGTGAATATGACTATATCAAGCTGCTGCTTGACTAGTCAATTTTGATACAAGTGCCTGGGTGTGCTAAGGAGTCTGCAGCATGGTTGGCTTTGCCATTGCTGTTTCTGGTGCCTAGGTTGATGCCGGGTGGTCCATCTGGTTCCATTCCTTTTAGAATTTTTAGCGGTTTGATACAAATGAGTGGCTTGCTCAGCCATTTCGAGGTCATTTAAGAGCCAACCACATTGCTGTGGGTCTGGAGTCACATGTGGGCCAGACCAGGTAAGGATGGCAGATTTCCTTACCTAAAGGACATTAGCGAACCATCATGACAATCAACAATGTTTTCATGGTCACCATTACTGAGGCTAGGTTTTAATTCCATATTTATTAATTTAATTTAAATTTCACCAGCTGGGATTTGAACCAGTGGCCCTAAAGCATTGATCTGGGCCTCTGGATTACTAGTCTATTAACATTATCACTATGCTGATTGACAGCAAGACTGACCAACCACAGAAGAAAAATTTGCCTTTTCCACTCATGTACTTGATACGGTGAAAAACATAGAAGCAAATGTAAGGGAACCTATTCCTGTTTAAAGCTGTGCTTTTAAAGGGAGAAACTGTTGGATAAAGCAGGGAATCTATAACCTGACACATGTGCTTTCAGGTTATATCATACAGGGACATATTATTCTGTAAAATATCTTTTCACATCCTTTTTTCTCAACAGGAGCTGGTTAAACTTTGCTGACCTCGGTGAAACCAGTTCCAGCTGATTAAATGTAACCGTTTGACCATATCCAACAGATGTCTAATAGCGAGAGCCTGGACGAAACAAGATAATAAAAGAGCTACAACTGAGTGTAGCCTGAGATAGAACAGGGGGCTGAAGTGAGATTGAAAGTGTCTGCTTGCACCACATTCATAGGTCTCGTTACCTATTGAGCTGTGGCATTTACAGAAATGGGCAAAGTAAATATCATTTATTTATCATAAAACTGTTTTACTCCATCGTCCTTAAGCACATGTCCTGTCAGTAGCCTGCCCATTCTGACCCAAGCAACCTATCCCCATTCGTAGTATAACTCCTGACTTACTATGAGTAAAACCACAGAAAATTGGTTAGTGCATAGATTCAAATCAACAACCAAGAAATGTCAACTTCCTTGCAGTGGCTTACTGATATCGAGCCTTCAACGCACTATTAATGAAAAATGATTACAAGATGCCCCAAAGCCTTTATGCCCAATAAATTATCGTGACTGTTGTAACATGCAGCCAATTTGTGCAAGGCAAGCTCCTACAAATTAACAACCAGATAATCTATTCTAAGCATTGGCTGAGGTATGAATATTGGCCAGGATACCCAAGAGAACACCCTTACTCTTCTTCGCAGTCCTGTGGGATATTTTACACCTACTCAAGACGTGACAGGGCTTCAGTTTAACATCACATTTAAGGGACAGCACCTCCAACAGTGCAGCACACTGTCACTGGGAATGTCAGCCTATATTACGTGCAGCAATCTCTGGTGTGGGACTTGAGCTCACAACCTTCTACCTCAGGTACAAGAGTGCTACCACCAGTGACAATACATTTAACCTTTTCTCTGAATAAGGTCCTAGTCAGGCCACATGTAAAATACTGCACCCAGTTTTGGGTTCTCTGATATAGTGGGTATATAGGCCTGGGAAAAGACCCAGAAGAGGACTGCTACATTGACCCCCCCCATTGACCGGGCTCACTCAGCGGGCTGAGACTTTTTACTCTGAAAGATGTCAATTACAAGGAGATTTGATTGTGTTAACAAATGTCAGCTGTGATTCAGTTGGTAGTTCTCTAGTCTCTAACTCACAAGGTTGTAGGTCAAGGTCCCACTTAAACACAACAATCCAGTTTGACGCTCCCAAGGTAGTACTGAGTGAGTGCTGCACTGTCAAAGACACAGTCTTTTGGATGAAATGTTAAACTGAGGTCCCGTCTGCCCTCTCATAGAAGATCCCATGTTGCTACTTCAAAGAGCAGGAGGCCAATATTTATCTCTCAGCCAATGACATGGGAAGCAGATTATCTGTTTGTTATCACATTGTGGTTTGTGGGAGCTTGCTGTGAATAAGTTGGCCACATTTCCTACACTACAACAGTGACTTCATGTCAAAAAACTTCATTAGCTGTAAACCACTTGTCATGTGGTCTTGAAAAGTGCTATATTAATGTGAATCTTTCCAAGATTTGGTCAGAGTGGATATAAACACTAGAAGACTGGAGATATGAAAAGGTATTAAATACAGAAATAACTGACATACAAGATTAGAATCCTTTGTACAAAGAGCAGTCAGCTGATGCAGTTAGCACCAATTCACTGCAAACATTCAATGGGGGTCTGGATAAGTTCATGAACACAGGATTAGGGTGGGATCCCAGGGCTGGTCAGTCTCCAACAACTCAGGCAAGAATTCTGAGGATTATTCCCTTCATTGCTCAAGGAAACTCCCCTCTCCAGAAAATGAAGGTTAGAGTGTGGGAGGGTATCAGTATCAGGGCTGAGTCAGAGTGCTGAGCGGAGAGAGTGGGTGGGGGGGGTGGGGATCAGAGTGGGGGTAAATTGTCAGATTTGGGTAATATGAGAGTGGGGTATGTTCTAGATATAATGGACTGAATTTTCCCAACATAGTTTTTAAACAGGAGATGGTTTCATTTCTGGATCTGTACCTGACAGCGAGTGTGGCCCACATCCCAATTCCATCTTTCAAAGGGCTGCCAATTAAGAACCCGCCTCCAGGATCGCCATCCAATCAGGGAACGGTGGATGGGTTGAGGGGGTGAGAGATCGATTGAGCTCACTCCATTGTACAGATGGTTAGCAGCCTTCGCTGTATCTGCAATGAGTGTGACTAAGGGGAATGCAGCAGGAGAGGGAGATGGAAGCTCGATAAGGCTGGAGAAAATGGCAGCCAATACTGTCACATATTCACCAGGGGGTAATCATGTAAGACTCTGCCTTCGTCAGGTTTGCTGATTTGTATCTTTAAATTACCAATTATGTTATTATTTTCATGGTGCTCCCACTTTTGACTCCTATGATTTGACAAGGCACAGGCACTGCGGGGTCTCATACCCCACTTGTAAAACCCCATTGCCCTCAAAAAATGCCTGCTAATTTCTTTATTAAGAGCATCAATTGGCTTTCCTCACTGCTAGGGGTGAGGGGTTGCCATCAGTGCACAGAAGCCGCTTCCAGGAAATGTGGGAACATGTCTTCATTCCCCCTCAATGTGCTCGCTGTTTGAAATCTCCCTTTTTTGACAGTTCGTCTTTGCAGTTTCATTTTTACTGATCTCTCCCTTTGTGCAGACAAAATATTCAGACAATCCTTTTAAGGAAAAGCTTGTTTGGAATTCCAGCCTGTGAGCAGCATTTCATTTTTATCATGTTTTGGCTGTAGTCTGGCCTCTTGTTTTGGCCATTAGTTATGCAAGGTTACATTGTTAATGGGTCGTAACTGGGCAGCTTGTTCCTCCTTTGCTGCTCCCCACAGGCTCATTTCCCAGTACACATATTTGTAAAAACATGGGCAATTAATGAACACTGAAGCCTTTCAAAATAAACCTCCGATTTACTGATCCCTAACTCCTCATCACAGCTGGATAAGATTCATGGAAATTTAAGCTTCCTCTCATTTTGAACCCATCCATGCATCCATTCAGATCTCCAAGGCCAATACACTCACATCCATACTAGACAACATTACAGAAATGTCAAGTGAGACTAACGGCCAAAATGAGTGGGACCTATCCCCAACTCACTTCAAGACAAAAGGCTGGGTTTGTTTTTAAGGACAAAGTGTTTCACAGCCAAACAGTTTCATTGGATGTTGTCATTGCTACTGTGTAGGCAAATCAGACAAACAGTTAACACACATTAAAACAGGGACAAGCAACCAGACAAACTGCTTATGTGGAGGGATAAGGGTGAAGAGAGAACTCCCCTGCTCTTCTTCAAACTGTATCATAGATATATTTGAAATCCACCCATGCACAAAAACAGAGCTTTAGTCGAGCAGCTCTGACAGTGCAGCACTCCCTTGATATTACACTGGAGTGTCAGCCTGCATTTTTTTTTTATTCATTCATGGGATGTGGGCTTCGCTGGCTGGGCCAGTATTTATTGAGAAGGTGGTAGTGAGCTGCCTTCTTGAACCGCTGCAGTCCATGTGGTACAGGAACACCCACAGTGCTGTCTGGTGCCTAGGTCGATCCAGTTTCATTCCTTTTAGACTTTTGACAACTGAGTGGCTTACTAGAGAGGGCATGCAAAAGCCACATTTCTGTGGGTCTGGAGTCACATGTGGGCTCAACCTGGTAAGGACGGTAGATTTCCTTCCCTAAAGGAACCAGATGGGTTTTTATGACAATCGACATCAGACTTCTAATTTTAGATTCTTTTATTGAATTCAAATTCCACCATTTACCAGGACAGGATTCGAACCCAGAGCATTAACCTGGGAATGGATTATTTGCCATCACTTCCACTTGATTACATGGTCAAGTCCTGCTGTGAGATATTTGATCCAAATGAGCATGTTCCCACTGAGCCAATGCTAACACCTGAAAGCTATCAATGTACATCTCAAATTTAAACACAAATAATTGAGTTTCATTCCAAAAGAGGGACCCAAACACTCTGCAGCTGCTTAGAGTGCTGGCATTCCCTAGCAATCCTCTTCTGACTGCTCCATCTCTAGAGACCAACGAGGTTATAACTATCTGTCAGGCAGAGGTCAGAGTCTCAGTTCAATGCTGATGGTGAGATCCCCTCCCTGGACCACTGTCCTGGCACAGCTCACTGCTCTGGGCCAGCACATTACCATGTTTAGACATGGAGCCAGCCTATCAATAGGTCCTGGAAAGATTGGGGCACTGGGTGGGAGGGATCAGTGGGAGGACCAGTTTGGGCTGGCAGTGAAAGCCCGCACAAAAACATAACTCAGAAAAGGCTCTGCTGCCAATTCGGGAGTGGGCTGCCATGCTCCTTATAAGGTGTTGGTTAGGTCACACAGTGTCAGGGCACAGGGCTGGTGAATGAGCAGTCCGTTCCTTAGCAATGCAGTCAGTGTCTTAACGAGATCTCAGAACCTTGAATTGTACAGGAAAGAGGACTACTACCTGAAACAGGAAGGCTCCTCAGTCATGAAAAGGGTGGAGGATGGAGTAAGTCTACTCATCCCATTTTGAGGCCATTATCACTCCATATGCTGAATTTGAAAGGTTAAAATCAACCCAGTGTATCCTGGATTACCCACTTCTTCTAGCTGCCTTGCTTCCTGACTAAAGATCTCATTAAAAACTCTTGCCTCCTCCAGAAAGTCTGTGTCCCTTCCCCTTAAACTTATCCCACTCAGTCTCCACCATTCCACCTTGTACTACATTCTGCCATTATTCTCATTTAAGATGTAGAATTTTATATAAGAGCTAGATGTTGTAATTTACTGCGGTACACCAGCCTCTGTGTACAGTCCAGGATGTGACTTATTCAGCAGTGACATGGTACAACATCACCGACAGTGGGTTGGTAGCACCACTGCTGACTGAGCTGGCCAAGTCTGGAAGGACGTATTTGCCAGACTGGGCCTGCAGCAGATGGTGAGGAAACCAACATAAGAGAAACCTAAAACAAAAATAAAAATACCTGGAAAAACTCAGCAGGTCTGGCAGCATCTGTGGAGAGGAACACAGTTAACGTTTCGAGTCCGTATGACTCTTCAACAGAACTAAGTAAATATAGAAAAGAGGTGAAATATAAGCTGGTTTAAGGGGGTGGGGGGAGGTGGGACAAGTAGAGCTGGATAGAGGGCCAGTGATAGGTGGAGATAACCAAAAGATGTCATAGACAAAAGGACAAAAAGATGTTGAACGTGGTGATACCTCGTGGCCCGTCATATCCCCCAATCTACCTTCACCAGGGAATCAACCCTGGTTCAATGAACAGTGCAGGAGGGCATTCCAGGAGCAGCACCAGGTAAACTTAAAAATGAGGTGTCAACCTGGTGAAGCTACAACACAGGACTACTTGCATACCAAACAGTGGAAGCAGCAAGTGATAGACAGAGTTAAGCGATTCCACAACCAATGAATTAGATCTAAGCTCTACAGTCCTGCCACATCCAGTCGTGAATGGTGGTGGTCAAGTAAACAACTCACTGGAGGAGAAGGAGGCAGCTCTATAAATATTCCCATCCTCAGTGATGGGGAGGGAGCCCAGCACATCAGTGCAAAAGGCAAGGCTGAAACAATCTTCAGGCAGAAGTGCCGAATGGATGATCCATCACTGCTTCCTCCGGAGGTCTCCAGCATCACAGATGCCAGTCTTCAGCCAATTTGATTCACTCCACGTGATATCAAGAAACGGCTGAAGGCACTGGATACTGTAAAGGGTGTGGGCCTTGACAATATTCCAGCAATAGTACTGAAGACTTGTGCTCCAGAATTTGCCGTGCTCCTAGCCAAGCTGTTCCAGTAGAGTTACAACACTGGCATCTACCGGATATATGGAAAATTGCCCAGGGATGTCCCATACACAAAAAGCAGGACAAATCCTAGGAAGTTGACTAAGAAGTTCTGAGGAACAAAGGGACCTTGGCGTGTGTGTCCATAGATCTCTGAAGGTGGAGGGGCATGTTAGTGGGGTGGTGAAAAAGGCATATGGGACATTTGCCTTTATCAATCGAGGCATAGATTACAAAAGTAGGAAGTTGGAGTTGTATAGAACCTTGATGAGGCCACAGCTGGAGTACTGTGTGCAGTTCTGGTCACCACATTATAGGAAGGATGTGATTACACTGGAGGGGTGCAGAGGAGATTCACCAGGATGTTGCCTGGGATGAAACATCTAAGTTATAAAGAGAGCTTGGATAGACTTGGGTTGTTTTCGTTGGAGTAGAGAAGACTGAGGGGTGACCTGATCGAGGTGTACAAGATTATGAGGGGCATGGACAGGGTGGATAGGGAGCAGCTGTTCCCTTAGTTGAAGAGTCAGTCACAAGGGGACATAAGTTCAAGGTGAAGGGCAGGAGGTTTAGGGGGAAAAAACTTTTATACCCAGAGGGTGGTGACAGTCTGGAATGTGCTGCCTGGGAGGGTGGTAGAGGTGGGTTGCCTTACATCCTTTAAAAAGTACCTGGATGAGCACTTGGCATGGCATAACATTCAAGACTGTGGGCCAAGTGCTGGTAAATGGGATTAGGTAGGTAGGTCAGGTGTTTCTCATGTGTCGGTGCAGACTTGATGGGCCAAAGGGCCTCTTCTGCACTGTGATTCTATGATTCTGTGAAATCCAACCTGGTCAATTACCGCCCTATCAGCCTACTCGCCAGCATCAGTGAAGTTAGTTGTTGACAATGTTCTAAAGCGGCACTTTCTCAGTAATAACCTGCTCACTGACGCTCAGTTTGGTTCCACCAGGATCGTGCAGCTCCTGACCTCATTACAGCCTTGTTCCAAAATTAGACAAAAGAGCTGAACTCGCGAGGTGAGGTAAGAGTGACTGCCCTTGACATCAAGGCAACAGTTGACTGAGTGTGGCATCAAGGAGCCCTAGCAAAATTGGAGTCAATGGGAATCACGGGGAAAACTCTCCACTGGTTGGAGTCATACCTAACACAAAGGAAGATGGTTGTGATTGTTGGGAGTTCAGTCATCTCAGTTCCAGGACATCACTGCAGGAGTTCCTCGAGGTAGTGTCCTAGGCCCAACCATCTTTAGCTGTTTCATCAGTGACCTTTCTTCCATCATTAGGTCAGAAGTGGGGATGTTCGCTGATGATTGCACAATGTTCAGCACCATTCGTGATTCCTCAGGTGCTGATGTAGTTGGTTCCTGCATGCAGCAAGACCTAAACAACATTCAGCCCATCAGACCTGCACTGGTTCCTCGATAGAGTGTGCCAATTAGCCCCATTTGTCTGCTTCTTTCCTATAACCATGTACATTTTTCCCTTCAAGTATTTATCCAATTTCCTTTTGAAATACTTAATTGAATCTCCTTCCACCACCCTTTCAGGCAGTGCATTCCAGATCACAACTTAAAAATATTTCCTCATGTTGACTGTGGTTCTTCTGCGATTCACCTTACATCTGTTTCCTCTGGTTATGACCCTTCTGCCACTTGAAACAATTTCTCCTTATTTACTTGATCAAAACTCTTTTATCATATCCCCCTGGACATAACTGAAGTCACTCACCCCTGATACCATTCTAGTAAATCTTCTCTACACTCTCCAAGGGCTCTCCATCCTTCCTGAAGTGGTGTTACAACATGTCAGCTGAGATTGAACCAATTTTATAAAGTTTCAACATAGCTGCCTTGTTTTTTGCATTCTAGTTCCCAATTCATAAAGCAAAGGATCCCTATATGCATGTTTTTTTAAACAGGCTTCTCAATTCGGCCTGTCACCTCCAAAGATCTGTGGACGTGAACCTCTATGTCTTTTTGTTCCTACACCCTTGCAAATTGTACCTTTTTGTTTATATTGTCTCATAACTTTTCCTACAAAAGTATACCACTTCACACTTCTGTGTTAAATTTCATCTGCCATGTATTTGCGATTACATGGTGCACCTAAAGTCTGCTCCTATCCTGGAACTCCTGACCTTACAGCACTATGGGAGCACCTTCGCCACATAGACTGTAGTGTTTACAGAAAAAGCCCATCTCCATTTTCTCAGGGCAATCAAGGATAAGAACATAAGAAATAGGATCAGGAGTAGGCCATTTGGCCCCCCGAGTCTGCTCCGCCATTCAGTACGCTCAGATCTTCGCCTCAACTCCACTTTCCTGCTGTTCTCCTTAACCCTTGACTCCCCTATCATTCAAAAACCTGTCTAACTCAACCAGAATATATTCAGTGACCCAACCGCACTGCTCTCTGGACTAAACATTCCAAAGACTAATGACCCTCTAAGGGAAGAAATTCCTTCAACTCCATCTGAAATTGACAATCTTTTATTCTGAAACCATACCCCCTAGTTCTAGATTCCCACAGGAGGAGAAATGAGGGTCAATGAATGCCAGCCTTGCTAGCATTTCAAGAACAGACTTGGAAATAAAACTACTAGAGAAAGAAGCCATGGCAAAAGTTAAAGGAACAGGGAATTGAAGGAAATGTTGCTATTGATAATGGAGTTTGTGGGAATGGGAGCTTGATGCTTTATTCTATTTTTATAAGAGGGTTTCCCATAGATTCCTGTTGCCTCTTGGAGGTCAGGCAAGCTGGATTGTACAGGTTAAAAATATCAGTCAACAACATATGTGTAAACAATCAGCAGAAATAGTTACAACTTCCACAGAGTTCTCAACTTACCCCAGAGAATTACAGAATTTCAGAATGAATACACTACAGGAGGCCATTCAGCCTGTCATGTCTGTGCTGGCCCTCCGAAGGAACAATTCACCGAGTGCCACTCTCTGGGCTTCTGCCTGTAACTCTGCATTTTCTTCCTTTTCAGATAATGATCCAGTTCTCTTGTGAAAGCCACAAGTGAATCTGCCTCCACTACACTCTCAGAGTATATTCCAGATCCTAACCACTCGCTGTGTGAAAGTTTTTCCTCATGTCACCATTGCTTCTTTTGCCAACTACCTTAAATCTGTTTTCTAGTTCTCGATCCTTCCACTAATGGGGACAGTTTCTCCCTATCTACCCTGTCCATAACAATCATGATTTTGAATAACTCTATCAAATCTCCTCTCAAACTTCTCGAAGGAAAACAGTTCCAACTTTTCCAATCTATCTGCACAACTGAAGTTCTTCATCCCTGGAATCACTCTCGTGAATCTATTCTGCACTCTCTCTAAAGCTTTCACATCCTTCCTAAAGTGCAGCACCCAGAACTAGACACAATACTCCAGTTGAGGCCGAACCAATGTCTTATACAGGTTCATCATAACTTCCTTGCTTTTGTATTCTGTGTATCAATTAATAAAACCTAGCATACTATGCTTTGTTAACTGGTCTCTCAACCTGTCCTGCCACCTTCAATGATTTATGCACATTTATACCCAGGTCCCTCTGCTCCTGCACATCCTTTAGAGTTGTACCCTTCATTTTACATTGTCTCTCCATGTTCTCCCTACCAAAATGAATCACTACATACTTCACTGCATTAAATTCCATCTGCCACTTGTCTGCCCAATCCGCCAACTTGTCTATGTTTTTTTGAAGTTCTACATGATCATCCTCACAGTTCACAACACTTCCAAGTTTTGTATTGTCCGCAAATTTTGAAATTGTGCCCTGTACACTAAGACCATTACGTTGGTTCATTATTGGGAATTGGTCATGGATTGAGAATTGGCTGACAGACCAGAAACAGAGAGTGGGAATAAATGGGTCTTTTGCCGGGTGGCAGGCGGTGACTAGTGGGGTCCTGCAGGGATCAGTGCTTGGGCCCCAGCTATTCATGATATATATAAATGATTTGGATGAGGAAACCAAATGCAATATTTCCAAGTTTGCTGATGACACAAAACTGGGCAGAGTTGTGAGTTATGAGGAGGATGCAAGGAGGCTTCAAGGCGATTTAGAAAAGTTGTGTGTGTGGGCAAACACATGGGAGATGCAGTATAACGTGGATAAATGTGAAGTTATACACTTCAGTGTGAAAAGCAGAAAGGCAGAGTAATATTTAAATGGTGATGTATTGGGAAATGTGGATGTACAAAGGGATCTGGGTGTCTTTGTACACCAGTCAATGAAAGTAAATAGGCAACAAAAACAAAAATACCTGGAAAAACTCATCAGGTCTGACAGCATTTGCGGAGAGGAATACAGTCAACATTTCGAGTCCGTATGACTCTTCACCAGAACAGGTGCAGCAACAAATAGGAAGGCAAATGGTATGTTGGCCTTCATTGCATGAGGATTTGAGTTCAGAAATAGTGATGTCTTACTGCAGTTATACAAGGCCTTGGTTAGACCACACCTGGAGTATTACTTGCAGTTTTGGTTTCCCTACCTAAGAAAGGATATACTCGCCATAGAGGGAGTGCAGCAAAAGTTCACTAGGCTGACACCGGGGATGGCAGGAATGTTGTATGAGGAGAAATCGGTTCAACTGGGCCTGTGTTCACCAGAGTTTAGAAGAATGAGAGGGGATTAGATTGAAACGTATAAAATTCTAACAGGGCTAGACAGACTGGATGCAGGGAGGATGTTTCCCCTGGCTGGGGAGTCTAGAACCAGAGGCCACAGTCTCAGAATACGGGGCAGGCCATTGAGGACTGAGATGAGGAAACATCTCTTCACTCAGAGGGTGGTCAACCTGTAGAATTCTCTACCAAAGAAGTCTGTGGTGGCCGGGTCACTGAGTATATTCAAGAAAGAAATTGATAATTTTTTGGATATTGGGGCATCAAGGGGTATGGAGAGAAAGTGGGAATATGGCGCTGAGATAGAGGATCAGCCATAATCATAATGAGTAGCGGAGCAGGTTTGAAGGGCCAAATGGCCTACTCCTGCTCCTGGTTTCTATGTGTCTACGTGTCTATTAATATATATCAGGAAAAGTAAGGGTCCCAACACTGACCCCTGGGAAATCCATTACAAATCTTCCTCCAGTCCGAAAAACATCCACTAACCACTACTTACTATTTCCTGTCACTCAGCCAATTCCATATCTATGCTGTTACTGCCTCTTTTATTCCATGATGTCTAGCTTTTCTCAAAAGTTTGTTGTGTGGCATTGTATCAAATGCCTATTGGAAATCAACAGTATTACCCTCATGAACCTTCTAAGTTACCTCATCAAAAAACTCCAGCAAGTTAGTTAAACATGATTTGCCCTCAACAAATCCATGCTGGTTTTCCTTAATTAGCTTGCATTTGCCCAAGTTACCATTAATTTTGTCCCAAATTATCATTTCTAGAACCTTCCCCACCACCGAGACTGATCTGAAGTTGCTGGCCTTATCTTTACACCCTTTTTTGAACAAGGATGTAACAATTCTCCAGTCCTCTGGCACTACCCAAGTCTAAGGGAGACTGGAAAATTATGGCCAGTGCCTCCGCAATTTCCATTTTCACTTCGCTCAGTATCCTTGGATGCATCCCATCCGGTCCTGGTGCATTAACTACTTTAAGTACAAATAACTTCTCCAATACCTCCCCCTTATCAATTTTACGCCCATCTAGCATCTGAATTACGTCTTCTTTCACCATGACCACTGCAGCATCTTCTTCCTTGGTACAGAGAGAAGCAGAGCAGCCCATGCCCTCTGCCTCTGTGCTTAGATCTCCTTTTTGGTCCCTAATCAGACACACTCCCCTTTTTACAATCCATTTACTATTTGTAAGTTGATAGAAGACTTTTGGATTCCCTTTAACACTCACTGTCAGTCTATTTTCATACTCCCTCTTCTCTTCTTTGCTTTTTCACTTCCCCGCTGAACTTTGTACATTTAGCCCGGTTCTTGGTTGTATTACCCATCTGACATCTGTCATAAGCACCCTTTTCTTCTTCATCTTAACCTCCATCACTTTTGTCATCCAGGGTGCTCTGGGTTTGTTTGCCCCACCTTTTCCCTTTATAGCAGGATTACAGAAAGGAGGATTTAAATTTCCTCTGTCAAACCTCAGAGGATTCCAGTATCAAGGACACTGCAGCACATGGACAAGATGTGGAATCTGGAATCACAATGGTCCAAAGGATGCAATGCAACATTATGGGCCAACAACTAGTAGCTCTCTAGAGAGGGCTGCACTGAACAATTTTTGGAAATATTTCATGATGCAGCTGAATTCCCACAACGTTCCCCTGAGTTGAGTGGGTGTTTTCTTACAAAGATTTTTTTAAGGTTAATCCCTGGGAATTACAGCTTCTGCTGCTTATTTTGTTCCAACAGGGACACACCAGTAAAATGATCAACTGGAAAAATACCAAAGCGATTCTCTAGAATGGTCCCTCAGGGATGAAGGACTTCAGTTATGTGGAGTGACGGGAAAAGCTGGGGTTGTTCTCTTTGGATCCGAGAAGGTTAGGAGGAGATTAAATAGAAGTTTCCAAAATCATGAAAGGTTTTGATGGACCATAAATAACAAGAAACCAGTTCCAGCAGCAAAAGGATCAGTCGCCAGAGACAGGTTTCAGGTGATTGGCAAGTGAATCAGATGTGACATGGAGATTTTCCTTTTATACAGTGAGTTATTGTGATCTGGAATTCACTGCCAGGGAGGACAGTGGAAACAGATTCAATAGGAACTTACAAAAAGGAACTGGGTAAATACTTGAAAAGGAGAAACCTCCAGGGCTACGGGGAAAGGTTGGCTGAGGGTGACTAATTGGTTAGATCTTTCAAAGAGCTGGTACAGGTACGATGGACTGAATGGCCTCCTTCTGTACTGTATCATTCTAATTTTATTAGTACAGCTCATAGAATCATACAACAGTTACAGTACAGGAGGCCATTCAGCCAGTTGAGTCCGTGCCAGCTCTCTGCAAGTGTAATTCATCGAGTCCCGCTCGCCCACCTTTTCCCTCAGCCCTGCAAATCTTCACCCCCATCTAATTACTCAATTCCCTTTAGACAGCCACAGAAACCTGAGCTCAAAATGACACAGCATGAGCGACACAACCTTTCCTCAGCTCGCAACAGTTAACTGGAGCTTTCACAGGCGAGGAACAATGTGTTGGTTACTGACCTTGAACTGAGAGTAATTGATAAGACGGTGAAGAAAATGAAAACCATTATTGCTACAAATTAAACAATCAGTTTTGCAACATTGGCGGGATTTTCCGGCCCCGTCCCAGGCCAGGCGGTGCCCCAGCCAAAAGCCCATCGACTTGCGACAGGCCCGGAAGATCCCGGCGGCGGGCGGGTGTGGAAAATCCCGCCCATGGGAAAAACAAAACCTCCAATTTGCTGAAAAAGCAGCCTGGGGGCCACATTTATACACACAGATCTTATTCAAGTTCCCTCATGTTGACTGGGTCAAGATGCTGTCCCATTTGGATTGGTCCCAGTGTCAACAAGGGCAAGATCAGGGCCTAAAGTTGGCATTGATGGGGATGGGTAGAGGGGATGGGCAGGTGGCGAAATGTGAGGCCAGCTATCTACTGCTGCTAATTACCAAACCCTGGGTCCATCTTGAGATAGGATGGATTTAGCAGGCATTGTGTCTCCACAGTCAAATAGCCTTCTTACACGACTGAATGTATCATTATGGTTAAAGAGCCAGCACAGACACAATGAGCTGAATGGCCTGCTTCAGTGCTGTAAACATCTTTGGTTTCATAGTCAGGTACTGTACACCCATGTGTGTCTCATTGCCAGCTCCTATACATATGTCATTCACAATGGATAAGTGGCATCACCAGTACAACAGAGCAGCCAACTTTTGAGAACAGAAGAAGCAGTGCCTTGGCATCTTTGATAGCTCCTAAAATTCAAATGGCTTCCAGCGCTCCTCATAATACACACTTCCACTTTTAATTTTCACAATTTGAGTATTCTATGGAACAATAATCTTTCTAATGAGACCCTGTTATCCATACCAAGCCAAAATTAACTCCACCCACAATGATGTGTTAAGGCACCTGCCCTGGTGAAACTCCTGCCGCTTTGCTGTCCGGAACATGTTATGGTGACTGTTTCTCTGCACTAGCACCAAATATTTATTGTTGCTTTTGGAAAAGCACACACTTGCCTTTAGACTGCAGCTGAGGATATTTAAAAGTGCAGCTTTGAACAGAGATCATTCTGAGGCACGCAGAGCATTATCTGTGAGGGCAAATTGGAAGCAATAGGTGCCAACTCTTTGGTACTTGCACAAGGAGCAGGCTGCAAGCATCAGTTTCTGACCCAGACAGGAGAAATAAACTCTTTGGGCAGAATTTTACAGCAGCGGATTTTACAATCCCGCTGAAGTCAATGGGATTTAGAATGTCTCGCCGCATTTTACAGCCCTGTCCCCACTGAAACGGGACGGTAAAATTCTGCCCTCTGATCTAATGCTGGCCAAAAATTCCTAGAGATTGTCACTGGGATTCACTTCTAAAAGCTCTGTCATGCTCTGTAGGGGAGATGGTAATATCACCGGTCTAGTAATCTAGAGGGCCTGGCTAATACTCTGGGGACACAGGTTCAAATGGCACCAGAATCACAAGGCAAACTCAGCCCTGTCAACCCTGCAATGTCCTCCTTACTAACATCTAGGGGCTTGTGCCAAAAGCGAGAGAGCTGTCTCACAGTCAAGCAACAGCCTGACAGAGTCATAATCATACCTTACAGATAATGCCCCAGATGCCACCATCACCATCCCTGGATATGCCCTGTTCCACTGGGTGGTGGCACAGTGGTATGTGGGAGGGAGTTGCCCTGGGAGTCCTCAACATCAAATCAGGATGCCATGAAGTCTCATGGCATCATGCCAAACATGGGCAAGGATAAAGGTGAAAGGGTTAAAAAAAGGTAAAAAAAAGCTCTATCAAACGCCAACAGTTGCAATAATCTGATATCACAAAAAGAACAGTTTATAAACAACAATGGCAGTGTATAGCGCACTGTGTGTATATCTGAGCTGCTCTTGGTTGTAGGGGTGGCTGCCATTAGATTGTGTCTAATGTACCAGACAAAACTGGTGCTGCCAAATGTCATCTGTGGCTGTCTCTCATCTCGAATAATGGCGACTACTCAGGGTCAGAGGTTTCTGCCAGGGGTCTTCGTCTGATTGAACAGGGCCATCCTCAACACATAGATCTTTGGACAAAATGGGAATGACGTTTTCTAATTTATTCATGAGATGTGGGCTTCGCTGACTAGGCCAGCATTTAATGCCCATCCCTAATTGCCCTTGAGAAGATGGTGGTGAGCTGCCTTCTTGAACCGCTGCAGTCCATGTTGTGTTGGTACACCCACAGTGCTGTTAGGGAGGGAGTTCCAGGATTTTGACCCAGTAACAGTGAAGGAACAGAGATATATTTCCAAGTCAGGATGATGAGTGACTTGGACGGGAACTTCCAGGTGGTGGTGTTCCCATGAATCCGTTGCCCTTGTCCTTCTAGATGGTATTAGTCATGGGTTTGGAAGGTGCTGTCTAAGGAGCCTTGGTGAGTGTCTGCAGTGCATCATGTAGATGGTACACACTGCTGCTACTGTGCACTGGCGGTGGAGGGAGTGAATGTTTGTGGATGTGGTGCCAATCAAGTGGGCTGCTTTGTCCTGATTGGTGTCCAGCTTCTTCAGTGTTGTTGGAGCTGCACTCATCCAGGCAAGTGGGGAGTATTCCATCACACTCATGACTTGTGCCTTATAGGTGGACAAGCTTTGGGGAGTCAGGAGGTGAGTTACTCGCCGCAGGATTCCTAGCCTCTGACCTGCTCTTGTTGCCACAGTATTTTTATGGCTAGTCCAGTTCAGATTCTGGCCAGGGCACAGCAAGTTCTGGAGTACAAATCTTCAGTACTATTACCGGAATATTGTCAGGGCCCATAGCCTTTGTAGTATCCAGTGCCTTCAGCTGTTTTTTGATATCACATAGAGTGAATCAAATTGGCTGGAGACTGGCATCTTTGAGGCCAAGATGAATCATTCACTCGGCACTTCTGGCTGAAGATTGTTGCAAATGCTTCACCCTGTCTTTTGCACTGCTGTGCTGGGCTCCTTCATCATTGAGGATGGAGATATTTGTGGAGGCTCCTCGTCCAGTGAGTTGTTTAATTGTCCATCACCATTCACAACTGGATGTGGCAGAACTGCAGAGCCTAGATCTGATCCATTGGTTCTGGAATCACTCAGTTCTGTCTATCACTTGCTGCATATACTGTTTGGCATGCAAGTAGTCCTGTGTTATAGCTTCACCAGGTTGACACCTCATTTTTAGGTATGTCTGGTGCTGCTCCTGGCATGCCCTCCTACACTCTTCATTGAACCAGGGTTGATCCCCTGGCTTGATGGTAATGGTAGAGTGTCGGGCCATGAGGTTACAGATTGTGCTTGAGTGTAATTCTTCTGCTGCTGATGGTCCACATCACCTTATGGGTGCCCAGTCTTGAGTTGATAGATCTGTTTGAAATCTATCCTATTTAGCATGGTGATAGTGCCACACAACATGGAGGGTATCCTCAATGTGAAGACAGGACTTCATCTCCACAAGGACTGTGCGGTGGTCACTCCTAACAGAACAGTCACGGACAGATGCATCTGTGGCAGGCAGGTTGGTGAGAATGAGGTCAAGTATGTTTTTCCCTCTTGTTGGTTCCCTCACCACCTGCCACAGATCCAGTCTAGCAGTATGTCATTTAGGACTCAGCCAGCTCAGTCACTAGTGGTGCTACCGAGCCACACTTGGAGATAGACATTGAAATCCCCCACCCAGAATACATTCTGAGCCCTTGCCACCCTCAGTGCTTCCTCCAAGTGGTGTTCAACATGGAGGAGCACTGATTCATCAGCTGAGGAAGGGCGTTACGTGGTAATCAGCAGGAGGTTTCCTTGCTCATGTTTCACCTACGAGGTAGTGGGATCTGGAGTGCATGGTTCATTTCCTTTTCTTTCTTTCTCTGCTGCTGCTCTGCATCATCATTAAGACATTGTTGTTCAAAGCATAATGTGGCTTGATGGACAAGTTGTTGACATTTTGAATGACTGATTGCAAGCTCCTTCAGCCATTCATGTGAATGCTGCATGTTTCAAGGAGAGTTTCAGAGTGTCTATAAAGTGTCTTCTTTGTCCTGCCTGGGACATTGGCCATGTAGAACCATAGAAAAGTTACAGCACAGAAGGAGGCCATTTGGCTCATCTTGTCCATGCCAACCCGAGGGCACCCAGGTGCCCTTTCTAATTTGACAGTGGAGAAAACAGAACCTGGAAGGGGAGACAGTTTTCTGCTATTTGGACACAATGTCATCATAGCTGATTTTGCTGGAGTTTTGCCTGAAGCTGATTTGAAGGACATTCTCTGCTGTCGTTTGTGGAAGGCTGAGCTGATCCGGACTTGGATCTCCTCGTCAATGGTGGCTTTTTGAAAGCAGTAGCTGCCAAGGTATGGGAAGTACTCAATATGTTCCAGAATCTCTCCTCTGACATATATGGGAGGTGGAATATTTGGTTGACCAGGTGTGGGTTGATATGAGTTTGTTTTGGCAACATTCAAGGACAGGCTGAGTTTCTTGTATGCAGAATTGAGGAGATCGAGAGTGGCTTGACAACCTGGTGCAGGGTGAGCAACGACACTGCAGTCATCTGCAAACTATAGATCATGTGTGTCTGCGGTGGCCAGTTTAGTTTTGGTACGGAGGCGACTGAGGTTAAAGAATAGTCCACCTAGATGATATTTAATACTGACACCAGAGGGAAGTTGATTTTTAATGAGGTGAATAGTCACCGTTGGGTGGATTGTAAATAGTTTGAGGGCCTTCACACAGCCTTGCTTAAGCCCGGTCTGGATTTTGAAGCCGTCAGTTTTGGATGTCCCACTCAGGACAGATGTAGTCATATCGTCATGAAGAAGTTGCCCGATTGATGATGTTTCTTAGATGTCCAGAGTACAATCCACAGGCCTGGTGATTTACTGACTCAAACACTTTGCTCAGGTTGATGAACACAATGAAGAGTTCCTGCTCATGTTCTTGACATTCCTCTTGGATTTGACTGGCAACAAAGACCATGTCAGAGGTTACTCTGGAAGGTCGAAAGCCTCACTGTGTCTCTGGGAGGATTTCCTCAGCCACAGGAAGTAGGTGATTCAGGAGAATGTGTGTCAGGATTTTCCTGCTGTGGACGAGAGGGAAATACCTCCAGTTCCCACAGCGTAATTCATCTCCCTTTGTGAAGATAGTTACAAGTGTCGCATTCCTGAAGTCAGGGGTCAGTGTTCTTTTCCCTCCCAGATCTGTGGGATGAGTATATGGAGCCCACCAGCTGGAATACCAATGGGGCTGCAGGCTCTGTCATTCTTTTAACCGTTTGATTGCTTATTCCAGCTTTTCCATGGATGGTGGTTCACCCATGGATTCAACCACAGGGCACTGGGGGATAGCCTGGAGAGTATGTGCTGTCACTGTGGATTCATGGTTGAGGTGGTGTTGAAAATGTTCTTTCAAGCATTTATACATGGGCATAGCCATCCCTAAGAACAGAAACACCATCCTGAGAGCAAAGGGGGTTTTGTCCATTTGATCTTGGTCTAATAGATACAATAGATTGCATGTCACAATTGTCAGCATTTTGTTGGATCTCTCAGGCTCTCTCTCCCCACCACATATCCACTATCTTCCGCATTTGTCTTTGGGTGTTAACCTTGAGCTGCTGCAATGCTGCCTTTTTGACTTGTGACCTTGGGTTGTTCCATTAGGCAATGAAGGCTGCTTGTTTTTTTGTTCTAGGAGGCCACATTGTCGAGCCAATCCTAGTAACAACGCTCAAACCCAATGTCTGGACACTGGAGTCTAGTACTTTATTTGATCCCAATGTTCCGGAATTGAATTGGATGTATAGTGAGTCAATCTGGTGGCAGAGGGTGTTTGTTAGAATGAGGCCGTGCTGAGCTCACTTTGTCAGGAGGAGGATGCCAATTGTATTGGCTTTTCCCCGCTCATTTTTCCCAATGGTTCCACTCCAGACATTGGCGTCAAGGTCAACCCTGGCATTAAAGTCCCTCAGAAGGACGGTCTTTTCTTCTTTTGGGATGGCAGTGAGGATTCATCAAGGTCAGAATAGAACTTTTCCTTAACGTCTTCATCCAAATCGAGGGTCAGGGCATAAGTGCTGATGACGATGGGATATTGGTTATGGCTGAGCTGCAGATGAAATGTCATGAGTTTCTCATTTATACAATTGGGGAATTCTGGCAGGACATCCATGATCCTATTCCAGATGGCAAACCAACTCCATGGACATGAGGGTCGCTGTCAGCCTTTCCTTTCCAATAGAAGATGTATCCATCCCACACCTCTTCTTGTTACTTCAGCTGCCCCTCCCCAGGAAGGCAGGTCTCACAGAGGGTAGTGATGTCAAATCTTTGGTTCTGAAGAAGAGTCATATGAACTTGAAACGTTATCTCTGTTTCTCTCTCCACAGATGCTGCCAGACCTGCTGAGATTTTCCAGCATTTTCTGTTTTGATTTTATGTTGGGCAGTGATGTCAGTTTGGAGTCTCGATAGCTCATGTGGTACGATTGCAGTTCTTTCCGGACAGTCACTCTTGAGATTCTCTATGCGTGTTCTAACATTCCAAGTTGCAAAATTTTAAGTTTTCTTTCTTTAACCACAAAGATGGTGATCCTGCAGATTGTCATTCCCCAGCCAGGAGAAAATGGGACAACCTATTTTAAGGCATTTTTTCTTGCCCCCTCTTCCTTTGGGGTGAATAGAAGACAAAGGAGAGCTAATGGATGTTATCTACTTGGACTTCCAGAAGGCCTTTGACAAGGTGCCGCACAGGAGGCTGCTCAGTAAGATAAGAGCCCATGGTGTTAGAGGCAAGGTACTAGCATGGATAGAAGATTGGTTGTCTGGCAGGAGGTAGAGAGTTGGGATAAGGGGTACCTTCTCAGGATGGAGGCCAATGACTAGTGGAGTTCCACAGGGGTCAGTGTTGGGATCACAACTTTTCACTTTATACATTAATGATCTAGATGAGGAAACTGAGGGCATCCTGGCTAAGTTTGCAGGTGATACAAAGATAGGTGGAGGGACAGGTAGTATTGAGGAAGTGGGAAGGCTGCAGAAGGATTTGGACAGGTTAGGAGAATGGGCAAAGAAGTGGCAGATGGAATACAACATGGGGAAGTGTGAGGTCATGCACTTTGGTAGGAAGAATCAAGGCATAGACTATTTTCTAAATGGGGAGAGAATTCAGAAATCTGCAGTGCAAAGGGACCTGGGAGTCCTAGTCCAGGACTCTCTAAAGGTTAACTTGCAGGTTGAGTCGGTAGTTAGGAAGGCAAATGCAATATTGGCATTTATTTCGAGAGGACTAGAATATAAAAGCAGGGATGTGCTGCTGAGTCTTTATAAGGCTCTGGTCAGACCACATTTAGAATATTGTGAGCAATTTTGGGCCCTGTATCTCAGGAAGGATGTGCTGGCCCTAGAGAGGATCCAGAGGAGGTTTAAGAGAATGATCCCAGGTACGAAAGGCTTAACATATGAGGAACGTTTGAGGACTCTGGGTCTATACTTGATGGAGTTTAGAAGGATGAGGGGGATCTGCTTGAAACTTACAGAATACTGAAAGGCCTGGATTGAGTGGACGTGGGGAAGATGTTTCCATTAGTAGGAGAGACTAGGACCCGAGGGCACAGCCTCAGAGTAAAGGGAAGACCTTTTGGAACAGAAATGAGGAGAAACTTCTTTAGCCAGAGAGTAGTGAATCTATGGAATTCATTCCCACAGAAGGCTGTGGAGGCCAGGTCATTGAGTGTACTTAAGACCTAGATAGATAGGTTCTTGATTGGTAAGGGGATCAAGGGTTATGGGGAGAAGGAGGGAGAACGGGGTTGAGAAACTTATCAGTCATGATTGAATGGCAGAGCAGACTCGATGGGCCGATTGGCCTAATTTCTGCTCCTATGTCTTATGGTCTTATGGTACCCTACAGAGGACTGCTCAATCACATATGCTGCTGCCCAAAGAGACTTCTGTTCCAACACAGGTGTCCAGTGACCTTCATGCACCTGTCGTGTGTTTGCACATTTTGTTTAGGGACTCCCAGGTTCACAGACTTGTCCCCGTCACCAATCCTCCATTGCTACAACACTTGGTAAATGGACCCTGATAGAAGCCTGCCCATGGCTTTATTTAACATGGAGACCTTCTGCACCTTCATTGTCCACACAATCTTGATGGGTTGATGATCACATTTCAGCAATATGTCCAACCAATGCAGGGCCACCTTGTCTCTGCAGCCTTCTTCCACCTTCACAGCTGGCGAGATGCATATTCTTCCTTCGCCTGTTCTGCCATTGAGGACTTTTGGACCGCACTCAGTCAGAGTCCTTCCCTGACCTTGGCACCATGGGTGGCTCAGCCAGGAGCAAGGAGCTCCCAATGGCAATGCTCAAGGGATTGTCAGAGCACACAAGCCTTGCCACCATGATGAGGTGGTGATCCACGGGAGGAGCTAAATGTATTGACTGGGGAAATGTCAATGATAGGATACTGCATGTAGGTTAATGGGGTCAGGAGTGTGTGAATTTACATCTTGAACTGCAGAACAGCAGAAGCCATGACTAACGTGACTCTGGCTTTCAAATATCAAACTCCTCGAAGGAAAATAATTAAATAAATTATCAGTTAAAGGAGGAAAGTTAGTGAATAAATTGGGAACATATCTTTGCCTCAGCAGTTATGTTCCTGTCTCTGAACGGGATTGACTCCCACTCCAGATAGCCCCAGTGAGAGGAGACTGTAGCTCCGGTTCAAAATTCTGGGTTGATATCTAAGACATACCCACATCCGATGGATGTGGTGACCCCAACCTCCTCATCAAAAGGGGTGTGGGTGCTCATAAGCCCCCTTCCCCCATATAAGATGAACCCCGCAGCAACCTCCCCCCCACCCCAACCCCCCCATCAGCACAATTCACACTGTGGCCTGTCAGACTGTTAGCCTGCAAATCCTTCCATCAAACGTTTGCTAAGAGACAAGTGTGAAAATATAAAAACAACAGGGGTGAAGGGAGGCCTCGTTTGCAATTCAGAACCAAGCTAACAATGGCTATTGTCTGTGTCCCCTCTGAATATATATCCCCTTCCTTATACAAGGCTCAGTATTCTGACATTTACATTGCTCACCTCCAGGCTGTTCAGAAATTGTAAACAATGTTGACTTCCAAAGGTAATCTCTCTTGCTCTGACTCTCTCTCTCTCACTTCCTCTGTCTCCCATCACACTTTTCCAGGATCTCCCTTGTGTCTATTCTCAATCAATCCCATCTCCTTTTAGTCACATTCTCCCTCTGAACAAAGTATCTGCTAACACTCCCTAAGACCTCCCCTCCCACTCTCTAATCACTCTGCCCAGCGAATCAGCAGTTAGCTCATCCCCTTCCCTACCACTCTCCCTAAATGCAGCATTGTCAAAACTACAAGAAAAGAACAGGACAAATGTCAGAAAAAAAAAAACAAAAAAACTGCGGATGCTGGAAATCCAAAACAAAAACAGAATTACCTGGAAAAACTCAGCAGGTCTGGCAGCATCGGCGGAGAAGAAAAGAGTTGACGTTTCGAGTCCTCATGACCCTTCGACAGAACTTGAGTTCGAGTCCAGGAAAGAGCTGAAATATAAGCTGGTTTAAGGTGTGTGTGTGGGGGGCGGAGAGATAGAGAGACAGAGAGGTGGAGGGGGTTGGTGTGGTTGTAAACACCTTGTCAAACACTAGGAGAGAAATGGAAAGCAATGAAGGTGAACAAGGCAACAGAGAAATCCGGAAATCTTGTCGCAGAGAGGAACAGAACTTCTTCAAGGAGGTAGGCATTTCTTGAAGAGCAGTGGCAGTCAATTAAACACAGAGAAAAAAACAAAAAAACTGCGGATGCTGGAAATCCAAAACAAAAACAGAATTACCTGGAAAAACTCAGCAGGTCTGGCAGCATCGGCGGAGAAGAAAAGAGTTGACGTTTCGAGTCCTCATGACCCTTCGACAGAACTTGAGTTCGAGTCCAGGAAAGGACAAATGTCAGGTTTTACTGCTCCCACAGAGATACATATTCCAGATTCAGGTGTGTCTCAGTGGTAGCATTCTCACCTCTGAGTCAAGAGGTGCGGCCTCAGTTCCTACCTAGTCCAGGCTGACACTCTTGTCCTTAAGATGCTACATACAGAGCATAAGACAAATGAAGAGCTGCTTTAAGTTGCAGAAGCAAAAGAACTCTTAAAAATTGTCAGGCAGAAAAGAAAATGTCAGCATTTCAGCCTGTTGATCAGAGCGGAACAGCGACAGAGATTCACTCCTGGGGACAAACTGGAGGGCAACAGAAAGAGGGATCGATCTGGGGGGACTTGGATGATGGTCGTCACAGAGCATTTGTTGACAAGTCACAGTGGATGTGTGAGGATGGTGCAAAACAGACAAGCTTGATATATCCTGTCAGCAGATTGTCTTATCAACAGGTAGGACCAGAGACTCCAGTCTGGTACTGAGGCAGCACCGCGCTGTCGGAGGGCCGGCACTAAGGGAGTGTTGCACCACTGGCGGGTCGGTACTGCTGGGGCAGCATTGAGTGGGCAGTACTGAGGAGGCAGCTCTAAAGGAGCACTGCACTGTCAGAGGGTCAGTACTGAGGGAGTACTGCACTGTCTGAGGGTCAGGACTGAGGGAGTGCTGCACTTTCGGAGAGTCAGTACTGAGGGGGCAGCTCTAAAGGAGCACTGCACTGTCAGAGGGTCAGTACTGAGGGAGCGCTGCACTGTCAGAGGGTCAGTACTGAAGGAGCGCTGCACTGTCGGAGGGTCAATACTGAGGGAATGCTGCACTGTCAGAGGGTCAGTACTGAAGGAGTGCTGCACTGTCGGAGGGTCAGTACTGAGGGAATGCTGCACTGTGGGAGGGTCAGTACTGACAGCGCTGCACTGTCGCAGGGTCAGTACTGAAGGAGCGCTGCACTGTCAGAGGGTCAGGACTGAGGGAGTGCTGCACTGTCAGAGGGTCAGTACTGAGGGGCAGCTCTAAAGGAGCGCTGCACTGTCAGAGGGTCAGTACTGAAGGAACGCTGCACTGTCGGAGGGTCAGTACTAGTGCTGCACTGTCAGAGGGTCAGTACTGAGGGAGTGCTGCATTGTCGGAGGGTCAGTACTGACAGAGCGCTACACTGTCGGAGGGTCAGTACTGAAGGAGCGCAGCACTGTCGGAGGGTCAGTACTCAGGGAGTGTTGTACCATTGGAGGGTTAGTACTGCAGGGGCAGTATTGAGTGGGCAGTACTGAGGGGGCAGTACTGAAGGAGGAGAACTGAATATGCAGTACGAAGTGGACAGTACTGAAGGGGGTACTATTAAGCGGGCAGTACTGAAGGGGAGCTGCACTGTCAGAGGGTCATCACAGAGGGAGTGTTGCACCATTGGAGGGTCAGTGCCACGGGGGCAGTATTGAGTGGGCAGTGCTGTGGGGGCAGTACTAAGGGAGGAGCATTGAGAGGGCAGTACTGAGGGGGCATTACTGGAGGGGCAGTTCAGAGGGGGGAGGGGCAGTTCGGTGGGGGGTGCAGGGGAGCTGTTCCTGATATTCTGGTCAATATTATTACTCAACCAATGTCATATGATCTGGTCATTTTCAGATTGTTGCTTGCTGTATGCAATGTTCCCTACAGTAAAACAGTGACTACACTGTGGTCATGAAAGCTGCTATAAAATCACAAGTTCTTAATTTGCATACCCATCAGACTGCAATGCCCTTTTGCATACTTCAGACATATTCATCCAGTTCTGGACACCACACTTTAGGGAGGACGTGAAGACATTGGAGGGAGTACAGAAAAAATTCATGAGGATGGTTCCAGGGATGAGGAACTTCAGTTGCAAAGAATGATTGGAGAAGCTGGGACTGTTCTCATTGGGGAAGAGAAGGCTGAGAGGAGATATTCAGGGGTCTGGACAGATGGAGAGAAACTGTCCGCATTGGTGGAAGGATCGAGAACCAGAAGGCACAGATTGTGTTAACAGTTGGCAAAAGAAGCAATAGCAACATGAGGAAAAATGTTTTTAATGCAGCGAATAGTTAAGTTCTGGAATGCGCTGCCTGAAAGTGGTGGAGGCAGGGTCAACTGCCTTTTAATAGGAATTGGATAATTATCTGAGGAATAATTAAATTTGCTGGGCTATGGAGCTCCCACAAGAGCCAAGAAGCTGGACACCATCCAGGACAAAGCAGCCCCGCTTGATTAGCACCTCATCCACAAACATTCACTCCCTCCACCACCAACGCACAGTAGCAGCAGTGTGTACCATCTACAAGATGCACTGCAGGAATTCATCAAGACTCCTTAAACAGCACCTTCCAAACCCTCGACCACTACCATCTAGAAGGACAAGGGCAGCAGATAGATGGGAACACCACAATGTGGAAGTTCCCCTCCAAGTCACTTAACATCCTGACTTGGAAATATATCACCGCTCCTTCAGTCGCTGGGTCAAAATCCTGGAAATCCCTCCCTAACAGCACTGTGGGTGTACCTACACCACATGGACAGCAGCAGTTCAAGGCAGCAGCTCACCACCACCTTCTCAAGGGATGGGCAATAAATGCAGGCCCAGCCAGCGAAGCCCACATCCCATGAACAAATTTTTAAAAAATGGACAGGGGAGTGGAACTCACTGAGTTGCTCCTGCAGAGTGCCAGCACAGAAACAAATGCCCAAATGGCCTCCTACTGTGCTGTAAGCACTCTATGATTCTAAATTCCATATTTTCATTGCACAATCTACAGTTTGCAAAGACACAAATTGAAACTCCCGAGCGCAGCACAGTCACTAAACAAGCATGAGTGTGAGTCGTCCTTACCACAGGTTGCAGTTCTCTCTATATGTGGCTCCTGTTGGGTAGTGGAGCCAATTCCTTGTACAATCTAGAAAAAAAAAGAAACAATCAGCACAGGAATACCAGATAGAGAGAGAGTGAGAGAGAGCAATAGAGAGAGACAGAGCTAGAGAGAGTGAGAGAGAGAAGCAGAGCGAGAGAGACAGAGTGAGAGAGAGAGAGGCAGAGTGAGAAAGAGAGATAGGCAGGGAGAGTCAGAGAGAGGCAGAGAGAGAGAGAGAGAGAGAGAGGGAGAGAGGAAAAGTGTGAGAGAGAGAGCCAGAGTGAGAGAGAGAGAGGAAGAGTGAGAGAGAGAGAGGCTGAGTGAGAGGGAAACAGACAGAGAGAGTGAGAGTGAGAGGTAGACTGTGAGAGAGAGAGAGGCAGGGTAAGAGAGAGAGGCAGAGTGACAGAGAGAGAGGCAGAGTGAGAGAGAGAGAGAGGCAGAGTGAGAGAGAGAGAGGCAGAGTGAGAAAGAGAGAGGCAGACTGAGAGAAAGATAGAGACAGAGTAAGAGTGAGAGAGAGAGGGAAACAGAGTGAAAGAGAGAGATAGGCAGAGAGAGAAAGGGAGAGAGCGTGGCAGAGTGTGTGTGTGTGTGTGTGTGTGAGAGAGAGAGAGGCAGAGTGTGGGAGAGAGAGAGCCAGAGTGACAGAGAGAGAGGCAGAGTGAGAGAGAGAGAGAGAGAGAGGCAAAATGAGGGAGAAAGAGAGAGAGGCAGAGTGAAGCAGAGAGAGGGAGAGGCAGAGAGAGAGAGGCAGAGTGTGAGAGAGAGAAAGGCAGAGTGTGAGAGAGAGAGGCAGAGAGAGTGAGAGAGACAGAGGCAGAGTGAGGGAGAGGCAGAGTGAGAGAGAGAGTCAGAGTGACAGAGTGAGAGAGAGGCAGAGAGAGAGGCAGAGTGTGAGAGAGAGAGGCAGAGTTAGAGAGATAGAGGCAGAGTGAGAGGGAGAGAGAGGCAGGGTGAGTGAGAGAGAGGCAGAGTGAGAGAGAGGCAGAGTTAGAGGGAGAGAGGGGCAGAGTGAGAGAGAGAGAGTGGCAAAGTGAGAGAGAGAGAGGCAGAGTGAGAGAGAGAGAGGCAGAGTTAGAGAGACAGAGAGGCAGAGTGAGAGAGAGAGAGGCAGAGTTAGAGCGAGAGAGGCAGAGTGACAGAGTGAGAGAGAGGCAGAGAGAGGCAGAGTGTGAGAGAGAGAGGTAGAGTTAGAGAGATAGAGGCAGAGTGAGAGAGAGAGAGGCAGAGTGAGAGAGAGAGGCAGAGTTAGAGAGAGAGATGGGCAGAGTGAGAAAGAGAGAGTGGCAGAGTGAGAGAGAGAGGCAGAGTGAGAGAGAGAGAGGCAGAGTTAGAGAAAGAGTCAGAATGAGAGAGAGGCAGCATGAGGGAGAGAGAAGCAGAGAGAGAGAGAGGCAGAGTGAGAGAGAAACAGAGTGAGAGAGAGAGAGTGAGGCAGAGGAGTGAGAGAGAGAGGCAGAGTGAGAGAGAGAGAGGCAGAGGAGTGATAGAGAGATAGAGTGAGAGAGAGCCAGTGAGAGAGAGAGAGAGAGATATAGAGAGACAGATTGAGAGAGAGAGAGAGGCAGTGAGAGAGAGAGAGGCAGAGTGAGAGAGAGAGAGAGAGAGAGGCAGAATGAGAGAGAGAGGTCATGTGAGAGAACCATAGAACCATAGAACACTACAGCACAGAAAACAGGCCATTTGGCCCTTCTAGTCTGTGCCGAAATATTATTCCGCTACTCCCATTGACCTGCACCCAGTCCATAACCCTCCAGAACTCTCCCATCCATGTATCTATCCAATTTATTCTTAAAACTTAAGAGTGAGCCCACATTTACCATGGCAGCTCAAACCACAATCTCACCACTCTCTGAGTGAAGAAGTTTCCCCTAATGTTCCCCCTAAACCTTTCCCATTTCACCCTAAAGCCATGTTCTCTCGTGTTTATCTCTCCTAATCTAAGTGGAACGAGCCTACTCGCATTTACTTTGTCTATACCACTCATAATTTTGTAAACTTCTATCAAATCTCCCCTCATTCTTCTACGCTCCAAGGAATAAAGTCCTAACCTGTTTAATCTTTCCCTGTAACTCAACTACATAAGACCCAGCAACATCCTAGTAAATCTTCTCTGCACTCTCTCAATCTTACTGATATCCTTCCTGTAGTTAGGCGACCAGAACTGCACACAATACTCCAAAGTTGGCCTCACCAATGCCTTATACAACCTCACCATAACATCCCAACTCCTATACTCAATACTTTGATTTATGAAGGCCAGTATGCCAAAAGCTTTCTTTACAACCCTGTCTACCTGTGATGCCACTTTCAGGGAATTATGTATCTGAACTCCAGATCTCTTTGTTCCTCCGCACTCCTCAGTGCCCTACCATTTACTGCGTATGTCCTACCTTGGTTTGACCTTCCAAAATGTAACACCTCACACTTTTCTGCATTAAATTCCATCTGCAATTTTCTGGCCCATTTTTCCAGTTGGTCCAGATCCCTCTGCAAGCTTTGAAAGCCTTCCGCGCTGTCCACAATGCCTCCAATCTTAGTGTCATCAGCAAACTTGCTGATCCAATTCACCACATTATCATCCAAAACATTGATATAGACAACAAACATCAATGGTCCCAGCACAGATCCCTGAGGCACACCACTAGTCACAGACCTCCAGTCTGTGAAGCAATCATCCACTACCACTGTGTCTTCTCCCACACAGCCAATTTCAAATCCAGTTTACAACCTCTCCGTGGATACCAAGTGTCTGAACCTTCTGAACTAACCTCCCATGTGGGACCTTGTCAAAGGCCTTACTAAAGTCAATGTAGACAACATCCACAGCCTTTCATTCACCTAATTTCTTGGTAACCTCCTTGAAAAACTTTACAAGGTTCGTTAAACACGACCTACCATGCACAAAGCCATGCTGACTATCCTTAATCAGTCCTTGGCTGTCCAAATAATTATACATCCAATCTCTCAGAAAAAGATCTCTCAGAGAGAGAAAGAGAGAGAAAGGCAGAGTGAGAGAGAGAGAGAGGCAGAGTGAGAGAGAGAGAGGCAGACTGTGAGAGAGTGAGGGGGCAGACTGTGAGAGAGAGAGGCAGAGTGAGAGAGAGAGAGAGAGGCAGTGTAAGAGAGAGAGGCAGAGTGAGAGAGTAAGAGAGAGAGAGACAGAGTAAGAGAGCGAGAGAGAGACAGAATGAGAGAGAGAGAGATGGAATGAGAGAGAGAGAGACAGAGTGAGAGAGAGAGAGAGAAAGAGTGAGAGAGAGAGACAGAGAGAGGCAGAGTGGGAGAGAGAGACAGAGTGAGAGAGAGAGAGAGACAGCGAGAGAGAGAGACAGAGTGAGAAAGAGAGAGAGAAAGACAGAGAGAGAGAGACAGGGAGAGGCAGAGTGAGAGAGAAAGAGCGAGAGAGTAAGAGAGAGAGGCAGAATGCGAGAGAGAGAGAGACAGAGTGAGAGAGAGAGAGAAAGAGCGAGAGAGAGACACAGCAAGAGGCAGAGGGAGAGAGAGAGGCAGAGTTAGAGAGAGAGAGGAAGAGTGAGAGAGAGAGGCAGAGTGAGAGAGAGTGAGAGAGAGAGAAAAAGTGAGAGAGAGAGACAGTGAAAGGCAGAGTGAGAGAGAGAGAGGCAGAGTTAGAGAGAGAGTGGCAGAGTGAGTGAGAGAGAGAGATAGAGAGGCAGAGTGAGAGAGAGAGGCAGAGTGAGGGAGAGAGAGGCTGAGAGAGAGAGAGATAGGCAAAGGAGTGAGAGAGAGACAGTGAGGCAGAGCCAGTGAGAGAGGCAGAGTGAGAGAGAAAGAGAGAGAAAGAGATAGAGGCAGAACGAGAGAGAGAGACAGAGTGAGAGAGAGAGACAGAGTGAGAGAGAGAGTGAGAGAGAGAGAAAGAGTGAGAGAGAGATAGACAGAGAGAGGCAGAGTTAGAGAGAGAGAGGCAGAGTGAGAGAGAGAGAGGCAGAGTGAGAGAGAGAGTGAGAGAGAGAGAAAGAGTGAGAGAGAAATAGACAGAGAGAGGCAGAGTTAGAGAGAGAGAGGCAGAGTGAGAGAGAGAGAGAGGTAGAGTGAGGGAGAGAGAAGCAGGGAGAGAGAGGCAGAGTGAGAGAGAGAGAGCAGACTGTGAGAGAGTGAGAGAGGCAGACTGTGAGAGAGACAGTGTGAGAGAGAGAGGCAGTGTGAGAGAGAGAGGCAGACTAAGAGAGAGGCAGAGTGAGAAAGAGAGAGGTAGAGTGAGAGAGAGAGAGGCAGTGTGAGAGAGGGAGGTAGAATGAGAGAGAGGCAGAGTGAGAGAGAGAGACAGAGAGAGGCAGAGTGAGAGAGAAAGAGAGAGAGTAAGAGAGAGAGAGGCAGAATGAGAGAGAGACAGAGTGAGAGGGAGAGACAGTGAGAGAGAGAATGAGTGAGAGAGACAGCAAGAGGCAGAGAGAGAGAGGCAGAGTTAGAGAGAGAGAGGCAGAGTTAGAGAGAGAGAGGCAGAGTGAGAGAGAGAGACAGAGTGAGAGAGAGAGAGAGAGGCAGGGAGAGAGAGAGGCAGAGTTTGTGAGAAAGAGGGGCAGAGTGAGAGCAAGAGAGGCAGAGTGAGAGAGAGAGAGAGAGAGGCAGAGTGAAAGAGAGAGACAGAGTGAGAGAGAGAGAGAGAGGCAGAGAGAGATAGAGGCAGAGTGTGTGAGAAAGAGGGGCAGAGTGAGAGCAAGACAGGCAGAGTGAGAGAGAGAGAGAGAGAGAGAGGCAGAGTGAGAGAGAGAGAGAGGCAGAGTGAGAGAGAGAGGCAGAGAAGCAGATTGTGTGAGAAAGAGGGGCAGAGTGAGAGCAAGGGAGGCAGAGTGAGAGAGAGAGAGAGAGGCAGAGTGAGAGAGAGAGAGTGGGAGGCAGTGAGAAAGAGAGAGGCAGAGAGAGAGAGGCAGAGAGAGAGAGGCAGGGTGTGAGTGAGAGGCTGAGTGTGAGAGAGAGGCAGAGTGAGAGAGCGAGAGAGAGAGAGAGAGGCAGAGTGAGAGAGAGAGGCAGAGTGAGAGAGAGAGAGAGAGGCAGAATGAGAGAGAGAGGTCGTGTGAGAGAACCATAGAACCATAGAACACTACAGCACAGAAAACATGCCATTCGGCCCTTCTAGTCTGTGCCGAAATATTATTCCGCTACTCCCATTGACCTGCACCCAGTCCATAACCTTCCAGAACTCTCCCATCCATGTATCTATCCAATTTATTCTTAAAACCTAAGAGTGAGCCCGCATTTACCACGTCAGATGGCAGCTCGTTCCACACTCTCACCACTCTCTGAGTGAAGAATTTTCCCCCTAATGTTCCCCCTAAACCTTTCCCATTTCACCCTAAAGCTATGTCCGCTCATGTGTAGCTCTCCTAATCTAAGTGGAAAGAGTCTACTCGCATTTACTTTGTCTATACCCCTCATAATTTTGTAAATTTCTATCAAATCTCCCCTCATTCTTTTACGCTCCAAGGAATAAAGTCCTAACCTGTTTAATCTTTCCCTGTAACTCAACTCCTTAAGACCCGGCAACATCCTAGTAAATCTTCTCTGCACTCTCTCAATCTTACTGATATCCTTCCTGCAATTAGGCGACCAGAACTGCACACAATACTCCAAAGTTGGCCTCAACAATGTCTTATACAGCCTCACCATAACATCCCAACTCCTATACTCAATACTTTGATTTATGAAGGCCAGTATGCCAAAAGCTTTCTTTACAACCTTGTCTACCTGTGATGCCACTTTCAGGGAATTATGTATCTGAACTCCCAGATCCCTTTGTTCCTCCGCACTCCTCAGTGCCCTACCATTTACTGCGTATGTTCTACCTTGGTTTGACCTTCCAAAATGTAACACCTCACACTTTTCTGCATTAAATTCCATCTGCAATTTTCTGGCCCATTTTTCCAGTTGGTCCAGATCCCTCTGCAAGCTTTGAAAGCCTTCCTCGCTGTCCACAACACCTCCAATCTTAGTGTCATCAGCAAACTTGCTGATCCAATTCACCACATTATCATCCAAAACATTGATATAGACAACAAACATCAATGGTCCCAGCACAGATCCCTGAGGCACACCACTAGTCACAGACCTCCAGTCTGAGAAGCAATCATCCACTACCACTGTGTCTTCTCCCACACAGCCAATTTCAAATCCAGTTTACAACCTCTCCATGGATACCAAGTGTCTGAACCTTCCAAACTAACCTCCCATGTGGGACCTTGTCAAAGGCCTTACTAAAGTCAATGTAGACAACATCCACAGCTTTCATTCATCTACTTTCTTGGTAACCTCCTTGAAAAACTCTACAAGGTTCGTTAAACACGACCTACCATGCACAAAGCCATGCTGACTATCCTTAATCAGCCCTTGGCTGTCCAAATACTTATACATCCGATCTCTCAGAAAAAGATCTCTCAGAGAGAGAAAGAGAGAGAAAGGCAGAGTGAGAGAAAGAGAGGCAGAGTGAGAGAGAGAGAGAGAGAGGCAGAGTGAGAGAGAGAGAGAGAGAGGCAGACTGTGAGAGAGTGAGAGGGGCAGACTGTGAGAGAGAGAGGCAGAGTGAGAGAGAGAGAGGCAGTGTAAGAGAGAGAGGCAGAGTGAGAGAGTAAGAGAGAGAGAAGACAGAGTAAGAGAGCGAGAGAGAGGCAGAATGAGAGAGAGAGACAGAGTGAGAGAGAGAGAGACAGCGAGAGAGAGAGACAGAGTGAGAGAGAGAGAGAGAAAGAGTGAGAGGGAGAGACAGAGCGAGGCAGAGTGAGAGAGAGAGACAGAGTGAGAGAGAGAGAGACAGCGAGTGAGAGAGACAGAGTGAGAGAGAGAGAGAGAAAGAGTGAGAGAGAGAGACAGAGAGAGGCAGAGTGAGAGAGAAAGAGCGAGAGAGTAAGAGAGGCAGAATGAGAGAGAGACAGAGTGAGAGAGAGAGAGAGAGAGACAGAGTGAGAGAGAGAGAGAAAGAGCGAGAGAGAGACAGCAAGAGGCAGAGTGAGAGAGAGGCAGAGTTAGAGAGAGAGAGAGAGGAAGAGTGAGAGAGAGAGGCAGAGTGAGAGAGAGTAAGAGAAAGAGTGAGATAGAGAGACAGCGAGAGGCAGAGTGAGAGAGAGAGAGGTAGAGTTAGAGAGACAGAGAGAGGCAGAGTGAGAGAGAGAGGCGGAGTGAGGGAGAGAGAGGCTGAGAGAGAGAGAGAGAGAGTCAAAGGTGTGAGAGAGAGACAGTGAGGCAGAGCCAGTGAGAGAGGCAGAGTGAGAGAGAAAGAGAGAGAAAGAGATAGAGGCAGAACGAGAGAGAGAGACTGGGTGAGAGAGAGAGACAGAGTGAGAGAGAGTGAGAGAGAGAGAAAGAGTGAGAGAGAGATAGACAGAGAGAGGCAGAGTTAGAGAGAGAGAGGCAGAGTGAGAGAGAGAGAGAGATAGACTGAGAGAGTGAGAGAGGCAGTCTGTGAGAGAGAAGCAGTGTGAGAGAGAGAGAGGCAGTGTGAGAGAGAGAGAGAGAGGCAGTGTGAGAGAGAGAGGCAGACTAAGAGAGAGAGGCAGAGTGAGAAAGAGAGAGGTAGAGTGACAGAGAGAGAGGCAGTGTGAGAGGGAGGTAGAATGAGAGAGAGGCAGAGTGAGAGAGAGAGAGTGAGAGAGAGAGAGAGAGACAGAGTGAGAGAGAGAGAGAGGGAGGCAGAGTTAGAGAGAGAGAGGCTGAGAGAGAGAGGCAAAGGAGTGAGAGAAAGACAGTGAGAGAGAGAGACAGTGAGAGAGAGAGAGAGACAGAGTGAGAGAGAGAGAGGTAGAGAGAGAGGCAGAGTGAGAAAGAGAGAGAGAGACAGAGTCAGAGAGAGCGAGAGAGAGAGAGACACGGTGAGATAGAGAGGAAGAGTGAGAGAGAGAGAGAGTGAGAGAGAGAGACAGAATGAGAGAGAGAGAGAGACAGAGTGAGAAAGAGAGAGAGAGACAGAGAGGCAGAATGAGAGAGAGAGAGGTAGAGTGAGAGAGGCAGAGTGAGAGAGAGAGAGAGGCACAGTGAGAAAGGCAGAGAGTCAGAGAGAGAGAGCAGAGTGAGAGGGAGAGACAGAGTGAGAGAGATGTGGAGGGAGACAAAAATAGTGAAAGACAGAGGGAAATTGACACCAAACATACAGTAAAAAGTGAAAGATGGTGTTGATCTTTTGCAGCTTTTGAAAGGAGACTAACGAGACTGTGAAGCCCCAATAGAAACACCGGTGGGTTAAATATGCCTGTTCAGAATTGGTCAGAGTGAGCGGTGTACACGCTCAGAGTGAGTTTACTGTGGCTTGTGGCTCTCCCCTGTGCAATCATGACCCCCATCATACCTCCACACAGCCTTACCTTGCTCCCAGCCAAGCTACAATCACATGAGCTATGTTGTGAAGCTAGTTTGATACTAGGCCAGGTCTCGTGAACTGAAGTCAAACCTCAGAATGCCTCCCAGCTCTTTACAGCAGCTGTCTCACATCTCCCCCATTCAGTACAGCAGGAAGCTGTTCAGGTCATCGCAATGGCTAAATCAGAATGAGTCTGAAATTAATTTTTAAAATTACTTCTTGTAAATAGTTGTGTAAATATTGGCAATTGGATATTTGGAATGGTGGAAATACTTTAAAGAATCCAATCCTATGTTTATTTTATACAGTACTTCTCAGTTGCAATCTTTCAGAATAAAACCAAAAAGGCAGAAAATAGAGTTTGTACCAGTTACGAATTTAGAAACGGTTTCCACTGGCCTAATGTGGGGCTTCAAACTGCAAGGCCCACTCCAAAACCTGTCTCTCCGAGAGGGGGCAAGACACCAACCCCCAGAACTCGTCAAAATCTCAAGGATTATGGAGTCAGCTGCACAGCGAGATAGTGGAAAGAAATGTGAACCCAGAATACCCTATTCCCCATAAATAAACTCTGCATAACCTCACCCTGCTCATCAATGCCCCAGGCCAGCAACTGACCTTGAAAAACAGTTTCTCCTGATTTACCTCATCAAAAACACTCCACCACCACCAGTATTACTATCTGCTCACCCACAGCACCACCACTCCTCTGATAGATAATGGAACCGGTACCCCAGTGAGAGTCAGTGTGTGTGGAACCCATACCCCAGTGAGAGTCAGCGTGTGTGGAACCCGTACCCCAGTGAGAGTCAGCATGTGTGGAACCAGTACCCCAGTAAGAGTCAGCGTGTGTGGAACCCATACCCCAGTAACAGTCAGTGTGTGTGGAACTGTACCCCAGTGAGAGTCATTGTGTATGGAACCCGTACCCCGGTGAGAGTCAGTGTGTATGGAACCCGTACCCCAGTGAGAGTCAGCATGTGTGGAACTCTACCCCAGTGAGAGTCAGTGTGTATGGAGCCCGTACCCCAGTGAGAGTCAGTGTGTGTGGAACCCGTACCCCAGTGAGAGTCAGTGTGTGTGGAACTGTACCCCAGTGAGAGTCAGTGTGTGTGGAACCCGTACCCCAGTGAGAGTCAGCATGTGTGGAACTGTAGCCCAGTGAGAGTCAGTGTGTGTGGAACCCATACCCCAGTGAGAGTCAGCGTGTGTGGAACTGTACCCCAGTGAGAGTCATTGTGTATGGAACCCGTACCCCGGTGAGAGTCAGTGTGTATGGAACCCGTACCCCAGTGAGAGTCAGCATGTGTGGAACTCTACCCCAGTGAGAGTCAGTGTGTATGGAGCCCGTACCCCAGTGAGAGTCAGTGTGTGTGGAACCCGTACCCCAGTGAGAGTCAGTGTGTGTGGAACTGTACCCCAGTGAGAGTCAGTGTGTGTGGAACCCGTACCCCAGTGAGAGTCAGCATGTGTGGAACTGTAGCCCAGTGAGAGTCAGTGTGTGTGGAACCCATACCCCAGTGAGAGTCAGCGTGTGTGGAACTGTACCCCAGTGAGAGTCAGTGTGTGTGGAACCCGCACCCCAGTGAGAGTCAGCGTGTGTGGAACCCGTACCCCAGTGAGAGCCAGTGTGTGTGGAACCCGCACCCCAGTGAGAGTCAGTGTGTGTGGAACCCGTACCCCAGTGAGAGTCAGCGTGTGTGGAACTGTACCCCAGTGAGAGTCAGTGTGTGTGGAACCCGCACCCCAGTGAGAGTCAGTGTGTATGGAACCCGTACCCCAGTGAGAGTCAGTGTGTATGGAACCCGCACCCCAGTGAGAGTCAGTGTGTGTGGAACCCGCACCCCAGTGAGAGTCAGCGTGTGTGGAACCCGTACCCCAGTGAGAGTCAGCGTGTGTGGAACTGTACCCCAGTGAGAGTCAGTATGTGTCGAACCCGTACCCCAGTGACAGTCACCGTGTGTGGAACCCATACCCCAGTGAGAATCAGCATGTATGGAACCCGTACTCCAGTGAAAGTCAGCATGTGTGGAACTGTACCCCAGTGAGAGTCAGTGTGTGTGGAACCCGTACCCCAGTGAGAGCCAGTGTGTGTGGAACCCGTACCCTAGTGAGAGTCAGTGTGTGTGGAACCCGTACCCCAGTGAGAGTCAGCGTGTGTGGAACTGTACCCCAGTGAGAGTCAGCGTGTGTGGAACTGTACCCCAGTGAGAGTCAGTATGTGTCGAACCCGTACCCCAGTGACAGTCAGCATGTGTGGAACTGTAGCCCAGTGAGAGTCAGTGTGTGTGGAACCCGTTCCCCAGTGAGAGTCAGTGTGTATGGAGCCTGTACCCCAGTGAGAGTCAGCGTGTGTGGAACTGTACCCCAGTGAGAGTCAGTGTGTGTGGAACCCGCACCCCAGTGAGAGTCAGTGTGTGTGGAACCCGTACCCCAGTGAGAGTCAGCGTGTGTGGAACTGTACCCCAGTGAGAGTCAGCGTGTGTGGAACTGTACCCCAGTGAGAGTCAGTATGTGTCGAACCCGTACCCCAGTGACAGTCAGCATGTGTGGAACTGTAGCCCAGTGAGAGTCAGTGTGTGTGGAA
The DNA here is from genome assembly GCF_017639515.1 of Carcharodon carcharias. Lineage (NCBI taxonomy): Eukaryota > Metazoa > Chordata > Chondrichthyes > Lamniformes > Lamnidae > Carcharodon > Carcharodon carcharias. Next base: position 61,551,991 of record NC_054485.1, read on the forward strand.
CCCGTTCCCCAGTGAGAGTCAGTGTGTATGGAGCCTGTACCCCAGTGAGAGTCAGCGTGTGTGGAACTGTACCCCAGTGAGAGTCAGTGTGTGTGGAACCCGCACCCCAGTGAGAGTCAGTGTGTGTGGAACCCGTACCCCAGTGAGAGTCAGCGTGTGTGGAACTGTACCCCAGTGAGAGTCAGTACGTGTCGAACCCGTACCCCAGTGACAGTCAGCGTGTGTGGAACCCATACCCCAGTGAGAATCAGCATGTATGGAACCCGTACTCCAGTGAAAGTCAGCATGTGTGGAACTGTACCCCAGTGACAGTGTGCATGGAACCCGTACCCCAGTGAGAGTCAGTGTGTGTGGAACCTGTACCCTAGTGAGAGTCAGTGTGTATGGAGCCTGTACCCCAGTGAGAGTCAGCATGTGTGGAACTGTACCCCAGTGAGAGTCAGCGTGTGTGGAAGCCATACCCCAGTGAAGGTCAGTGTGTGTGGAACCCATACATGAGTGGGAGTCAGCGTGTGTGGAAAGTCAGAATCTTCAGGAAGGGTGGGGAGAAAAATATCACACACAAGTTAAAATGAGACAGAGGAAATTTCAAACCCTAATCCATTTGTCCTCACATTTCAATGGAATTGAATATCTAAGGTTAATTGGCACACACCCACACCTTGTTGTAATTATTGCAAAGTTCACTCCCAACAATCTTCAGTGAGTGATGATTTGAAGGAATGTGATGGACTTTGTAACCACACTGAATGCCTGGCAGTATTATAAAATTTTCTTTTGCATGAAGCATAATGTAGAGGACACCTTGCTAATCCTAGAGGAATGCCCTCTGCAATCCCAGGTATGCAGCCTCCCCCTACAGCTCCCCTGCAAGGAGTCTCCCTCCTCAGCTGCAGCAGTGCAGTCAGCAGCCTGAGATCCTCAGGATAGACCCTTCGAAACTCTCCCCTCAATTTGATTTCTATGTTAAATGGTTGTTTAAATTACAGTTTATTCATTGCATCCCTCAAAAATGACATGAACACCTGTCAATCATTAATATAAAAAAGGTAGATGGCTTTGTTGAAGGTGACCTGCCCTGTGTCCTCGCAAAGCCTCCAAATCAGGAACCCTCTGAAAATGGAACGAGGCCTCCCTCACTTTCCAGGGAATGTGTCTCCAACATTATCTCCCTTAGGGAGCGCAGGAATCCATGGGCCAGCAGAACACCACTGTCAAAGGCCACAAAGCTCACAATATGTCCAGCACCCAGCTTGCTTGGCAATTTGTGGAGGCCCTGATGGAGGGAAGCTCCTCCTGTCTTAAGCATGTGCCCCAGGTCAGCCGTGGCTCAGTTGGTGGGACTCTTACCTCTGGGTTCAAGTCCCACTCCAGAGCTTAAGTGTAAAAACATAGGCTGACACTTCCTCGTGTGACTCCTCCAGTGGGTATAAAGATTCTCTGACACTATTTCAAAGACAAGCAGGGGAATTCTCCCTGGTGTCCTGGTCAATATTTATCTCTCAATCAATATCACACAAACAGATGGCCTGGTCATTAACACATTACTGTTTATGAGACCTGGCTGTGTGTAAATTGGCTGCCCTGTTCCCTACCTTACAACAGTGACAGAAATTCAAAAAGTATTTCATTGGCTACAAAGCATTTTGTGATGTCAATGGTGTGAAAAGTGCAATGTAAATACAAATCTCTCTTTCTTTACCAGAGCCTGGTTCTGGTGGCTTTAAAGAACAAAGAACAAAGAAAAGTACAGCACAGGAACAGACCCTTCGGCCCTCCAAGCCTGTGCCGATCATATTGCCCGTCAAACTAAAACATTTTGCACGTCCGTATCCCTCTATTCCCATCCTATTCATGTATTTGTCAAGCTGCCTCTTAAACACCACTATCGTACCTGCTTCCACCACCTCCTCTGGCAGCGAATTCCAGACACCCACTACCCACTGTGAAAAAACTTGCCCCGTACATCTCCTCTATAGTTTTCTCCTCTCACCTTAAATCTATGTCTCCTAGCAATTGACTCTTCCACCCTGGGAAAAAGCTTCTGACTATCTACTCTGTACATGCCACTCATAATTTTGTAAACTTCTATCAAGCCGCCCCTCAATCTCCGTCGTTCTAGTGAGAACAATCCGAGTTTCTCCAACCTCTCCTCATGGCTAATAACCTCCAGACCAGGCAGCATCCTGATAAACCTCCTCTGCACCCTCTCCAATGTCTCCATATCCTTCTGGTAATGCGGCAACCAGAATTGCACGCAATATTCCAAGTGTGGCCTAACCAAGGTTCTATACAGCTGCAGCATGACTTCCCAGCTTTTATGCTCAATACCCCTGCCGATGAAGGCAAGCATGCCATATGCCTTCCTGACTACCTTATCCACCTGCATTGCCACGTTCAGTGACCTGTGGACCTGTACACCCAGATCCCTCTGCCCGTCGGTGCACTTAAGGGTTCTGCCATTTACTGTATAATTCCTGCCTGTATTAGACCTTCCAAAATGCATTACCTCGCATTTGTCCAGATTAAACTCCATCTGCCATTTCTCCGCCCAAGTCTCAACTGATCTTTATCCTGTTGTATTCTTTGACAATCCTCTTCACTATCTGCAACTCCTCCAACCTTATTGTCATCTGCAATAATTAGCCCAGTTACATTTTCCTCCAAATCATTTACGTATACTACAAACAGCAAAGGTCCCAACACTGATCCCTGTGGAACACCACTAGTCACAGCTCTCCATTCAGAAAAGCACCCTTCCACTGCTACCCTCTGTCTTCTATGACCAAGCCAATTCTGTATCCATCTTGCCAGCTCACCTCTGATCCCATGCGACTTTACCTTCTGTACCAGTCTGCCATGAGGGACCTTGTAGAAAAGATAAAAGCACCATTTTTTTCAATTTTACTTCTGCCTTTACCTGTTCCTCTTCTAATTGATTCCTGTGTGTAAGTGTTCAGGGGCCTTATCTGCTGGTCATGAAAAGTGCTATATAAATGCAATTCTTTACTTTTGGAGTCGGTGAGAGGGTGAGGGGTGGGTACCAGATCAGGAGAAAGAGTAGGGGGGCAAGTCCCAGGTCAGCGGAGAGGGTGAGGGGCGGGTACCAGGTCAAGGGAGAGGGTGAGGTGTGGGTACCAGATCAGGAGAAAGAGTAGGGGGGCAAGTCCCAGGTCAGGGGAGAGGGTGAGGGGTGGGTACCAGGTCAGGGGAGAGGGTGAGGGGCGGGTACCAGGTCAGGGGAGAGGGTGAGGGGCTGGTACCAGGTCAGGTATTGAATTGGTCTGAGTCTAGCCTGAATCCACCAGCTTTCTTCTGTCAGACTAAAGATCAAGTGTATCAGCTCCAACCGTGCTTCAGGCAAACACAGGGTGACCGTATATCAAGACTGGGGACAGAGGGACAAACTGTCATCAGTAAAAGGAACCACAGAGCCGTCGGATTGTGACAAAAATCTATCAGATTATTGCCGTCCTCACCCCAGTCTGATCCGCGTGATTCCACATCCACACAAGGCCTTACTTCAGCTACCCTCTGGAATAACCCAGCAAACCACTTAGTCAAGTCAAAGCTTTCCAGCATAACCAGGGATAGGCAATAAATACCAGCATTGCCAATGATGCTCACATTCCAAGACTGTATTAAAAAATCACCATCAGCAGTATTGACAGGACAGACTATTAAACTCTCAACACACACAACAAAGTCAAGTCTTATTGGTTTGATAGATTTATAATGTGCTCAGAGAAGGCCCTCCCCCATTCCCCTCATGACAATCTCACGGCTGGGTTGGTGTCTGGCTGAGACTGACTGCACCTTCCTGACCAATTAGGTTCAGGGTCCCTGACAGCTCACTGCTTTTGGTGAATGAGTGAGGGAAGCAGAGAGTCCATTACTCTCCAGAGGGTGCCATTGGGTGCTTCACAGTGACCAGATTGTACATGGTAAAGACTCAGCTGGTTGGTCTCCAGTCCTTTCAATGGGGTCTGGGTAAGAAAGAGGCAACATGACATTATCAAGAAGTCAACCTCACGAAAGATGTTGAGAATGCACTGTATCAATCAGGTCCTGACTGACAGATAAGAATCACTGACAATTCCATGGCTGACGACTAACTTGTGAAACCTGATGCAGATAAGAGCTTGGCACAGAATTATCTTGGCAACTAGCTTCTTTCAACTAATATCTGGGTAAACACCATGGCAGACCAGCAAAATTTTGAATTCTGCTGATGAACTAATGGATCAGAGTAACAGTAACCCATTCCCAGGGTCCCTGGGTTAGAGTAACAGTAACCCAATCCCAGGGTCCCTGGGTTAGAGTAACAGTAACCCAATCCCAGGGTCCCTGGGTTAGAGTAACAGTAACCCAATCCCAGGGTCCCTGGGTTAGAGTAACAGTAACCCATTCCCAGGGTCCCTGGGTTAAAGTAACAGTAACCCAATCCGAGGGTCCCTGGGCTAGAGTAACAGTAACCCAATCCCAGGGTCCCTGGGTTAGAGTAACAGTAACCCAATCCCAGGGTCCCTGGGTTAGAGTAACAGTAACCCAATCCCAGGGTCCCTGGGTTAGAGTAACAGTAACCCAATCCCAGGATCCCTGGCTTACAGTGACAATAACCCAATCCCTGGTTTAGAGTAACAATAACCCAATCCCAGGTTCCCTGGGTTAGAGTAACAATAACCCAATCATAGGGTCCCTGGGTTAGAGTAACAGTAACCCAATCCCTGGGTTAGAGTAACAGTAACCCAATCCCAGGGTCCCTGGGTTAGAGTAACAGTAACCCAATCCCAGGGCCTCTGGCTCAGAGTAACAGTAACCCAATCCCAGGGTCCCTGGCTTAGAGTAACAGTAACCCAATCCCAGGGTCCCTGGGTTAGAGTAACAGTAACCCAATCCCAGGGTCTCTGGGTTAGAGTAACAGTAACCCAATCCCAGGGTCCCTGGGTTAGAGTAACAATAACTCAATCCCAGGGTCCCTGGGTTAGAGTAACAGTAACCCATTCCCAGGGTCCCTGGGTTAGAGTAACAATAACTCAATCCCAGGGTCCCTGGGTTAGAGTAACAGTAACCCATCCCCAGGGTCCCTGGGTTAGAGTAACAATAAGCCAATCCCAGGGTCCCTGGGTTAGAGTAACAATAACCCAATCCCAGGGTCCCTGGCTCAGAGTAACAGTAACCCAATCCCAGGGTCCCTGGGTTAGAGTAACAGTAACCCAATCCCAGGGTCCCTGGGTTAGAGTAACAGTAACCCAATCCCAGGGTCCCTGGGCTAGAGTAACAGTAACCCAATCCCAGGATCCCTGGATTACAGTGACAATAACCCAATCCCTGGTTTAGAGTAACAATAACCCAATCCCAGGGTCCCTGGGTTAGAATAACAATAACCCAATCATAGGGTCCCTGGGTTAGAGTAACAGTAACCCAATCCCTGGGTTAGAGTAACAGTAACCCAATCCCAGGGTCCCTGGGTTAGAGTAACAGTAACCCAATCCCAGGGTTCCTGGATTAGAGTAACAGTAACCCAATCCCAGGGTCCCTGGGTTAGTGTAACAATAACCCAATCCCAGGGTCCCTGGGTTAGAGTAACAGTAACCCAATCACAGGGTCCCTGGGTTAGTGTAACAATAACCCAATCCCAGGGTCCCTGGGTTAGAGTAACAGTAACCCAATCACAGGGTCTCTGGCTCAGAGTAACAGTAACCCAATCCCAGGGTCCCTGGGTTAGAGTAACAGTAACCCAATCCCAGGGTCTCTGGCTCAGAGTAACAGTAACCCAATCCTAGGGTCCCTGGGTTAGAGTAACAGTAACCCAATCCCAGGGTCTCTGGCTCAGAGTAACAGTAACCCAATCTCAGGGTCCCTGGGTTAGAGTAACAGTAACCCATTCCCAGGGTCCCTGGGTTAGAGTAACAATAAGCCAATCCCAGGGTCCCTGGGTTTGAGTAAGAATAACCCAATCCCAGGGTCCCTGGGTTAGAGTAACAATAAGCCAATCCCAGGGTCCCTGGGTTTGAGTAAGAATAACCCAATCCCAGGGTCCCTGGCTCAGTGTAACAGTAACCCAATCCCAGGGTCCCTGGATTAGAGTAACAATAACCCAATCCCAGGGTCCCTGGATTAGAGTAGCAATAATCCAATCCCAAGCTCACAGGTTAGAGTAACTATAACCCAATCCCAGGGTCCCTGGGTTAGGCTAATAATGACCCTGCTCCAGGGGCCCCAGTTAGAGAAATAAGAATTCAGCCTGGGATCCTGGGTTAAAGTACTAGTAACCCAATCCCAGGGTCCAGTGTTAGAGTAATAACAGCCCAGCCCCAGGGTCCCAGTTTAAAGAAATAATAACCCAGCCCCAGGGTCCCGGGTTAGAGTAATAATAACCCAATCCCAGGGTCCGGGTTAGGGTATTAATAAACCAATCCCACGGTCCTGGGTGGAGTAATAAAACCTCAATCTCAGGGTCCCGGGTTGAAGCATTAATAACCCAGTCCCAGGGTCCAGGGTTAGAGTAATAACAGCCTAGCCCCAGAGTCCCAGTTTAAAGTAATAATAATCCAGCCCTAGGGTCCCAGGTTGGAATAATGCTAACAAAAACAAAAACAAAAAAACAAAAACAAAAAACTGCAGGTGCCAGAAATCCAAAACAAAAACAGAATTACGTAGAAAAACTCAGCAGGTCTGGCAGCATCGGCGGAGAAGAAAAGAGTTGACGTTTCGAGTCCTCATGACCCTTCGACAGAACTAGGTGAATCCCAGGAAGGGTTGAAATATAAGCTGGTTTAAGGTGGTGGTGGTGGGGGCGGGGGGCAGAGGGGGGGGTGGGGAGGGGTGGTTGTTGGGTTGGGGGAGAGAAGTGGAGGGGGGTGGTGTGGTTGTAGGCAAAAGCAGTGATAGAAGCAGATCATCAAAAGATGTCACAGACGGCAGAACAAAAGAACACATAGGTGTCGAAGTTGGTGATATTATCTAAACGAATGTGCTAATTAAGAATGGATGGTAGGGCACTCAAGGTACAGCTCTAGTGGGGGTGGGGGGAGCATAAAAGATTTAAAAATATTTAAAAATAATGGAAATAGGACGGAAAAATTAAAATCTATATAATTTATTGGAAAAAAACAATTTCGCCCGAACAATCCCCATCCACCATTTCTCTCCTCCGTCTGGCTGAACTTGTTCTCACACTGAACAATTTCTCCTTCAACTCCTCTCACTTCCTCCAAATAAAAGGTGTGGCTATGGGTACCCGCATGGGCCCCAGCTATGCCTGTCTCTTTATGGGGTATGTGGAACATTCCTTGTTCCAGTCCTACTCTGGCCCCCTTCCACAACTCTTTCTCCGCTACATCGATGATTACTTCGGTGCTGCTTCGTGCTCTTGTCGGGACTTGGAAAAATTTATTAATTTTGCTTCTGATCTCCACCCCTCCATCATTTTCACGTGGTCCATCTCTGACACTTCCCTTCCCTTCCTTGACCTCTCTGTCTCAATCTCTGATGATAGACTGTCCACCAATATCCATTACAAACTTACTGACTCCCACAGCTACCTCGACTACAGCTCCTCACACCCCACTTCCTGTAAGGACTCCATCCCATTCTCTCAGTTCCTTCGCCTCCGTCGCATCTGTTCCGATGATGCTACCTTCAAAAACAGTTCCTCTGACATGTCCTCCTTCTTCCTTAACCGAGGTTTTCCACCCATGGTGGTTGACAGAGCCCTCAACTGTGTCCGGCCCATCTCCTGCACATCCGCCCTCACGCCTTCTCCTCCCTCCCAGAAACATGATAGGGTCCCCCTTGTCCTCACTTATCACCCCACCAGCCTCCGCATTCAAAGGATCATCCTCCGCCATTTCCGCCAACTCCAGCATGATGCCACCACCAAACACATCTTCCCTTCACCCCCCCTATCGGCATTCCGTAGGGATCGTTCCCTCCGGGACACCCTGGTCCACTCCTCCATCACCCCCTACTCCTCAACCCCCTCCTATGGCACCACTCCATGCCCACGCAAAAGATGTAACACCTGCCCCTTCACTTCCTCTCTCCTCACCGTCCAAGGGCCCAAACACTCCTGTCAAGTGAAGCAACATTTCACTTGCATTTCCCCCAACTTAGTCTACTGCATCCGTTACTCCCAATGTGGTCTCCTCTACATTGGAGAGACCAAACGTAAACTGGGCGACTGCTTTACAGAACACCTGCGGTCTGTCCGCAAGAATGACCCAAACCTCCCTGTCGCTTGCCATTTCAACACTCCACCCTGCTCTCATGCCCACATGTCTGTCCTTGGCTTGCTGCATTGTTCCAGTGAAGCCCAACGCAAACTGGAGGAACAACACCTCATCTTCCGACTAGGCACTTTACAGCCTTCCGGACTGAATATTGAATTCAACAACTTAAGGTCTTGACCTCCCTCCTCCATCCCCACCCCCTTCCGTTTGTTTTTTTCCAATAAATTATATAGATTTTTCTTTTTCCCTCCTATTTCCATTATTTTTAAATATTTTAAAATCTTTTATGCTCCCCCCACCCCCACTAGAGCTATACCTTGAGTGCCCTACCATCCATTCTTAATTAGCACATTTGTTTAGATAAAATCACCAACTTCGACACCTATGTGTTCTTTTGTTCTGCCGTCTGTGACATCTTTTGATGATCTGCTTCTATCACTGCTTTTGCCTACAACCACACCACCCCCCTCCACTTCTCTCCCCCCACCCAACGCTCCCCCCCCCAACCCCACCCTCCACCCCCCACCACCACCACCACCTTAAACCAGCTTATATTTCAACCCTTCCTGGGATTCACCTAGTTCTGTCGAAGGGTCATGAGGACTCGAAATGTCAACTCTTTTCTTCTCCGCCGATGATGCCAGACCTGCTGAGTTTTTCTAGGTAATTCTGTTTTTGTTTTGGAGTAATAATAACCCAATCCCAGGCTCCCAGGTGAGAGTATATACTAATCCAACCCCAGAGTCCCAAGCTGGACTAATAATACCCCAATCCCAGGGTCTCGGGTAGGAGTAATGATAACCCAATCCCAGGGTCCCAGACTGGTGTAATAATAACCTAATCTCTGGATCCCGATTTAGAATCATAATAACCTAGGGTCACGGGTTAGGGAAATAATAACACAGCCCCAGTGTCCTGGGTCAGAGAAATAGTAAACCAGCCCAGGTCCTAGGTTAGAGTAATAATAAACCAGCCTCAGAGTCCCAGGTTGGAGTAATAATGACCTAGCCCCCAGGGTTCCATCTTAGATAATAATAAACCGGCCCCTGGGTCCCAGGTTGGAGTAATAATGGCCCAGCTCCAGGGTTTCAGGTCGGAGTAATAATGACTCAGCCCCCAGATTTCAAGTTGGAGTAATAATCACCGAATCCCGGGGTCCTGGGTTAGAGAAATAATAACCCAATCCCAGAGTTCATGACTCACATTTTGCAGGCCTTGCCTTTGTGATTTTGATGAAAATAAATGGTGAAATTCCAGGAAAAAGGCCCAATATTACAATAAAAACACCTTTACAGAGTGAAATGGAATTTGCTTTACCAAGCGTGTGGACAGCAGTGTTGACTAACACCAGATTCCCTGTCCATCAATCCTTATTTCAATTCTCACAACATTCCCCCTTGGCCTTACAATCCCCAGCTCTTGTTTCACACACATTCTGGGAAAAGCGCTCATTGCAGAATGGGAGCAAAATAAAACTTTCCCGCTCGCACCAACTGTCCACTCCAAATCCCTTCCAGGTGAGTGAAACACCCACTTTAAATCCCTCTGCACAAATAGGGAGGAACATGGAGTGTGTCAGTAACCAGCTGGGCCAGACAGTGATCAACCTGTAAGCGCCGCTGTCAATCAGTGAAAAGTGACAACGAGAGTGGTGTGAAAGTCTGAGCCGGTAACCAGCCTGAATTGCAGCATTTGGGGACATAGCTTAGTCTTTGTAATGACCCAGCAAAATATGAACCCAAAGCTTCGGCCTGTAATAATAACCCAGCCCCAGGGTCCTGGGTTAGAGTAATAACAACCCAAGGAAGGAGAGGACTCTGACTAGAAACCTTCACCATTAAAAGGGCTATTGTCAAAAACATTGGCAGAGAAATGTGATACAAACCCAGTGGTAAAGACAAGGTATCACTGACCACATCAAACATTCAAACAATGACAATGCTTTTTTTCAATTTTGTTTCGTCCCCTCTGTATTTATCTGGGAATCAGTCCTACATCCACACTTTACCTAAATAGCCATGCTTCAACTGTGAACGTAGATAGTCTTGGCAGGTTATCTGACCATGGAGAAATTGTCAGTTGCAATAAAATCATTAACTAGTTCTTTCCAACAGAGGCTGCTAGATACAGAGCTGGAACAACAATCAGAGTGATCTAAATTTAAGAAAGAAGTGAAAGAATTTGCATTTCTAGAACAGTTTTCAAAGCTTCAAGGTGGCTAAAAATGCCAATCAAGCATTTTGAAGTTTAGGCACTGTTGTAATGTAGGAAATGCAGCAGCCAATTTACACACAGCAAGCTCCCACAAGCAGCATTGTGATAATGAGCAGATCACCTGTTTTTTAGTGCTGTTACTGGAGAGATAAATATTGGTCAAGGCACCAGGGAGATTGCTGTTCTTCAGAATAGTGCCATGTGATCTCTTATGTCCGCCTGAGAGGGTAGATAGGGCTCGAGTTTAACATCTCATCTGAAAGCTGCATCGCCGACAGTGCAGCACTCTCTCAGCACGGCATGAAATGTCAGCCAGGATGACATGCTCAAGTCTGCAGTGGGCCTTGAATCCATATCTATGGGAATCTGAGGTGAGGGAACTATCGAATGTCCCAAGATTGATTTGCTCTCCTTTGCTAACCTACCACACTGAGGCCAAATGGGGCAACCTGACTGATGCCAGCTAACAAAACTCAGAGCAAAAGGCCAATGAGCCTGGCATCTTCCTGTGCCGTGGGCTCGGTACCATAGCATTTGCTGCACTGTGACTCATCAAGGGAGCTGGGCCAAAGCATTATATTGTGGGGAGACACTGAGAGGCAACAGGCAAATTTTGGCTGGTTAGTTTGTGCAGGATGGCTAATCCCATATAAGAGTGACAGGTCACCTGTTTTTTAGTGCTGTTACTGCAGAGATAAATATTGGTCAAGGCACCAGGGAGATTGCTGTTCTTCAGAATAGTGCCATGTGATCTCTTATGTCCGCCTGAGAGGGTAGATAGGACTCGAGTTTAACATCTCATCTGAAAGCTGCACCGCCGACAGTGCAGCACTCCCTCAGCACGACATGAAATGTCAGCAGGGGGCAGTACTCAATGGGCAGGTGGACAAAGCTCCCCAGGTAGTACCCAGGGGAGGGGGGTGGACAAAGCTCCCCAGGTAGTACCCGGGGAGGGGGGTGGACAAAGCTCCCCAGGTAGTACCCGGGGAGGGGGGTGGACAAAGCTCCCCAGCAGTACCCGGGCAGGTGGACAAAGCTCCCCAGCAGTACCCGGGCAGGTGGACAAAGCTCCCCAGCAGTACCCGGGCAAGTGGACAAAGCTCCCCAGGTAGTACCCGGGCAGGTGGACAAAGCTCCCCAGCAGTACCCGGGCAAGTGGACAAAGCTCCCCAGGTAGTACCCGGGCAGGTGGACAAAGCTCCCCAGCAGTACCCGGGCAAGTGGACAAAGCTCCCCAGGTAGTACCCGGGCAGGTGGACAAAGCTCCCCAGGTAGTACCCGGGCAGGTGGACAAAGCTCCCCAGGCAATATGGGCTGAATTTTCCCTTTCCTGCCTCTGCGAGACCAGGAGCAAAGTTGGAATTTTGTGTCAGACACTCACCACGTTTCATCCTTTCAGCAATGGTGCTGGAGGCAGGGTCAACACAGCAGAGATTACCTGCTGCAGACCCAAACTGGGGGGAATGTTGATGGCATCACTGAGATTGCTCCAGTGGATGGGTCACTGCTCTTGCTAGAACTCGGCAGCTAAATGGAGGCAGCCTCCTGGCAACAGGCCAGGGGTATGGGGTGGGGTGGGGTGGGGGGTGGGGTGGCGGGCACCTATGCCTCCTCTCAATCACCCAGCGCGACCCTCCAGGGATGTAACAGCCACAGCCCCAGCCATGAGCCATCCTGAGGGGAAACCTCCCTCCACAATGATAGCCTCACTGCTGTGATCAGGCCAAATTTACAATTTTTCATAATCTTTCAGACAGCAATACCATGTTGAGGAGCCTCAGCACACCCAGCTCTCCCAGTGGGACTGAAAGCCAGACACCACTACGGGCTCTCAGATTGTGCCTCCTGCTTCCCTGGTGCCCTACACCAGCCTCAATTGGACGGGAGTCCCAGAGGCAGCTTTTTAATTGGCCGTCTCTGGAAAGATTGTGACCAATGCCCAACCCCGCGTCACTTCCAGATTCCCCTCCTGAAATTGAGGCAGGTAGCAGGATTATGACATTACCAGGAAAATTCAGCCCAATGTTTCAGGTTGATGAACTTTCATCAGTGTCTGTCCCTATGTCAAACTCTGCATTATGCTGACACTTGCACCTTCCCATTGTTATACCCAATATTACAAAAAATATACTTTATTGACTTTAGGATGATGTGCTCAAGTCTACAATGGGACTTGAACCTATGGCCTTCTGAGTTCAAGGTGAGAGAACTTCCAACTGATCCAAGATCAATTTGCTCACCTTACCTAACGTGGACACAAGCCAATTGGGGCAGCCTGGCTGACATCAGCTAACAAAACTCAGAGCAGAAGGACAATGAGCCTGAGATCTTCCTGCGCCTTTGGGGCTCAGAACCACAGCACTCAATGCATTATGACTCAAGGGAGCTAGGCCAAAGCATAACATTTCAGGGAGACACAGAGACAACATGGCAAATTTTGAGTGAAGTTAGGAGGTCCTGGGGGCTGTGAAAGGCATTATGCATATGCATGTTCTTCTTCCTTACTTAACCCAGTTTTTCTAGTGTTTTCTGTGGCTTAACTGGTTGCATTCTTCTCTCAGTGTTCAGTGTGTTGTGGGCTCAAGTCTTACCTGGGCACATAACTCAAAGTTAAAATTCCAGTGTTGTACTGAGGGAGTGCATGTCAGAGGTGTCATTTTCAGAGGAGGTGTTAAACCGAGGCACTGTCTGCCCTTTAAGCTAATTATAAAAGGTCCCTTGCACTATTTGGTAGGAAACCAGGGGAGTTCTCCCTGGTGTCCTGGCCAATATTTATCAATCAACGTCACAAAAACAGATGATTATGCCCTTATCATATTGGTGCGTGTGGGAGCTTGGTATGCATTTTTTTTTATAAACAGTACAACAGTGACTACACCTCCAAAACACTTCATTGGCTATTATGCTCCATGGAACATCCCGTGGTCATGGAGGGTGCTATAAATCCATGTCATTTTTTTCGAACACACCACACTTGCCCAATCAGACCACAATACATTCTTACCTGGAAAAACTCAGCAGGTCTGGCAGCATCGGCGGAGAAGAAAAGAGTTGACGTTTCGAGTCCTCATGACCCTTCGACAGAACTTGAGTTCGAGTCCAAGAAAGAGTTGAAATATAAGCTGGTTGCTTGCCATTTTAACACTCCACCCTGCTCTCTTGCCCACATGTCTGTCCTTGGCTTGCTGCATTGTTCCAGTGAAGCCCAACGCAAACAGGAGGAACAACACCTCATCTTCCGACTAGGCACTTTACAGCCTTCCGGACTGAATATTGAATTCAACAACTTTAGGTCGTGAGCTCCCTCCCCCATCCCCACCCACTTTCTGTTTCCCCCTTCCTTGTTTTTCCAATAAATTATAAAGATTTTCCTTTTCCCACCTATTTCCATTATTTAAAAAAAAAATTAGAAAAAATAAAAAAAAAACCCACTAGAGCTATACCTTGAGTGCCCTACCATCCATTCTTAATTAGCACAATCGTTTAGATAATATCACCAACTTTAACTTTAACACCTATGTGTTCTATTGTACTATTGTCGTTGACATCTTTTGATGATCTGCTTCTATCACTGCTTGCTTGTCCTTACAACCACACCCCACCCCCCCCACCTCTCTCTCGCTCTATCTCTCCGCCCCCCCCACACACACACCTTAAACCAGCTTATATTTCAACTCTTTCTTGGACTCGAACTCAAGTTCTGTGGAAGGGTCATGAGGACTCGAAACGTCAACTCTTTTCTTCTCTGCCGATGCTGCCAGACCTGCTGAGTTTTTCCAGGTAATTCTGTTTTTGTTTTGGATTTCCAGCATCCGCAGTTTTTTTGTTTTTAACAATACATTCTTGGTGTGTTCACCGGTGTCAGAATTTTGATATGGAGAATCTATGCACTTGCCCAGTGGTGGCACTCAGTGCCAGCACCAACCAATTCCAGCTCAGGTAGGGCACTGGTCAGACCCAAGATAAACTTGCCTCCACTCTGGCCCACCAGCCCAGCCTCTCTCCCCCTGATTATTCTGGTGGCACTTGCCAAATGGCCCTATGTGTGACCTTGGACAGTGAGGGGACAGGTCTGTGCTCATCACTCTGAAGTATTCCTTAGATAATGAACCAGGAACCCCAGTAGGAGAGTTGGCTCCAGCAGCTATTGCATTTTGCTGCAAATATGTGTCCGGCCACCTGTGTGTCCAAAGATATAGGGGTTCAAGATCCCACTCCTTACAAAGGCATTCAGGCTGGAATTGAATAAAGGCACTACTTCAAATGCTCAGAAAATCCAAAGTGGGTGATTTTGAAAAACCATTTCTCAACTATTGGAGGAGAACTGAGTCCAAGAACGAAACTGAAAAGAGTCATCCAGATGAAAACATACAAAGGTGAAAGTGAAGCTCTTAATGTGGATTGATCCAAATGTTGTTTTGAAATATGAGATGGGATCACAGTCCAGCTGACATCTTTTGGCTATCTCCACCTATCACTGGCCCTCTATTCAGCTCTACCCCCACCCACCCACCCCACCCCCCACCCCCCCCCTTAAACCAGCTTATATTTCACCTCTTTTCTATTTTTACTTAGTTCTGTTGAAGAGTCATACGGACTCGAAACGTTAACTGTGTTCCTCTCCGCAGATGCTGTCAGACCTGCTGAGTTTTTCCAGGTATTTTTATTTTTGTTCCAGCATGACTCATCCCTTACTCAACTGATCTCTCCCCTGTCTGGCCCAGGGCTGTTAACTGTAGATTGATTATCAGCATCGCGAGTGGGACCTTCCTTTACAATGTCTCTGCTGCAGGCCTTGTCATCTCTCTCAGGCTCTGACCTTTGTCCCAAATTATGGGCATGTGGATTCCTGCTGACTGGGATCAGGCTGCCTTTGAAACTGGCATAAAGCTGCATTCCAAGGTCTTGCTGCTGCATCCCATTTCAGTGCCAGCTTGCATGTGCCAGGATAATGCAGCAACGAGCCAAACAGTTGGGATCCCTCCAAAATACAGTACCCGTGAGTCAGCCATTACATCACACAGCATGGAGAGTATGGGGGAAGTAGAGGAAAATCTTTGAACAGATGGACTTTCCCCAGGCTTCACTTTCCATTTAAACACAATCATCATTCTTTTGCTCTTGCTGCTCAGGCAGCAGTTTAGTTAGCTCTGTTTGAATACATTTCAGCCTGGACATTTACCCCTCTGCTTACCCCTCGATCACTTCACACACAGTAGATGGGTGACAGTCTTGCCTGCGGCTGCTCCCACTATCACCCCCAACCACAAGATATCCTTGTCTACAGTGGGCAGAACCATATTCAAAGTTAATATTTAACAAGTGGAAGAATATCCAACCTGTAACCTGGCAATAGAATGTCTGCAACAGAAGGATAGAAAACCTGATTTTCTCTCTTTCTTCATTCCATCAACCCTGATAATATTTAATGGGCCTTGGCTGGACACTGAAAGGCTGGTACAGAAACCCGCAACACTGTGCCAACTATATACAGTGCCAGCTGTGTAAATGCCAGTCATGTGCAGTGCCATCTGTGTACATGCCAGCCGTGCACAGTGCCAGCTGTGTACATGCCAGCCGTGCACAGTGCCAGCTGTGTACATGCCAGCTGTGTACATGCCAGCTGTGCACATGCCACCTGATCTCACTTTATCATCCAATTGTTTAGAGCTTTTCTCTTTGACATTCCTCACAGACATCTTGACTCCCCTCCCTAACCTCTTAAGATTTACCAGTCCCCAATGCCTCTGTCTCTCAATCCAGCTGCCCTTTGCTCTCACATACTGAAGTGACTGCTCCTTGTATGTGAACCGAGACAACAAACTATTTGACAATGGAAGGCATTATTTTCAAGGCTGATCGGATCTTACCAGACACTTCACTACGGAGGGTCAAGGAAGGGGTTGGAGAGTTGGCCTGTCATCAGGATTTCCCTGGAAAAGTGAATCACTTCTCTTCAAGTCTGTCCTTAGGCAGATGACATTGAGATGTGGATCAGGGAACTGCAAGGTGTGAGAACTCGGCTTCATCCTCCCCTCACCACAAAACTTGTGCCAAAGGTCAATTTTAAATACGCTTTTCCAAATATACTGATTTAGCATTGAAGAAAACTTTATGGGTTAGACCTCAGCTGAATCAATGGGTATACTGTACATTCTTCATCTGAAATTACCAAGTGTCTCTCTCTCTCTTTCTCTCTCTTTTGTACTGGAAATAGATCCTTGTTCTGCATTCATAGGAACAAGAGGAGGTTATTTAGCTGCTCGAGCCTGTTTCATCATTCAATGGTTGATCTGCGACCTAACATAATTTTTACTCCATATCCCTTAAGGCCTTTGGATAACAAAAATCTATTGATCTCAGTTTTAAAATTAACAACTGATCGAGCATCAATTGCCGTTTGTGGAAGAGAGGCTTAAACTTTTACCACCCTGTATGTGTTAAGTGTTTCTTAATTTCACTCCTGAAAGGTCTGGCTCTCATTTTTAGACACTGCCCCCTAGTCCCAGACTCCTCTACCAGCGGGAATATTTCCCTCATTCTCCTGTTCGATGCCCTGATATCTTGAGAGAGAGACACTGTACACAGCAATGACCAAACTGCACCTGCTGAACTGAAACATCGCAAGAAAACAGGACTTAGATATCTCTATCATCGATACCAGTATGATATTCTCACCACCCACACATAAACTGCAACATGGATGATATTCACCCAAGCCCTGCCAAGTTCATGATGCTGTATGGTACCAGTGTATATCAGAATAAAGTGAGGAAACAGGGGAGCAAGAGAGAGAGAGAGAATCAGGTGAGGGGAGAGAGAGAAAGAACGCACATCAGGTGAGGGGACAGAGCGTCAGGTGGGGTGGAAAGAGTGTGAGGGGAGAGAGTATCAGTTGAGGGGAGAGAATGTGAGGGGAGAGAGTATCAGTTGAGGGGAGAGAGCGTGAGGGGAGAGAGCATCAGGTGAGGGGAGAGAGTGTGAGGGGAGAGAGCATCAGGTGAGGCAAGAGAGTGTGAGGGGAGAGAGCATCAGATGAGGGGAGAGAGTGTGAGGGGAGAGAGCATCAGGTGAGGCAAGAGAGTGTGAGGAGAGAGAGCATCAGGTGAGGGGAGAGAGTGTGAGGGGAGAGAGCATCAGGTGAGGGGAGAGAGTGTGAGGGGAGAGAGCATCAGGTGAGGGGAGAGAGTGTGAGGGGAGAGAGCATCAGGTGAGGGGAAAGAGTGTGAGGGGAGAGATCATCAGGTGAGGGGAAAGAGTGTGAGGGGAGAGAGTGTGAGGGGAGAGTGCCAATCTTCGTCGCAATGAGCACATAAACACATTCCATTTAGACTCAATATGAAGGAACAGGGACACAAGTTGAGTTTTTTTTCAGTGATTCCAAATCCCAGGAACTGAAAACATTCAATGTGACTCTAAATCTCAAAAAAAATAATTCCGCCAATTAAGCCTGCAAAAGATGTCCATATTTTTGCTGATTTGTATAAGTGTGGAAGACTGGAGGCGACGAATCCCTCTATCCCTCCCTTTATTCCCACCTCCCTCTATCCCTCCTTCGATCCCCCCCCCCCCTCAATGGGTTCCTTACCGTGCCCAATGTTGGGAGGCTGTGTCCCCAGGCAGAACGCCCAGAAATCCGGGCAGCAGTCAGACACGGTGCGGTTACAGAACAGGTCGCAGTAACAGATGGTATCGATGTAAGGTACCGCACACATATCATCCCTGCCAGGGCAGCAGGAGGCCAGGCGGCTGCAGTAAGAGCCCCGAGGGTCCCGGATCCCGGAGCGGTGTAAACCGGGACTCAGTTCGCGGCGGCTCCGGCTCCGAGTGGCCTCCAGCCCGGGTAGCAGGAGGGAGAACAACATCAGGACAGCGGGGACCAGTTTCACATCCATGGGGAACTGTCAGCGAATCCTGGAGCAGAGAGACAGGATCACCAATTACACATTATATCCACAGTCCCATCTACAAACTACCCCCTTCCCATTCATTAACCTCCAGCTCTGTTCAATCTGATACCCCCAAAAATTCACCCACTAAACCGCCTGTCTACCAGAGTTGAACCCACAGATAATACAGAGGGGACAGCTGGAAAATTCACAGGATTACATTTT
This sequence comes from Carcharodon carcharias, assembly GCF_017639515.1. Lineage (NCBI taxonomy): Eukaryota > Metazoa > Chordata > Chondrichthyes > Lamniformes > Lamnidae > Carcharodon > Carcharodon carcharias. The sequence continues at coordinate 61,570,553 of NC_054485.1, forward strand.
ACAAAGCAGTTACCAGGAGTAACTGCAAACCCTGCTGAAAGACAGCAGCGTGATTAAAGCCGGACTAGTTTCCTCGCACAAACTTGTCCACGCACTCAGTCCCCTTGTTCCTTAAAGCTGCTGAGCTGGCCCGGATTTAATGCTCCATTTACCTCGGTACAGTACAGGAGCGGCTCGCTGCGGTCAGGCGTTGGACTTTGTCTGAATTCCAGACTAAGTGAGAATGTACAGCCCAGTGCTCTGTCCCTATTTAAATAGGAGACCCGCCCCGTGAGAGACTGAGTGAACTGCTGCATTATATCATATCATAGTTATATCATAGTTCGTCCACTGCCCTGCGCCCCTGCACCACGGCCTCTATACAACAACGAGCTACATTTATTCAGTGCGTTTTATATTATTATATCACTGTTACAGTAAATTCTCCCAAGGCGCTTCACAGGAGTGTCCCAGCCACACTGGCAGCTGACCAAAAGCTTGGTCAAAGAGGTAGGTATGGATTTGAAGGAATGCCTTGAGGGAAGTAAGGTGGAGAGGTTTAGGGAGAGAATTTCAGAGTTTAGGATCCAGGCAGCTGAAGGCACAGCTACCAACGGTGGAGAGATTAAAATGAGGGGTGGACCCAAGGCCGGGATTCATGAAGCCCAGAAATTTCAGAGGGTTGTGGGGCCGGAGAAACAGGGAGAGACAAGGCCACGGAGGGATTTGAAAACAAGGATATGACTTTCAAAATCGAGCTGTTACCAAATCACAAGCTAATCGAGCACAGGGTGATGGGTGAACAAGACTTGATGGGGGAGTTCAGAAATGGCAGACTTTTGGGTGATGTTAAATTCATGGAGATTGAAAGATGGCCCAGCAGCCTAGCCCGGAGGTTACGAAAACATGGGTGAGGGTTTCAACAGCGGATCAGCTAAGGCAAGGCTGGAGTCAGGTGATGTTATGAAGTTGAAAATAGTCTTAGTGACAGAGATGACACAGTCAGAAACTCAGCTCAGGGTCAAATAGGTCACCAAGATATGAATAGTCTGAAGTCATAGCCAGGGAGAGGGGTCAAATCAGTGAGGAGGGAATGGAGTGTGTAATGGAAGTTCAGGATAATAGCTTTGGTCTTTCCAATGGCTATATAATGAGAAGTAACTCCAGTGAATGGATCAAATTTCAAATCCTAGACCCATATCCTTTGTCTGCTTTACTTCATTGAAGCTAAAACTACTTTAAGTTGATTCTCTCAATGCTTCCTCTTGGCATAGAGTCCAGCCTCCAAATGTGTGGTTCTGATATGATATACTGATCACTCCATATCTGGGAGCTAACACCCAGTAAAACAGCTAGACTGTAAGCTGGAACGGTATCACTCTTCCTCCTGAGTAGAGGGTCCAGGGAGGGGTCAAGACTATTGACAGGTTTTGAGCACATGATCCAAGATGACATTCCAGTGCTGCACTGCTGGAGAGTCAGCACTGACAGTGCTGCACTGCTGGAGAGTCAGCACCGACAGTGCTGCACTGCTGGAAGGTCAGTACTGTTGGAGTGCTACACTGCTGGAGGGTCAGTACTGTCAGAGTGTTACACTGCTGGAGGGTCAGTACTGAGGGAATGTTGCACTGCTGGAGGATCAGTATTGATGAAGTGCTGCACTGCTGGAGGGTCAATACTGACGGAGTGCTGCACTGCTGGAGGGTTAGTACTGAGAAAGTGCTTCACTGCTGGAGGGTCAGTACTGAGAGAGTGCTGCACTGCTGGAGGGGCAATACGAGGGGAGTGCTGCAATGTCAGAGAGGCAGTACTAAGGCAATGCTGCACCATTGGACAGGCAAGACTGAGGAAGTGCTGCAGTGTCGAGGGACAGCACTGAGAAAATGCTGCACTGACACAGGGTCAGTACTGGAGAGGGGGTGGTGGTGGGAGTGCTGCTCTATCAAAGGGGAAGTATGGAGGGCTTGCTGCTCTGTCAGAAGGACAGATCTGAGAAAGTATTGCTGTTGAAGAGTCAGTACTGAGAGAGTGCTGCACTGTCGAAGGGTCAGTGCTGAGAGAGTGCTGCACTGTTGGAGGGTCAGTACTGATGGAGTGCTGCACTGTCAGAGGGTCAGTGCTGACCAACTGCTGCACTGCTGGAGGGTTAGTACTGATGGAGCACTGCACTGCTGGAGGGTCAGTACTGACCGAGTGCTGCACTGTTGGAGGGTTGGTACTGACGGAGTGCTGCACTGTTGGAGAGTTAGTACTGACCGAGTGCTGCACTGTTGGAGGATCAGTACTGATGGAGTGCTGCACTGCTGGAGGGTCAGTACTGATGGAGTGCTGCACTGCTGGAGGGTCAGTGCTGAGAGAGTGCTGAACTGTCAGAGGGTCAGTGCTGAGGGAGTGCTGCACTGTCGGAGAATCAGTGCTGAGAGAGCGCTGCACTGTCAGCTGTGCCATCCTCGAAGTACATTTTTTTTCTATTCTTTCATTGGATGTAGATGTCACTGGCAAGGCCAGCATCTGTTGACCATCTGTGATTGCTCTTGAACTGAGTGCCTTCCTTGGCCATTTCAGTTAAGTGTCAACCACATTACTTGAGCCTGGAGTCACATGTAGGCCAGACTGGGTAAGGATGACAGATTTCCTTCCTTAAAGGACATTAGTGAATCAGAAGGATTTTTACAATAATCAATGATAATAGTCATGGTGACCATTACTGGGTCTAGCTTTATATTCCAACTTTATTGATTAACTTAAAGTCCACCGGATTTGCACCCATGTTCCCTGAGCATTAGCCTGGGGCTCTAGATTATTAGGCTGGTGATATCACCACTACACCACCATCCCTCCATTTACCATGTTAAACCAAGGCCCTTCCTATCTGTTTACAGGAATGTTGAAGATCCCAATAGTATTTGAAGATGGACATGGAGCTCTCCCAATATCCTGGCCAACATTCCTCTGTCATCCATCAATAGTGAAAATTGATTCACTTGTCACACTTAGTAGGTCAGGCAGCATCTCCAATGGGAGAAACAAAGTTAACATTTCAGGTCAATGACCCTTAATCAAAGTTAGAAATCTAATAGGAGTTAAGCAAATGAGGTGTTGGTCAGTGATAGGGTAGAAGGCAGGCGAGATTAGGCAACAGAAGAATTGATGATGAAAGGATGTGGTAGTGGGACAAATAAAGTACAAAAGACATGTCTAAAGATCGTATAAATGGCGGAAGGATTAATATCAGCTGTCTGAAGCACAAAACAAGAGAAAAACCATATGAACATACAAATTAGGAGCAGGGAGTAGACCACTCGGCCCCTCGAGCCTGCTCGCCATTCAATCAGATCATTGTAGCCTCAGGGCCATTTTCCTGCCTACTTCTGATGTCCTTTGACTCCCTTGTCAGTCAAGAGTCTAATTACCTCTGCCTTAAAAGTGTTCAATGACCCTGCCTCCACCAGTCTCTGGGGAAGAGTTCCACAGACTCACTACCATCTGAGAGAAAAATTTCTCCTTATCTTTGGCTTAAGTAGGAGATCCTTTATTTTTAAACTGTGTCCCCTGTTCTAGTCTCTCCCACAAGGGGAAACAGCCTTTCAGCATCCACCATGTCAAGTCCCCTCAGTAAGATCAGCTCTCATTCTCCTTAACTCCATTAGACACAGTCTGTCCAACCTTTCCTCATAAGATAAACCAAAACCAGCAAAGAAAAAACAAACAAATGGGGCAAAGATTACGGTTTGAACTTGTTGAATTCAATGCTGAGTGTGGGTGCTGTAAAGTACCTAATCAAAGGATGAGATGCTGCCCAAGAACCTTCATTGAGTGCAGGAGGCCAAGAACAGAGAGGTCAAAATGAGATCAAGGTGGAGAATTAAAAAGACAGGTGACTGCAAGTTTGCGTTTAGAATTACAGACCTGATATTGATCTCCTTGGAGAAGAGAAGTTTGCGAGGGGATTTGATTGAGGTATTCAAATACATAAGGGCCTGGATAGAGTAGATAGGGAGAAACTGTTCCCATTGGTGGAAAGATCAAGAAAGAGAGGGTACAGATTTAAGGTAATTGACAAAAGAAGCAACGGTGACATGAGGAGAAACTTTTCACACAGCGAGTGGTTCGGATCTGGAATGCACTTCCTGCAAGTGTGGTGGAGGCAGGGTCAATCAAGACATTTAAGAGGGAATTAGACTGTTATCTGAAAAGGAAGAATGTGCAGGGTTACGGTGGAATGGCATGAGGTGAATTGCTCATTTGGAGAGCTGGTGCAGATTCGATGGGCCAAATGGCCTCTTGTGCTGTAACAATCCTGTGATTCTGTGAACGGAGGTGTTCCGCAAAACGGTCACTCAATCTGCATTTGGAGCAGACCACATTGTAAGCAGTGAATGCAGCATACTATATTGAAAGATGTGTATGTAAATCACTGTTTCACCTGGAAAGAGCATTTGGGGTCTTGGATGATGAGAAGAGAGAAGGTAAAAGGACAGTTGTTGCATCTCCTGTGTTTGCATCAAAAGGGGCCATGAGAAAGGGAGGGGAGTGTTGTGGTGATTGAGGAGTGAATGGAAGGAATAGTTCCTTTGGAATGTTGAAAGGGAAGGACAGGGGAAAAGGTTTTGGTGGTAGAGGAGATGGAAATGGTGCAAGATGATCTGTTGAATCCAGAGAATGGTGAGGTGGAAGGTCAAGACAAGGGGAACCCTATCATGGCTCCGGGAGGGAGGGACAGACATACGGGAAATAAGATGGACATGGGCGAGGACCCTGCCAACAATAGTGCAGGGAATCCTCGATTAAGAAAAAAAGACATCTCAGGAGCATTAGTATGCATCATCAGAACAGATCCAATGGAGGCAGAGAAACTGGGAGAATGGAATGGAGTCCTTACAGGAAGCGGATATGAAGAATTGCAGTCGAGGTAGCTGTGGGAGTCAGTGAGCCAATAGTGGATATTTGTTGATAGCCTCGTGCCTAAAATGGAGACAGAGAAGTCGAGGAAGGAAAGGGTTAGGGATGAACTATGTGAAGGTGAGAGAAGGGTGGAAATTGAGAGCAAAGTGAATTACATTTTCCAATTCATGATGAGAGCAGGGAGACCGATACTGTCATCAATGTGCCAGAAAAAGAGATGAGGAGGGGCCTGTGTAGGACTGGAACAAGAAATGTTCTACATATCCCAGAAAAAGACAGGCAAAGCTAGGATCCATACAGGTACCCGCAGTAACAGCTTTTAGGTGAGTGGAGTTAAAGGAGAAATTATTCAATGTGAAAACAAGTTCAGTTAGGTGGAGGAGGGCGGTGGTGGATGGGGGCTGGTTGGGCCTCTGTTCAAGGATGTAGCAGAGAGCTTTAAGACTGTCCTGGTGGGGGATGGAGGTGTAGGAGGATCGAAGCCTACAGTGTAATGGAAACGGTTAGGGCCAGGATAGGTGGGAAAGGACTGGACAAAGGGAAAAAATAGAGGTGAGATAGGAAGAAATCGGATCATGGGACAGGAACTGAAACTAGAGTCTACATAGCGAGTGAGATAGTAGTGCAGCACTCCCCTTGTTTATGGATTTTCAGAAGGAGGTAAAAGCGGGCTGTATGGAATTGAGGGGCTATGAGGTTGGAAGCTGTGGAGGGAAGATCTCCAGAGGAGATGAGCTTAGTGACAGTCCTGGAAACAATGGCTTGATCTTCGGTGGTGGGATCATGGTCCAGGGGAGGTCGGATGAAAGTTGGCACTTTGCCCCTGCTAGGTAGAAGTCAGGTTGCCAGACAGCAAGAGCACCAGCCTTGTTAACAGGTTTGATGACAGTGTTCCTGAGAGAACAGAGTGCTACGTCCAGAGGGAGAGAGGTTAGAGAGAGTGCGAGGAGCAAGGAAATTGAGATGGTCAATGTCACACCAGTGGTTCTCAATGAAAAGATCTCGAGAGGATGAGAGACCAAAGGGAGGGAACCAGGTGGCAGAGGAATTCTGGAGATGGGTAACAGGGTCTGCTATGCGAGTAGAGGACTCCTGACGAAGGAAATGGGTGCAAGGGTGGAGGTATTGGAAGAGGAGCTCAGCATCATGCTGAACTTGAAATTCATTTGTCTGGAGGGATGGGGAGGTGGGTGTAAGTGGAAGAAGCTGAAGGACAGATTGTTCATGGTCAGAACAGGGAAGGTTGGAGGTTATTGTGAATAAATGGCAAGGGGTGAGATTAGAAGAAGGGATGAGGTCAGAGGGAAGTGAAGGGGAAGGAGGTGGGTGTTGGTACCTATGAGTTGATGAAAATTGTGGTCCTTCACACCTGAAAGGAAGAAAAAAGTTTTTTTTATTGGATGAAATGAAACTACAGATCAGGACAACTTTGAGCTAGAGTTGCTGCTGAATGGAGAGATTAAGAGTGTGTTTATTTGTGTTTTTATCAAGATTTCCAGCAACATTTTTGCTTCTAATTTAGTTTTTCATTCAATTAATTTACTGAATCACAGAATCACTGAATTTTAACAGCACAGAAAACCATAAGCCCACAAAACAGGAGCAGAAGTAGACCACTCGGCCCATCGAGTCTGCTCCACCATTCAATGGAATCATGGCTGACCCAATAATCCTTGACTCCACTTTTCTGCATTTTCCCCATAATCCTTGATTCCCTCACTGATTAAAAAGCCTTGAATATACTTAACGACCCAACCTCTATAGCCCTCTGAGGTAAAGAATTCCGCAGATTCACCACCCCCTGAGAGAAGAAATTCCTCCTCATCTCTGTCTTAAATGGGCTACCCCTTACTCTGAGATTATGCCCTCTGGTCCTAGACTCTCCCACAAGGGGAAACAACCTCTCAGCATCTGTTAAGCCCCCTAAGAATCTTATATGTTTCAATAAGGTCGCCTCTCCTTCTAAACTCCAGTGAGTACAGGCCCAACCTACTCAACCTCTCCTCATAAGAAAATCCCTCCATACCTGGGATCAACCTAGTGAACCTTCTCTGGACTGCCTCCAATGCCAGCATATCTTTCCTTCGATAAGGGGACCAAAACTATTCACAGTATTCTAGGTGTGGTCTAAGTAGTGCCTTGAATAGTTTTAGCAAGACTTCCCTATTTTTATGCTCCATTCCCTTTGAAATAAAGGCCAACATTCCATTTGCCTTCCCTATTACCTGCTGAACTTGCATGTTAGCTTTTTGAGATTCATGCACAAGGACCCCCAAATCCCTTGGTGCTGCAGTTTTCTACAGTCTTTCTCCATTTAAATAATACTCAGCTCCTCTATTCTTCCTGCCAAAATGCATAACCTCACATTTTCCCACATTATGTTCCATCTGCCAAGTTTTTTCCCACTCACTTAACCTGTCTCTGTAGACTCTGTGTGATTCCTCACCACTTGCCTTCCCGTATGTTTTTGTGTCATCTGCAAACTTGGCGATTGTACATTCAGTTCCCTCATCTAAGTCATTAATATATATTGTAAATAATTGTGTCCCCAGCACTGACCCCTGTGGCACTCCACAGGTTGCTATCCTGAAAATGCCCCTTTTATCCCAACTCTCTGTCTTCTATTAGTTAACCAATCCTTCTTCCATGCTAATATCCTACCCTCAACACAATGGGCTATTATCTTATTAAGCAGCCTTTTGTGCGGTACTTTATCGAACGCCTTTTGGAAATCCAAATATATTACATCTACTGGTTCCTCTTTATCTATCCTGCTTGTTACCTCCTCAAAGAATTCTAATAAATTTGTCAGGCATGACAAGGAGGCAGCCATTCCGCCCACTGAGTCCGCAGTGGCTCTCCAAATGAGCACTATGACCTAGAGCCATTGCCCTGCTTTTTCCCCATATCCCTGCACATTGTTTCTATTCAAATAATCTTCTAATGCCCTCTTGCATGCCTTGATTGAACCTGCCTCCACCACACTTCCAGACAGTGCATTCCAGATCCGAACCACTCAGAATCACATAGTGCAGAAGAGGCCCTTCGGCCCATCGAGTCTGCACCGACACTCGTGTGTGAAAATATTTTTTCTCACGTCACATTTGCTTATTTTGCAAATCACTTTAAATCTGTGCCTTCTCATTCTTGATCCTTTTACGAGTGGGAACAGCTTCTCCCTATCTACTCTGTCCAGCCCCCTTGTGATTTTGAACATCTCTACCAAATCTCCTCTCAGCCGCCTTCTCTCCAAGGAGAACAGTCCCAACCTCCACAGTCTATCCTCATAGCTGAAGTTTCTCATCCCTGGAACCATTCTTGTAAACATTTTCTGCACTCTCTCCAATGTGTTCACATCCTTCCTATAGTGTGGCGCCCAGAGCTGTACACAATACTCCAGCTGAGGTCTAATAAGTGTCTTATATAAATTCAGCATAACCTCCTTGCTCTTGTATTCTATGCCCCTATTAATAAAGTCCAGGATAATATATGCTTTATTTGCTGCTCTCTCCACCTGTCCTGCAACCTTCAATGATCAATTTATACCCAGGTCTTTCTGCTCCTGCACCCGCTTCAAAAGTTCACCTTTTATTTTATATATTTTTTATGGCCATGTTCTTCCTATTAAAATGCATCACCTCACACTTCTCTGCATTGAACTTCATCTGTCACCAATCTGCCCACCCCATCAACTTGTCTATGTCCTTTTAAAGTTCTACACCATCCTCCTAGCAGTTTATAACCCCTGCAAGTTTCGTATCATCCGCAAACTTTGAAATTGTCCCCTGCACACCAAGATCTAGATCATTAATGTATATCAGGAAAAGCAAGGGTCCCAATACCGACTCCTGGGGAATTCCACTACAAATCTTCCTCCAGCCTGAAAAATATCCATTGACTATTACTCTCTGCTTCCTATTTTTCAGCCAATTTTGAAACCACGTTGCTACTGTCCTTTTTATTCCACAAACAATAACTTTTCTCATAAGTCTGTTGTGTGGCACTGTATCAAATGCTTTTTAAAGTCCTTGTACACCACATCAACAGCATTACCCTCATCGACCTTTTCTGTTACCCCTTCAAAACACTCCAGCAACTTAGTTAAAAACAATTTCCCCTTTAGAAATCCATGCTGGCTCTTCCTTATTAATCCATATTTTTCCATGTGACTATTAATTCTATCCCAAATAATTGTTTCTAAAATCTTGCCCACCACTGAAGTTAAACTGATTGGTCTATAATTGCTGGGCTTATCCTTACAACCTTTTTTGAACAAGAGCATAATGTTTGCAATTCTCCAGTCCTCTGGCACCTCCCCTGAGTCTAGTGAAGTCTGAAAGATTATGGCCAGTGCCCCTGCAATTTCTACTCTCACTTCCTTCAATATCCTTGGATGCATCTCATCTAATCCAGGTGCCTTGTCAACTTTAAGTACCAAAAGTCTATTCAACACTTCCTCTTTATCAATTTTGAATCCTTCTAGTGACAGAGTTTCCTCATCTGTCACCATGGCCTGGGTAGCATCTATCCCCTTGGTAAAGACGGATGCAAAGTATTCATTTTATACCTCAGTCATGGTCCCTTCATCCATGTGTAAATTCCCTTTTAGGTCCCTAATCAGTCCAACTCCTCCTTTTACCACCTTTTACTATTTATATGCCCATAGAAGACTTTGGGATTCCCCTTTCATGTTGGCTGCCAGTCTTTTCTCATAATTCCTCTTCGCTTCTACAATATGCTTTGTCACCTTCCCTCTGAACCTTCTGTATTCCTCTTGGTTCTCAATTATATTTTCTACCTGACACCTGTCATAAGCACACTTTTCCCCCTTTATCTTAATTTCAATCTCCTTTTTCCTTTTCTCCTTTTGTGAGATTTTGCTGTGAGCAAAATTAGATGCTGTGTTCCCACAAAACATCAGTGACTACCTGACAGAAGTAATATGTATTAGCCAAAAAGCCCTTTGGGATGTCTCAGTGACATGCTGAAGCACTTGCCATTCACTTCAACTTTTCATTACATATTCTCTTGGCTTCAGCAACACCAGTCAGTCTCGTAAATGGATCTCACATACTATACAATTTGGAGTGCACCTGTTCCTGAACATTCTCTGGTTAACTGATAGCCAGATACAGGGATTGTTAACAGCGAGTGCCCTCTCCATGTACTCACTATTGAAATATGTCACCATTTCATTCTTCTCATTGCAGATTGAAAAGCACTCAGAATGAGATGAAGCAGAGGCTTTGAACGCGATATGTGTATGAAGAGCACACACCCTTCACAGTGACAACACACATTTTGCTACACCCAAAACAATAAAACTGCCACAATCTCCCATGAAGTGTGGTCTTAAAGAAAGAAGGTTGCCTTTCCAACTTAACCCTTTGAAGATAAGCTGGTTCAGATATTCAGGGGTAACATTAATGGAATCTGCCCGACTACAGATTGAGAGCTTCCAATCAGCTGCCTATTTTACAATATTTACATTCCAATGGAAAGAAAGAGCGAGCAGCTGATCTGATCCTGTCAGTTGTCACAAGGCTGGTTAGGTTAAAATTACCCAAAAATACAAAACAGTGTTCCTGGTAGCTGTAAAATTGCAGAACACTCTGTGACTGAGGTAGAGAGAGGAAGAGAGAGAGAGGGAGAGATGGAGGGGGAGAGAGAGAGAGAATGAGAGCCGTTCAGTGCCGCCCTGCCTCAGAGGTGACTTGTGAGGGGGAGTGGGGGGTAGGTGCAGCCTTGCTGTAGAGGTGACTTGTGGTGGTGGTGGTGGGGGAGTGGGGTGCGGGGGGGGGGGGGGGGGGGGGGGGGGGGGGGGGGGGTGGTGGGGGGGTGCGGGGGTGGGGGGGGGGTGGTGGGTGTGTGTGTTGCAAGGCCAGCCCTGCCGTTGAATATAGCGCACAAGCATTCAGGGTTGGGGGTGGGGTGGTTAGGGGTAGGGTGGGCAAGGGAAGTGGCCACGCATTAGGGAAACCTGTCGAAAGTGACCATTCCTCTGCAACTGAGGCAGCTCAGGCACAGCCACGGTGATGTGATTGGGGTCGGGCTGCTAGCTTATCTGACCACTCAAGCAACACAGAGGCATCAAAGCACCACCAAGCTCTCCTGAGCTTCCCTGCCCTGGTACAGGCTGCAAATTCATGAGCACTTTATTGGACTGTGGAGCAATTGGACTCCACAGGTTGTACAATCTCCTTGCTAACACTGGCCATGTAGCAGTCACTGCTGGAGGCGCTCACAGTCCCTTGCAATGTCAGCAACCCGGTTTGGACCAGTCTCCCCCATGGTTCAAGCTAACTGGGGAGCCGTGCAGCACATTAATCTCCGACCATCCAAGTGGTGGTCTGCACTCTCTGGGAAGCATTACGGGACCATCATTCTTAACCAGGACAGATTCTTAGTACACCCAAGCCAACCCACATGTCTCTCTCTTTCATCCTGCAGGAGGAGTACATCAGGATCATGGAGCCTGGTGGACTAGCTGTACGCCTGATGGCCTACAGAGCAGGAAGAAGATGGAGGAGAGAGTGACTGAGACTCCAGGTTGTGCAGAGGCAGGAGCAGCAACCTCAGGAAGAAGTGGCGGCTGGGGGTCCCGTACACACCGCCCAAGAGCCACAGTGAGCCGTTACTAGTCGGCGCATAGTGACACCCAGGGTCTATAGACACCACCTTTCATTCCTGCAGATGACCAAGAACCAGTGTCACTGAAGACTGCGCATGTCTAGGGAACTGGTTGGTCACATCTGCCACTTACTGCAGGACTTGGTGCCAAGGGGACATGGAGGGCATCCACTGCCAGAGGTTGTGAAAGTGACCACGGAGCTCAATTTCTGTGCCAGTGGCTTCTTTCAGGGCTCCACAGGTGACCTCTATGGGATCTCTCAATCTTCCACCCACAAATGCATCCATGAGGTCACAGATGCCATCTTTGCAAGGGACAACTTTGTGCATTTCGCCTGGGACCAGGAAAGCCAGGATATAAGAGCGATTGGATTCACCTAGATCTCGGGTTTCTTATAGGTGCAGGTTGCGATCGGCTGCACTCACATGGTGCTCAGATCTCCATCGCATCACATGGTGAATGTGTAGTTGGTGTGCAACCACCAGAAACGCACCCTGCAGGTGTGCGCATGGTTTCCAGGGAGTGTGCACGATGCCTACACCCTCAGTCGGTCACAGGTCCTTGGAGTCTTCCAGGGTCGACAGAAACTGCAGGGATGGCTCCTTGGGGACAAGGGCTACCCACAGAGGCCGTGAAGTGTTCAGGTGCTGAAGGCGGACCAAGCATCAGATACTTCTAAAGTTTCATGGCTGTATCTCTATGATATGACTGTGATCATGGGGTGCAAGTGAGCTGCCCTTGGCCAGGCAGAAGTCAAACATTCTCAAAGGCTGTGTGAAGATTTACGGAGTGTCCTCAGTGTAAGTCGTCATCATCCTCCTGAAATTGAGTGACTATTAGGGCCTCCACTGCATCTATATGACAGGAGCATTCTCACAGAGGGTATTGGCACTGCCATAAGCCAGACTGGAGTCAAACGCTCACAAATGCGATGTGAGGATTTATGGGGTCACCTCACTTCATGTCGTCATCGCTCTCCATAAATCTGGCAGCTATGAAGGCCTCCAGAGTGCACCTACCTCGTCTAGCCAGTGCAAGAGCCTCATCCCCATCATCGTCGCCTCCGAGGGCCTCCTCAGCCTCATGCCTGTCTCCATCCTCTTCATCGGAAGAGACCTCCAGCTCCTGCATCTCCTCCTCAGCCAGCCCTTCTTCCCGTTGCAGTGCCAGGTTGGAAAGGGTGCAGCAGACGATGATGACGCTTGACACCCTCTATGGACTGTATTGCAGGGCCCTACCTGACCGGCCCAGGCACTGGAACCGCATCTTCAGCATCCCGAGGGTCTGCTCCACCAGGTTGTGAGTTGCAACATGAGCTTCATTATAGCATCGCTCTGCTGCAGTCTGAGGCCACCACACGGGTATCATCAGCCACGGCCTCTGTGGGTAGCCCTTGTCCCCGAGGAGCCATCCCTGCAACCTTTGTGGACCCTGGAAAACTCCAGGGATCTGTGACCAACTGGGGATGAAGGTGTCGTGCACACTCCCTGGAAACTGTGCGCACACCTGCAGGATGTGTTTCTGGTGGTCACACACCAACTACACATTCAGTGAGTGGAAGCCCTTGTGGCTGATATAGTTCACCGTGTGTTGCGATGGAAATCTGAGCACCACATGAGTGCAGTCGACCACACTCTGTGAGTGAGAAACCCAAGATCTAGGAGAATCCAATCGCTCTTATATCCTGGCTCTCCTGGTCCCGGACAAAATGCACAAAGTTGTCCCTCACAAAGATTGGCATCCGTGACCTCATGGATGCATTTGTGGGTGGAGGCTTGAGAGATCCCACAGAGGTCACCTGTGGAGCCCTGAAAGAAGTGGCCACAGATGCTGGTGTGATGGGGGCCAGCCCCACCTTAAAGGTGCTGAGAGCACACAGAGAGAATGAGAGAACTCTGTGGCACCTGCCCACTACATTCTGGCAGCAATGACCAGCACTGCCGAGGCACAGGCATTAATAATGTTTCCAGGGAGTGTGAGGCTGGACCATCACTGGGTCTGAAGGCTGCACAGAGCACAGGGAAAAGGCCCTGGACTGAGACACCTGCATTTATCATGTGCAGAAAAATTTCACATCTGAGTGACACAAACACTGCTCATCAGAACAAGCAGCCAGAGGCAGGGAGACATTCTTGGGAATTTATTGACAATAGTGAACGTTATGTACAAGTGATTAACACCCATGCCCATGCTATGCAACTAATTCTCCTTAACGGTCCTAACGCTGCTGCTACGTCTTGGTGCTCCCCAGATATCCACAGCGGAGGTGGGGGTAGCCTGCTGACTGCGACGCCCTGTCTGTGATGACTTTGGCGGGCATCCTCTGGAGGGCCGAGACCTGGAGGTCCACAGACTGCTTTTGGGGTCCTGCTGTGTGGCAATGGCACCCTCCTCATCCTTGGAGCTGAAGCTGCTGAGGTCACAGGAGAGGGGAGTCGGATGGGCCTGAAACTTTTGGAGTCACCTGGATGGATGGGCCCGGAGTGTGCACCTGCTGATTCTCCTCCCTGTGGGTGCTCGAGGCCCCCTTGCTGACTCCATGAATGGGAGGGGTAATTGGAGTGAGATCGAACTGCCTGGCACCCCTCACACGTACACGCTGTTGGAGGCCAACTATGGCATCAGCAATGGAGTTAAGCCCGTGCAGGAGCGACTTCCTGGACCAAGGTCTCCATGGCGGCTGCCATCCTGCCAGTGTTGACCCTGGTGCGTTGCAATGCCGGCGCTATCACCTCAGCCTGAACACGGACGGACTTCTCCCTCGTGCCTTGCAATCTGAAGAGTGCAGCGGACATCCCTTCCTGATGTTCCCGAGCTTGCCTTTGCAGCTCCAGCAATTATGACATGACCGAGACCAGAGGCTCCTCATCTGACTCAGACTCAGCAACATTCTGGCCTCTATCAGCCCTCCTAGTGCCGGGGATCTGGGAAGTCCCTGCCTCCGCCTTTCGTGGATCAGACAATGATGAGCTCTCCAGATTGTGATCCCGAGGCTACTCTAAAGCTAGGTCCCACCGAGGTGTGTGTCTCTGCGCTGGTGGAGGGTGTGGGTGAGCGCTGTGATAGGACTTCAGGGAGGGTGCCTTCAGATTCCTCTTACGAGGTTTCTGTGGGGCTTGATTGGAGGCCCTGGGTCATGGACTCTGTCGGCTGTTTGGCAGATGTGCCTGTGAGAGCAAGGAGAGATAATTAGTGCATGGCAATGGCCTGTGAAAGAGGACACATCACTCACAGCATGGTTGTCTGATGGATGTTGCACTGCTGGACCCTCACTTGGTAGAGCTGCACCGACCTCACCGTCAGCACAGGACCGGTCCAGATCCTCAACAGCCAGCTGGATGGCTCTGTTTTCGAAGTCCGTGAGGATCTTGATTTTGGGCATTCTGGCACTGGTCTGCAACCTCTCTCTCCTGTTGTGTGCCAGCTTGTCCTGCACAGATAGAGATGGGGAGAGTGTATCAGGGTGCCTGCTGGGTCATATGATAAGTATGCCTGGCCTGTGCAGGTGGTGAGTGGCCCCATGGATGGGATGAGGACAGTGACAGTGAGTGTGTGAGAGTGAACGGTGATGTCCCTTGCACTGGCAGTGAGTGAGGGCCCTGTGGATGTGTGATGGGTTTGTGAGTGTGTGAGTTGAGTGATGAGAAGAGTGACTTACCCTGGCGGAATGGAGGAGATCATTCATCCTCTTGTGGCACTGGGTGGCTGTCCTCTTCTGAAGGGCATTGGCACTGACCACCACAGCCACCGCCTCCCAAGCTGGATTGGTCACCTCACTGCCCATCCTGCAGCCTGAGTGGGGGTATAGGACATCCCAGCAGGCCTCCACAGCATCCAGCAGTCGCTCGAGGGACGTGTCATTAAACTAGTGGGCTGCAGTCTTCTTACCTTTGAGGGCCATGTCTCCCGGGCAGCAGTGAGGAACTGGACACAATGAACACTGCGCTTGTGGCTGGCCTTTAAACCTGAAGGCCAGTTGATGCAGTGGTGGGGCAATGGCGGGCGGGTGAATGAGGAGCTCACCCACCATGGAAATGGTGTGTTTCCTGGGAGTGCATAAATAATGATGGTATATATAAACCATTTAGACTTGAATGTAGGAGGGTTGACCAGTAAGTTTTCAGATGACACGAAAATTGGTGGGATGGTAAATAGTGAAGAGGATAGCCTTAGATTACAGGAGGATATAGACGGGCTGGTCAGATGAGCTGATCAGTGGCAAATGGAATTTAATCCGGATAAGTGTGAGGTGATGCACTTGGGCAGGACAAACAAGGCACGGGAATACACGATGAATGGTAGGACCCTGGGAAGTACCGAGGATCAGAGGGACCTGGGTATTCATGTCCACCGGTCCCTTAAGGTAGTGGGACAGGTAGATAAGGTGGTTAAGAAGGCATATGGGATACTTGCCTTTATGAGCCGAGGAATAGAATATAAGAGCAGGGAGGTTATGCTGGAACTGTATAAACACTGGTTAGGCCACAGCTAGAGTATTGCATGCAGTTCTGGAACCCGCATTATATGAAGGATGTAATTGCACTGGAGAGAGTGCAGAGAAGAATTACCAGGATGTTGCCTGGGCTGGAGAGTTTTAGTTATGAGGAGAGATTGGATAGATTGGGGTTATTTTCCCTGGAGCAGAGATTGAGGGGGGACGTGATTGAGGTATATAAAATTATAGGAGCATAGATAGGGTAGGCAGGAAGGAACTTTTTCCCTTGGTGGAGGGATCAATAATCAGGGGCCATAGATTTAAGGTAAGGGGCAGGAGGTTTAGAGGGGGTGTGAGGAAAATTTTTTTCACCCAGAGGGTGGTGGGAATCTGGTACTCACTGCCTGAAAGGGTGGTAGAGGCTGAAACCTTCATAACATTTAAGAAGTATTTGGATGTGTCCTTGCGATGCCATGGCATACAAGGCTATGGGCCTAGTGCTGGAAAATGGGATTAGAATAATTAGGTATTTGTTTGACCGGCACAGACTCGATGGGCCAGAGGGCCTTTTCCTGTGCTGTAGACCTCTGAGACTCTATGGCTCAATAATGAGGTGGGTTCAGGATGATATAGCATGAAAACTCGCCATCGCCGTTGGTGGGCAGCACAACATTTTACCCGCCCGCTACCCTGTGAGTGAGTTGAGGTGTTATTCTGTGGATAAGTTGAGGTTTTAATCTGTGGATGAGTTGAAGGGACACTCTGCAGGGTAGTTAATACGTTACTCTGTGCTCTGTGGGGGAATTGAGGTGTTACCCTGTGAGTGAGTTAATGTGCTACTCCGTGAATGAGTTGATGTTTTACTCTGTGCGTGAGTTTAGCTTTTACTCCGTGAGTGAGCTGTGGTTTTACTTTGCGAGGGAGCTGATGTGTTGTTACCCTGTGAGAGAGTTGAGCTGATAGCCTGTGGGGGAGCTGAGATGTTACTCTGTTAGTGAGCTGATGTTTTACTCTGTGGGTGAGTTGAGCTCTTACTCCGTGATTGAGTTGAGGTTTTACTCTATGAATGAGTTGAGGTGTTGTTACTCTATGAGAGAGTTGAGGTGTTCCTCTGTGGGTAGTTGATATATTACTCTGTGAGTGAGCTGAGGTGTTACTCTGTGGGTGAGTTGAGGTGTTACTCAGTGGGGGAATTGAGGTGTTACTCTGTAAGTAAAATCTCAGCTCACTCCCAGAGTAACACCTCAACATGTGAGTTGAGGTGTTACTCTGGGAGTGAGCTGAGATTTTACTATATGGGGAGTTGAGGCGTTACCCTCTGAGTGAATTGAGGAGTCACTCTGTAAGTGAGTTGATGTTTTATTCTGTCAGTGAGTTGAGGTGCTACTTTGTGGGTGAATTGAGGTGTTGCTGTGTAAGTGATTGAGGTGCTACTCTGTGAGCGAGTTCAGGGGTTACTCTGAGTGAGTTTAGGTTTTAGTGACTTGAGGTGTTACTCTGTAAGTCAGTTGATGTGTTACTCTGTGGGGGAGTTGTTTATCTACCTCAAAAAAGGAGTCCAGGATTTCACTGCACATCCCTCACTGTATACATCGGCGTGTTTACTGCCTTGTTTCATCCAGTACTGTATCATGTAAACCTACATGCACAGTTCCATCTGAAAGTGATACATCCTAGATACATAAGGCCCAGAAAGCACCTCCGTCTCAGTGACAGGTCCCCCCAATCTACAACACTCACCCAACTGTAACTTTCAACTGCTACAAGTTCAGAGCTTTGATAGCTGACATCATGCAGCAGTTATGTTGACATTCCGGAAACTTCTCCCACTACAGTAAAAAGCAGCAGGAAATTGTGAAATAGAGAGGGCTTTCAGATGGGTCATTATGTGAACACCTGTTAAACGCAGACACGTGAGGAAGGAGGGGCAGCCCTACACTCACTTATCTCTCTGCCCTTACACAGTGGTGTTTCTGACATTAATATTTAACTATGCCCTTCTCCAGAGAGGTCAGCCTGTAGACTGGGCCTGGGAATGGATACATGCTCAGTCTTAATCAGCTTCTCACTGGCCGAGAGTTAACTATTGACTGCAGAAAGGAAAGTGATGGTCCTCAGACAAAGGCTCACTGGACCTGAGTACAAAGTTATTGAATGGGTAACAATTCACCAACCTGCTTCTCTGTCTACTGAGGCTTCACTCTGGGAGCACAGCCCGTGAAATTTACTTTGTTGTCTTTCAATATCCCTTAGACTAAAGGCTCTCAAGGAAGGTGAGGTTTGTTGGTTCATCAATAAGATGCTGGAGGCCAGAGTTAGAAAACATTGAACCAGGTATAGCTGAATCTCTGCTCTCCACTTCTAGCAGGCAATACTTGTGAAACTGTCCCTTTACTGCTGATCAAAGGGAGACAGAGAAGTAATGGGATTGGTCTGGGGGTGAGCTTTTAACAGAAGGAGAGGTGGAATCATTGGCCACTCAGATTGCTGATATCACCAAAATGAATTGTTTTGTCAGTGGTCAGCAAAGGGTTAATATCTGTGCCCGCTTCACTCGGTTGATGATGCTCTTGCTCCACACTCAGGGGGTAGATCACAGTCCAAGCACTCACCCAATGCAGTGCTGAGCAGAGTATTATGCTATCAGAGATTTAAATCACCTTCTGTTCATGTGAGAGCAGGATGATGTTTGCTGAGTCAGCTCAGAGTGTACGTCCACAGTATCTTACCTTGGAGTGAGAAAGTTAGAGGTTGAAGTTCTACTGCAGAGATCTGAGTACATAATCTAGGCTGACAATCCAGTGCAGTACTGAGGGAACGCTGCATTATCAGAGGTGCCATCTTTCAGTTGAGATGTTAGAGTGAGGCCCATTCTGCCCCCTCGAGTGAATGCAAAAGATCCCATGAAAGTATTTTGAAGAAGAGCAAGGGAATTATGCTCGGTGTCCTAGCTGATATTTATCCCTCAATCAACGTCAAACAGTTTATGATAACAGGTCATTATAACATTGCTGTTTGTGGGATTTGCTGTTTGCAAAATGGCTGCAGTGTTTCCTACATTACAACGATGAGCATGAAAGTATTTGATTGGCTATAAGGCACTTAGAGATGTCCTGAGGTTGTGAAAGGGGCTATAAAAATGCATGTTTTTCTTTTTTCCTTTTGGTATTCTGAAGGATTAGAATGAAACAACCAGAGACCGTCCCTATCAAACCCATCGTTTAATCTTGAAGAAGATCCTTTCTTTGCACACTGGCAGCATTAACCACAAGAAAGTTCAGTGTGCTGGCTCAGCCCTCTCTGAGTTTGAACATTCTGAAATGAATGGACAGGAGGTCAAGTTCTATGAAGATTGTGTGTTCCTGTGACGTTCAGTTAGTGCAGCTAAGGTGTTAGGCTCAGTGCAGCATGAAACCTGCCCCCTTGTCAATGAGGAAATGTTGCAAACTGCCAACAAAGTGATACACACAGCAAATCTTCAACAAGCTCTTGAAGAGGCAGAAGGGACTTCGGTTTAGTATCTCACCAGAATGACAGCCCCACCAACAGTGCAGGGAGTCTCAGTAAGGGAGCGCATACCAAGGAGTGCCAATGAGGCCTGATGGCAGCAGTCTGCGTTCATCCTCTCCTGTGTGGCTAGTGCTCATGACCTTCCTGCCTAGGAGTGCTCATGCTAACAGCTGATTCAAAAGACTTCATTTGTCTGACCTCCATCACCTGTAGGAAGACAGGTGTGTTGCAGAGATGGGTGAGCTGATACCAAAAGCTGCATCTGCCCCTCACTGTGGCTAACTGGACTCTCTGTTCATATGCATGAATCTATTGCTGTATATCTGGGTTTAGCTCCAGGTCCTGCTCAGTATTTCACCCAACCTCTTGAGCATTCCCAATTTTAATCATCCCATTACTGGTCAGTGTGCCTTCAGCTGCAAGGCCCTAAACTCACTACACCGCTCCGTCTCTCTATTAACCCTCTTCCTGTAAGACACACCTTAAAACCGTTGACCAAGTTTTAATCAGTTGTTCTGATGTGTCCTTGTCCCCGCACTCACTTTCCATTTAATGACCAGTGTGTGATGGGTGTTTTCCCTTATTGTTTCGTAGGATGTGGATGTCACTGGCAAGGCCAGCATTTGTTACCCATCCCTGATTGCCCTTGAATTGAGCAGCTTTCTAGGCCATTTTAGAGGGCACTTAAGACTCAACCACATTGCTGTGGCTCTGGAGTCACATGTAGGCCAGACCAGATAAGGACAACAGACTTCCTTCCCTAAAGGCACTAGTGAACCATTCGAGTTTTTACAACAATCGATGACAGTTTCATAACAAAAACAGAATTACCTGGAAAAACTCAGCAGGTCTGGCAGCATTGGCGGAGAAGAAAAGAGTTGACGTTTCGAGTCCTCATGACCCTTCGACCGAACTGAGTGAATCCAAGAAAGGGGTGAAATATAAGCTGGTTTAAGGTGTGTGTGGGGGGGGGTTGGGGGGGGGGGGTTTGGGTGGGGGGAGAGAAGTGGAGGGGGTTGGTGTGGTTGTAGGGAAAAACAAGCAGTGCTGGGAGCAGATCATCAAAAGATGTCACAGACAAAAGAACACAGGTGTTAAAGTTGGTGATATTATCTAAACGCAAGTGCTAATTAAGAATGGATGGTAGGGCACTCAAGGTATAGCTGTAGTGGGGGTGGGGGGAGCATAAAAGATTTAAAAATATTTAAAAATAATGGAAATAGATGGGAAAAGAAAAATCTATATAATTTATTGGAAATAAACAAAAGGAAGGGGGAAGAAACAGAAAGGGGGTGGGGATGGAGGAGGGAGCTCAAGACCTAAAGTTGTTGAATTCAATATTCAGTCCGGAAGGCTGTAAAGTGCCTAGTCGGAAGATGAGGTGTTGTTCCTCCTGTTTGCGTTGGGCTTCACTGGAACAATGCAGCAAGCCAAGGACAGACATGTGGGCAAGAGAGCAGGGTGGAGTGTTAAAATGGCAAGCGACAAGGAGGTTTGGGTCATTCTTGCGGACAGATCACAGGTGTTCTGCAAAGCGGTCGCCCAGTTTACATTTGGTCTCTCCAATGTAGAGGAGACCACATTGGGAGCAACGAATGCAGTAGACTAAGTTGGGGGAAATGCAAGTGAAATGCTGCTTCACTTGAAAGGAGTGTTTGGGCCCTTGGACGGTGAGGAGAGAGGAAGTGAAGGGGCAGGTGTTACATCTTTTGCGGTGGCATGGGGTGGTGCCATAGGAGGGGGTTGAGGAGTAGGGGGTGATGGAGGAGTGGACCAGGGTGTCCCGGAGGGAACGATCCCTACGGAATGCCGATAGGGGGGGTGAAGGGAAGATGTGTTTGGTGGTGGCATCATGCTGGAGTTGGCGGAAATGGCGGAGGATGATCCTTTGAATGCGGAGGCTGGTGGGGTGATAAGTGAGGACAAGGGGGACCCTATCATGTTTCTGGGAGGGAGGAGAAGGCGTGAGGGCGGATGTGCGGGAGATGGGCCGGACACAGTTGAGGGCTCTGTCAACCACCGTCGGTGGAAAACCTCGGTTAAGGAAGAAGGAGGACATGTCAGAGGAACTGTTTTTGAAGGTAGCATCATCGGAACAGATGCGACGGAGGCGAAGGAACTGAGAAAATGGGATGGAGTCCTTACAGGAAGCGGGGTGTGAGGAGCTGTAATCGAGGTAGCTGTGGGAGTCAGTAAGTTTGTAATGGATATTGGTGGACAGTCTATCATCAGAGATTGAGACAGAGAGGTCAAGGAAGGGAAGGGAAGTGTCAGAGATGGACCACGTGAAAATGATGGAGGGGTGGAGATTGGAAGCAAAATTAATAAATTTTTCCAAGTCCCGACGAGAGCGTGAAGCAGCACCGAAGTAATCATCGATGTACTGGAGAAAGAGTTGTGGAAGGGGGCCGGAGTAGGACTGGAACAAGGAATGTTCCACATTCCCCATAAAGAGATAGGCATAGCTGGGGCCCATGCGGGTACCCATAGCCACACCTTTTATTTGGAGGAAGTGAGAGGAGTTGAAGGAGAAATTGTTCAGTGTGAGAACAAGTTCAGCCAGACGGAGGAGAGTAGTGGTGGATGGGGATTGTTCAGGCCTCTGTTCGAGGAAGAAGCTAAGGGCCCTCAGACCATCCTGGTGGGGGATGGAGGTGTAGAGGGATTGGACGTCCATGGTGAAGAGGAAGCGGTTGGGGCCAGGGAAATGGAAATTGTTGATGTGACGTAAGGTGTCAGAGGAATCACGGATAAAGGTGAGAAGGGACTGGACAAGGGGAGAGAGAAGGGAGTCAAGATAATGAAAAATGAGTTCTGTAGGGCAGGAGCAACGTGAGACGATCGGTCTACCAGGACAGTTCTGTTTGTGGATTTTGGGTAGGAGGTAGAAGCGGGCCGTCCGAGGTTGGGCGACTATCAAGTTGGAAGCTGTGGGAGGAAGATCCTCAGAGGAGATGAGGTCAGTGACAGTCCTGGAAACAATGGCTTGATGTTCAGTGGTGGGGTCATGGTCCAGGGAGAGGTAGGAGGAAGTGTTTGCGAGTTGACACTCAGCCTCCGCGAGGTAGAGGTCAGTGTGCCAGACAACAACAGCACCACCCTTGTCAGCGGGTTTGATGACAATGTCAGGGTTGGACCTGAGAGAATGGAGTGCAGTAAGTTCAGAGAGAGAAAGATTAGAATGGGTGAGAGGAGCAGAGAAATTGAGACGACTAATGTTGCGCCGACAGTTCTCAATGAAACGATCAAGAGAAGGTAAGAATCCAGAGGGAGGGGTCCAGGTGGAGGGAGAATATTGGAGGTGTATGAAAGGATCCGTTGAACGGGGAGAGGACTCCTGCCCAAAGAAGTGAGCTTGGAGACGAAGACGGCAGAAGAAGAGTTCAGCATCATGCCGAGCCCGAAATTCATTGAGGTGAGGGCGTAAGGGTATGAAACTAAATCCTTTGCTGAGCACTGAACGTTCAGCATCGGAGAGGGGAAGGTCAGGGGGTATAGTGAATACATGGCTGGGGCTGGGATTGGAAGATGGGGTGGGGACGGAGAGACAGGCAGGGGTGGAGGGTCCTAGATGGGTGTTGGTGTCAGTGAGTTGTTAGAGCTTGCGTTCCTTACCACTTGAGAGAAAGAGAAAAAGTTTCTTGATGAGGCGTCGGATGAGACGAAGAATAAAATGAAACTGGGGGTATGTGCAGCTTTGAAAAAGGGTATGGCGGTGCTGCTGGAGGGAGAGGTCGAGTGTGTTCATATGGCGGCGCATGGCATTGAGTGTGGATCTCAGAATGTGACGGGAACAGCAGTCCGAGAAACGTTTTATGTCCCGGAGATACCTGTGATCCTGGGTGGGCTCGAAACATGAGGGGTGGAATTTCAGTTGAAATCCACGTGGGTTAAGTCGGAGATGGAGACAGTCACTGAGAAAGGAGATATGGCTGTGAAAGCGGGATTTAGTAAACACCTTGTCAAACACCAGGAGAGAAATGGAAAGCAATGAAGGTGAGCAAGGCAAAAGAGAGGTACGGAAATCTTGTCGCAGAGACGAACAGAACTTCTTCAAGGATGTAGGCATTTCTTGAAGAGCAGTGGCAGTCAATTAAACACAGAGATAAAAACAAAAAAACTGCGGATGCTGGAAATCCAAAACAAAAACAGAATTACCTGGAAAAACTCAGCAGGTCTGGTAGCATTGGCGGAGAAGAAAAGAGTTGATGTTTCGAGTCCTCATGACCCTTCGACCGAACTGAGTGAATCCAAGAAAGGGGTGAAATATAAGCTGGTTTAAGGTGTGTGGGGTGGGGGGAGAGAAGTGGAGGGGGTTGGTGTGGTTGTAGGGACAAACAAGCAGTGATAGAAGCAGATCATCAAAAGATGTCACAGAAAACAGAACAAAAGAACACATAGGTATTAAAGTTGGTGATATTATCTAAACGAATGTGCTAATTAAGAATGGATGGTAGGGCACTCAAGGTATAGCTGTAGTGGGGGTGGGGGGAGCATAAAAGATTTAAAAATATTTAAAAATAATGGAAATAGTTGGGAAAAGATAAATCTATATAATTTATTGGAAAAAAACAAAAGGAAGGGGAAGAAACAGAAAGGGGGTGGGGATGGAGGAGGGAGCTCAAGACCTAAAGTTGTTGAATTCAATATTCAGTCCGGAAGGCTGTAAAGTGCCTAGTCGGAAGATGAGGTGTTGTTCCTCCTGTTTGCGTTGGGCTTCACTGGAACAATGCAGCAAGCCAAGGACAGACATGTGGGCAAGAGAGCAGGGTGGAGTGTTAAAATGGCAAGCGACAGGGAGGTTTGGGTCATTCTTGCGGACAGACCGCAGGTGTTCTGCAAAGCGGTTGCCCAGTTTACGTTTGGTCTCTCCAATGTAGAGGAGACCACATTGGGAGCAACGAATGCAGTAGACTAAGTTGGGGGAAATGCAAGTGAAATGCTGCTTCACTTGAAAGGAGTGTTTGGGCCCTTGGACGGTGAGGAGAGAGGAAGTGAAGGGGCAGGTGTTACATCTTTTGCGGTGGCATGGGGTGGTGCCATAGGAGGGGGTTGAGGAGTAGGGGGTGATGGAGGAGTGGACCAGGGTGTCCCGGAGGGAACGATCCCTACGGAATGCAGATAGGGGGGGGTGAAGGGAAGATGTGTTTGGTGGTGGCATCATGCTGGAGTTGGCGGAAATGGCGGAGGATGATCCTTTGAATGCGGAGGCTGGTGTGGTGATAAGTGAGGACAAGGGGGACCCTATCATGTTTCTGGGAGGGAGGAGAAGGCGTGAGGGTGGATGTGCGGGAGATGAGCAGGTTTCATGGTCACCATTACTGAAACTAGCTTTATATTCCAGATTTATTAATTGAATTCAAATTCCACCAGCTGCCATGGTGGAATTTGAACCCATATCCCCAGAACATTGTCCACTGTCTCCCTGTACAGCAATCCCTGAGATACTAACAGTCCCAATTTTCGTTCCCTCTCCCACCCAGTCCCTGTATCAGCGTTGAATGATAACACCTTCAGCCCTTCATTTCATGTCTGTCAGATTGGACATCATGTGTATACCCGTAAGTTGAAGTTGTGACCACCATCACTGAAACAATCTGACGTGTGTAAAAGCAAGAGAACTGAGTCAGCATTGGTTGACTCAGAAGGCAATAGACCTAATGTGTAAAACACGAGACACTCATCTCACACATTCAGCAGCGTCCTAAATCTAAAAATATTCATGATTAATTGAAGTTCAGAAGTTAAAGGCCCATATAATTATATTGGTCTCCTTCTCCTTTATCTGTGGAGCAGACCCCAATGTATAATACATTATTCAGAATCAAATGATTCATTTATGACAGAGTTCAGAAATTAAAGAGAGGCCTCACAGTGATGAGTACATTCAGAGAAATCATGACAATTAAATGAAAGTAGGGTCTGGTTAAAGTAATTGGAGAAAATTAGAAAATTGGTTCTATTGTTTTGCCCTAGCTGATGTAACCACCTTCATTACTCAATAACCAAGAGCTGCAGCTGATGACTAACCTGGAGACCATTGTTAACCACATGCTTTTCACATATGAGAGTCTGAGCGCAGGGGAGGGGAGTCCATGACCTTCACTGGCTGACTACAGTAATTGTTTAAACTGCAGAACAGAGTTATTTATATCACATTACTGAATGAGTGCAATTTATTTAGAATTATTGCACTCAATGTCAATTTGCATGAATACACAAAAGAAAGGATAGAGGGAGAATACAAGTAAGGAAAGTTGGGAGATCAGAAAACAATATAACCAACATCTCAGATTACTGTAACTTATTTCAGAATGGGCCTTGTGTTAAGCTGTAACTGAACTGATCATGCAGTATTACCTGGAAAAACTCAGCAGGTCTGGCAGCATCGGCGGAGAAGAAAAGAGTTGACGTTTCGAGTCCTCATGACCCTTCGACAGTTCTGTCGAAGGGTCATGAGGACTCGAAACGTCAACTCTTTTCTTCTCCGCCGATGCTGCCAGACCTGCTGAGTTTTTCCAGGTAATTCTGTTTTTGTTTTGGATTTCCAGCATCCGCAGTTTTTTTGTTTTTATCTCTGATCATGCAGTGGTCTGGAGTTCCTGTGAGCTTCCATTGGTTTCTCCAGTACAATTGATCCAAAATCAATCAAACCAACATGAAAGACCAAAGAATTTCAAGCACAAGTTATGGCCAGCTCAAATCAAGTTTCTGTCATCTGTGCTCATTTGAAAACTATTAGAAAATAGTTAAGTAAGAAAGTGTCTAACTGTGCACAATGAAACTGGTAAACGGTTCTGTCGAGAGTTTTAAAATTATTTTCATTTATTTAAAATCAGTTCACTCAGCTGGTGGACAAAATACTCTGATTACAAATTAACATGTTTTGTGAAACACCCAGTATTAATGTCCTGTGTCAGGTTATTAAACCCAAGTACATCAGGAAATATAATTTAATACAAGATAAAGACAAACTAATTACATTCTAAAAAATTCCTAATTGTACTGGCTGATGGAAGATTTGTTACATTCAGCAATATGCAAATAAGTTTGAGCAGAAGCTTGATCAAAAAGTTAACCTGAGGAACCTAACACAGCTTTGAATGTGATTGGCGATTGCACTCAAAGAGGATAGTCTACCCCAATATTTCTTCACACTTGACACCTCTCCCTCCTTGTCTGAGACAGTGCAGAGATCAATCACCTCCTCACCATTCCCTTTGGAGCCAGTGCTCGCTGTTCTTTTAAGGTGTTCAGCTGTGGGTCTGTGATAGTGCTCTGCCTTTGACCCAGAAGGTTGTGGGTTTGAGCTCTCCTTCAGTCTGTTCAGCACATCAATTTAGCTGACACTCCAGCATAGTAGTGAGGTGGTGCCACGTTGTCCGAGGTGCTGTCCTTTGGATGAGACATTAAATTGATGTTCTCTCTGCTCTCAGGTGAACATTAAGTATCCCACAGGAATTTGATTTTTGCTACTCTGTAGGGCTGTGTTTATTTTTAATTCTTTCATGGGATGTGGGCTTCGCTGGCAAGACCAGCATTTGTCACCCATCCTTAACTAGCTTGAACTGAGTGGCTTGCTGGGCCATTTCCGAGGGCAGGTAAGGGTCAATCACATTGCTGTAGGTCTGGAGTCACATGTAGGCCAGACTGGGTAAGGATGGCAGATTTCCTTCCCTTCTGCAGCCATACTGCAGAAGGCAGCGGCAAACCACCGCAGTACTTTACCAAGCATAATCATGGACCAATCCAATGGAAGTCCATGGTCACCAATGCCCTCTTAGGGCCTGGTACCTGAAAGAGGAGGAGGATTATATCTGGACAATGAGGATTGACTGAGTGATGCCAATGAATAATGGTGCTGCTTTTCTCTATTAAAATTAAATAAATACATTGAATTGTTGTCCTGATACACGTCAGGACATTTCTTAATTAAAACAACTTGGGATGCAATGAATGTTCTGTCTGAAAATGCTACTGTTGTTGCTGCTGGCTTGAAGCTGCTTAATGGTTGTTTAATTGCTATTTAATAAATCTTCAACTAAATATTATGAATGAGCCCTGCAGGTGCAGAGCTTCACATGATGGGAGTGTGTCTCAGGAATTCAAACATGAAGGTCAGCTCCATTAAATTCTCTGCTGGGAGTATTTATTTTTAAACATTTCCTTCCCTTCCCCTAACACATGCAGCTTTCCAATTGTTAAAAGACCAAGGCCCACAGTATGGATCAGCAGCAAAGCTGAGAAGAGAAAGAGAGAAGAAAAAGATAAGAGTTCAGGAGGGGTTCAATGATACCAAGTTTGTATGTCCTTCTACGTTGCACAGGCAGATTGTAGGTGCAAGGAAGTACTGAGGGAGCAGTAGAGAGACTTAGGGTTCAGGTTCTGAGAAAGGTCACGAGATTGTGGTGGGAAAACCTATACATTGGCAGACGGAGAGTTAAATAAAAATAGGAGAGAGCTCAGGTGATAAATCAGCAGAATATGACATCAATAATGTTGGAGTAGACAAGAGTGGGAGAGAAACAAGGGTGTTCACAGTAGGGAGATTGAAAAACAGTAAGGAATGCAGTTGCATTCAAACAGCACATTCACAGCCTCAGGGAGTCCTCTAAAAGGCAATGAATTACTTGAACAAGGAAGGCTTAGTGTTTCCCCAGCTTCAGCAATTTGCTGCTGGCAGCTGACGAGAATGGGTTAAAAATGATCACTGAATCCCCAAAATTGTCAACAGCCCAAGTCAAATACTGAAGAAATGAAGTCTGTGACTAGAAGCATTCAACTAAATAGCCTGTGGGCAGGTACAGCACGGGGTTAGATACAGAGTAAAGCTCCCTCTACACTCCCCCCATCAAACACTCCAGGACAGGTACAGCACGGGGTTAGATACAGAGTAAAGCTCCCTCTACACTCTCCCCATCAAACACTCCAGGACAGGTACAGCACGGGGTTAGATACAGAATAAAGCTCCCTCTACACTCTCCCCATCAAACACTCCAGGACAGGTACAACACAGGGTTAGATACAGAGTAAAGCTCTCTCTACACTGTCCCCATCAAACACTCCCAGGACAAGTACAGCACAGGGTTAGATACAGAGTAAAGCTCTCTCTACACTGTCCCATCAAACACTCCCAGGACAAGTACAGCACGGGGTTAGATACAGAATAAAGCTCTCTCTACACTGTCCCATCAAACACTCCCAGGACAGGTACAGCACGGGGTTAGATACAGAGTAAAGCTCCCTCTACACTCCCCCCATCAAACACTCCAGGACAGGTACAGCACGGGGTTAGATACAGAATAAAGCTCCCTCTACACTGTCCCCATCAAACACTCCCAGGACAGGTACAGCATGGGGTTAGCTACGAAGTAAAGCTCCCTCTACACTGTCCCATCAAACACTCCCAGGACAGGTACAGCATGGGGTTAGCTACGAAGTAAAGCTCCCTCTACACTGTCCCCATCAAACACTCCCAGGACAGGTACAGCAAGGGGTTAGATACAGAGTAAACCTCCCTCTACACTGTCCCCATCAAACACTCCCAGGGCAGGTACAGCACGGGGTTAGATACAGAGTAAAGCTCCCTCTACACTGTCCCATCAAACACTCCCAGGCCAGGTGCAGCACAGGGTTAAATAAGAGTAAATCTCCCTCTACACTGTCCCCATCAAACACTCCCAGGACAGGTACAGCACGGGGTTAGATACAGAGTAAAGCTCCCTCTACACTGTCCCCATCAAACACTCCCAGGACAGGTACAGCATGGGGTTAGATACAGAGTAAAGCTCTCTCTACACTGTCCCATCAAACACTCCCAGGACAGGTACAGCACAGGTTAAATACAGAGTAAAGCTCCCTCTACATGGTCCCCATCAAACACTCCCAGGACAGGTACAGCATGTGGTTAGATACAGAGTAAAGCTCCATCTACTCTGTCCCATCAAACACTCCCAGGGCAGGTACAGCACAGGTTTAGATACAGGGTAAAGCTCCCTCTATACTGTCCCATCAAACACTCCCAGGACAGGTACAGCACGGGGTTAGATACAGAGTAAAGCTCCCTCTACACTCTCCCCATCAAACACTCCAGGACAGGTACAGCACGGGGTTAGATACAGAGTAAAGCTCCCTCTAGACTGTCCCCATCAAACAGTCCCAGGACAGGTGCAGCACAGGGTTAAATAAGAGTAAATCTCCCTCTACACTGTCCCCATCAAACACTCCCAGGACAGGTACAGCACGGGGTTAGATACAGAGTAAAGCTCCCTCTACACTGTCCCCATCAAACACTCCCAGGACAGGTACAGCATGGGGTTAGATACAGAGTAAAGCTCTCTCTACACTGTCCCATCAAACACTCCCAGGACAGGTACAGCACAGGTTAAATACAGAGTAAAGCTCCCTCTACATGGTCCCCATCAAACACTCCCAGGACAGGTACAGCATGTGGTTAGATACAGAGTAAAGCTCCATCTACTCTGTCCCATCAAACACTCCCAGGGCAGGTACAGCACAGGTTTAGATACAGGGTAAAGCTCCCTCTATACTGTCCCATCAAACACTCCCAGGACAGGTACAGCATGGGGTTAGCTACGAAGTAAAGCTCCCTCTACACTGTCCCCATCAAACACTCCCAGGACAGGTACAGCACAGGGTTAGATACAGAGTAAAGCTCCCTCTACACTGTCCCCATCAAACACTCCCAGGACAGGTACAGCATGGGGTTAGCTACGAAGTAAAGCTCCCTCTACACTGTCCCATCAAACACTCCCAGGACAGGTACAGCATGGGGTTAGCTACGAAGTAAAGCTCCCTCTACACTGTCCCCATCAAACACTCCCAGGACAGGTACAGCACAGGGTTAGATACAGAGTAAAGCTCCCTCTACACTGTCCCCATCAAACACTCCCAGAGCAGGTACAGCGCGGGGTTAGATACAGAGTAAAGCTCCCTCTACACTGTCCCCATCAAACACTCCCAGGACACCATCCACAGCACACTTTGAATGTTAATTTCTTGCTACGAACATTTATTCCTTCTGTAGTTGGTTCAGAACAACCTGCAGGAGTTTGTTTTGGTTGGATTCGAACCCAGCCTCTTGAAGTGTAACTCTTTCGAGTACAAACCCATTTCCATCTGTTTCAGATGAAGTTACATTGTTTCATAGTTTGCCATTGTGAGATTTGAACTCTTGATCTTGGGGTTACAAACCCGGTACCATAACCAGAAGTGTAACTCTTTCGAGTACAAACCTGTTTCCATCTGTTTCAGATGAAGTTACATTGTTTCATAGTTTGCCATTGTGAGATTTGAACCCTTGATCTTGGGGTTACAAACCCAGTACCATAACCAGAAGTGTAAGGCCAACATGCCAAAGTCTCCCAATTCTCCCACATCAATTAATTTACAATGAGCTTAAAGTAGGCTACTGAATTTTACTGATCCTGGTAATCAATAGTCTGTGATTAAGACCAAGTCACAGATGCTGCAGCGAGTGTAAATGAATGTATAGCTGGTCTGATTGAATCACAGTCTTTGTCACTGGAGATAATTTCACTGGAGATAATTCACAGTAAGACACATTTTGATTCTTGTTAATTCAAGTTTCTAGATCAACAAATGTGTACAGTCAATTCACTCATCGATTCTCATTCAATGCCCTCATATCTCCATGTGGAAAATGATGAAGGATGACAGGATGCTGCCTCACTCGGTGTGGCACAATTAGTCAGTGCGTTCGGCTGGTAACTGAAAGATTGCTGGTTCAAGGCCGTCCAGGGATGAAGCCTTTTCTGTTTTCTCCCCATCAGCATTCATTATCACACAGCCCCAGGTTGTCAATGGGTACTTTGGCTTCAAGAAAAATATGACAGGATGACGAACCGATCATGTCTACCTAGCCAGACAGAACCGACACTTGATTGTATCTGAATCACTGTCAGATAACTTGGACTGTGACTGCTTGGACATTCGCTGCAGCTACATGTGGTGGCTCAGAGTGTGTAGGGAGGTAGGGGTCAGGGGTTCAGGGTCATAGGGTCAGGGACTGAACATGTCAGGGGGTGTTGGGGTCAGAGGTCAGGGGTTGGAGTGTTCGGGGTCACGGCTCATGGGGGTCGGGGTTTTGTTATGTGTTCACTGGAGAGTAGATTCAAATTCACTCTCGGTGGATTTTTGTGAACAATGGAGAATGAATTCTGGACTCGGCCAGAAGGTGGTCAGGGGAGAGATGTCAGTGATATCAAGTGGCACACGGTGTACGATCAATTTTCACACTGCTACCCAGCCCAACTCTGTACCAAACAAAACTACCCTTTAATGCATCATTCACATATCTGTCATGACTAAGGATTAGAAAGGAATCATTAGCTATTCCATCAGGGAAATCCGTGCACAGCTATTAACATCCGGAGGGCACAAGCAACCAGCCTGAGTCAACATTTATAGAATGTGTACCTTCAGAAGGATCTAAAAACTGGATTGGGGAGGGGGGGCTTGGGTGGGCTGGATTGGGGAGGGGGGTGGATGGGCTGGATTGGGGAGGGGGGTGGATGGGCCAGATTGGGGAGGGGGGGGCTCGGGTGGGCTGGATTGGGGAGGGGGGGGATGGGCCAGATTGGGGAGGCGGGGGGTGGTGGGCTAGTGAAAGTGTTTGAAGACTGATGTTGATGGGTTTGAAGGCAGATTACATGACAATTGCGGTACGGATTACATGACAATTGCGGTACGGATTACATGACAATTGCGGTACAGATTACATGACAATTACAATACAGATTATGACAATTGCAGTTACAATGCAGATTACATGACAATGCCATTGTTTGGACACTTCTTATCGGAAACGCCACACAAAATACATTTTTAGTAATTAAGGTAGAAAGAAAATGAGATAGAAAGAGTGAAATTATGGTCCATATACTCTCCAGCCAACACACCCCCAACCTCCTGACCCCCAACACCTAGAACATCCGATTTCCAGGGGGTTCTACCCCAGGGAATGCGCTGGTGACCTGCCCCTCCGAGGGTCTTGACGTAAGATTGTATGGCAATTACCTGTGAAGTTTAAACCACCGATGGGCAATTACCCTGCAGCAGGACCATCAAAACAGTTATCTAATTTGGAAAATTCAGGAGGTTCTGATTCTCTTAGCAGAATAGTCACCCAGAAAAAGTTCGAAGGATTAAAACCCCTTCTAACCTCTGGGTAACTAAAGTACTGGCCCCCTGAACCCCCACTGGACTCCCCAGCTACCCCCCATCTCCCTGCCCCTCGGCCATCACATTGGAGCCC
The DNA here is from genome assembly GCF_017639515.1 of Carcharodon carcharias. Taxonomy (NCBI): domain Eukaryota; kingdom Metazoa; phylum Chordata; class Chondrichthyes; order Lamniformes; family Lamnidae; genus Carcharodon; species Carcharodon carcharias. The sequence goes on from NC_054485.1 coordinate 61,603,310, forward strand.
CCCCCCCCCAACTAACCCCCAACCACCTGATTACCGCCACCCATCAACAACACCCCAACTGCTCCCTCACCCACCCAACTGTTCCCAACCACCCTCCTGACTCCCGGACTTCCCCCCCCAATCTTAACCACCCACCAACTACCCCGAAAACCCCCTCACACCCCGCCAACTACCCTCCCAACCATCTGGCTAACTCCCATCCGCCTGACTACCCCCCAACGCCCTGGCTATCTTCCAACCCTCCCCCAACTAACACCAACCTCCTGACTACCCCCAACTAGCCCCCCCCCAACTGACTATCACCCGACTTACCACCCAACAACCCCCCCCGACCCATCCTACCCTCCCTCCCCCAATCCTATCCACTTACCTTATACACTTACCTTCTCCTTGGCTTCTAAAAGGGCATTTAAACACACCCGCTTTTCAACATGCCACTTTACAGCAGCTAGTGATGTAAAAATAGGGCATGGCCTCTTTTCCACCAATGCTGCTGCCCTGCACTGGAATTGCCTTGGAATCCAGGTACGCTGTACATTTCTCACAGGCCCGGGTCAGAAGAGTGGGTGAGAAATGTGCAGCTCCCGAGCTGGGTAAATAAAAAGGAGTGGAGTGGCAATCCAGATCTGATTGCCATTCCCCGGAAGTTCTGGCCCAATGCATTGAGTCCCAATACTTAAAACACCTTCCCATTCACACCCGATGTATATTCCCATCCACAAGCCACTTCAATTCAAAATGATGAATTGCTGGTGACCAACTCTGTGATATTCAGCAATCATTAGGTGATGACAGCTCAGTGTTGTGAAAAGTACAGGCCTGTGTTTAATGCATTAATTTTGATTGAAACACTTGATTCAACATTCTGGGAGTTACCATTGACCAGAAACTGAACTGGACTAGCCACATAAATACTGTGGCTACAAGAGCAGGTCAGAGGCTGGGAATCCTACAGTGAGTAACTCACCTTCTGACCCCCCCACAAAGCCTGTCCACCATCTACAAGCACAAGTCAGGAGTGTGATGGAATACTCTCCACTTGCCTGGAAGAGTGCAGCTCCCACAGCACTCAAGAAGCTGGACACCATCCAGGACAAAGCAGCCCACTTGATTGGCACCACGTCCACAAACATTCACTCCCCCCCACCACCAACGCACAGTGACAGCAGTGTGTACCATCTACAAGATGCACTGCCGGAACTCACCAAGGCTCCTTAGACAGCACCTACCAAACCCACGACTGCTACCATCTAGAAGGACAAAGGCAGCAGACACTTGGGAAAGCCACCACCTGCAAGTTCCCTTCCAAGCCACTCACCATCCTAACTTGGAAATATATCACCGTTCCTTCACTGTCGCTGGATCAAAATCCTGGAACTCCCTTCCTAACAGCATTGGGTGTGTACCTACACCACATGGACCACAGCGGTTCAAGAAGACAGCTCACCATCAACTTCTCAAGGGGAAATTAGGGATGGGCAATAAATGCTGGCCTAGCCAGCAGCGCCCACATCCCATAAATGAATAAAAAATATTGGATAAAAGACTGCAACAAAGAATTGTAAATTTTTACAGTACACTTGATACGATTTAATTCTGAGCCAAGCTATTTCTTGACAGATGAGATCCAACCGTATTTCAGAGACCGTGACTTTAATTGGAACCTGATGGGACTTTGATGATTTAAGTTAAAATACTGCCAGCAATGGCTAATGCTCCTTATCATCCCATAGTTAGACTATGACTCAGTGAGTGAGTTGAATGCAAGACATTATCAGCATATCCCATCCAGTCACAAGGGACCCTGGGCCAATAAAAACAGTTTGATTTCAATGTTGCTTCTTCCAGTCAGCCTTCTCTTCACATTTGTTTTCCAAACTTCCCCTCTTTTCGCAAAGGATTGATGACGACCTCTCCCCACTCTGTCCTTACATACAACTCAAATGATCATGCTTTATGTGTGAGTTGGACAAGAATGCATGGCAACCAAACCTGAGACATGGATTGCACATGGAATCCCAGACAGATTACCACATGGGATCCCAGACAGATTACCGATGGGATCCCAGACAGATTACACTTGGAATCCCAGACAGATTACCATATGGGATCCCAGACAGATTACACATGGAATCCCAGACAGATTACCACATGGGATCCCAGACAGATTACCACATGGGATCCCAGACATATTACACATGGAATCCCAGGCAGATTACCACATGAGATCCCAGATTACACATGGAATCCCAGACAGGTTACCACATGGGATCCCAAACAGATTACCACATGGGATCCCAACAGATTACCACATGGGATCCCAGACAGATTACCACATGGAATCCCAGACAGATTACACATGGAATCCCAGACAGATTACCACATGGGATCCCAGACAGATTACCACATGGAATCCCAGACAGATTACCACATGGAATCCCAGACATATTACACATGGGATCCCACACAGATTACACATGGGATCCAACATGGATTACACATGGGATCCCAGAAGGATTACACATGAGATCCCACATGGGATCCCACATGGATTACACTCCTCCAGAGATCCCCAGCATCATAGATGTCAGTCTTCAGCCAATTAGATTCACTTCACGTGATATTAAGAAATGGCTGAAGGCACTAGATACTGCAAAGGCTGTGGGCCTTGACAATATTCTAGCAATAGTACTGAAGACTTGTGTTCCAGAACTTGCCACACCCTTAGCCAAGCTGCTCCAGTACAGTTACAACACTGGCATCTACCTGGCAATGTGGAAAATCAGACTGCTCTCAATCATCAGTAAAGTAATGGAAGGGGTCATTAACAGGGCTATCAAGCGGCACTTGCTTCGCAATAACCTGCTCAGTTTGGGTTATGCCAGGACCACTCAGCTCCTGACCTCATTACATGGTTCAGACATGGACAAAAGAACTGAACTCCCGAGGTGAAGTGACTCCCTTGACATCAAAGCAACATTTGACTGAGTGTGGCATCAAGGAGCCCCAGCAAATCTGGAGTCGGGAATCAGGGGGAAAACTCTCCACTGGTTGGAGTCATACCTAGCACAAAGGAAGATGGTTGTGGTTGTTGGAGGTCACTCATCTCAGCTCCAGGACATCACTACAGGAGTTCCTCAGGATAGTGTCCTAGGCCCAACCATCTTCAGCTGCTTCATCAATGACCTTCCTTCCATTGTAAGGTCAGAAGTGAAGATGTTCACTGATGATTGCACAATGTTCAGCATCATTCGCGACTGCTCAGATACCGAAGCAGTCTATGTCCAAATGCAGCAAGACATGGACAATATCCAGGCTTGGGCTGACAAGTGGCAAGTAAAATTCACCCTACATAAGTGTCAGGCAATGACCATCTCCAACAAGAGAAAATCCCAACCATTGCCCCTTGACATTCAATGACAATACCATGGGCAGAATGTTTTCATCGGCGAGCAGGGGATGGGACCCGCACGCCGACGTGTAAAATGACATGGGGTGATGTTGGGTGGAACTCCCGACCTCACCCCACATCATTTCAATTTTCAGGTCGGCGGGGGCGCAGCCTATTAAGACCATTAAGAAAACAATTCAGCTCATTAATGGACCTGCCAGGCGGGCTTGTGAAAAAACATAAAACCTCATCCACTGGCGGAATGAGGCTTCATGAAGGTTTTTAAACTTTAATGAAAGGTTGTAATAAAAGTTATGGACATGTCCCAACTCATGTGACAGTGTCACATCCGGGGACTTGGCAGGGAAAATTTTTAAACTCCTTTATTAAAAGTTTCAAAACAGAGCCGATCTCCCTGAGGCAGCACTCAGACTCACGGGGATCTGTGCACTCTTTCACACGCATAGCGCTTCCTGGCAGATGTCACACTGGGCGGGCCTTAATTGGCTCACCCATGTAAAATGGTGGTGCCTCCCCCACCCCCGACCGGAGGCTGCCGATCGGGATCCCGCCCACTCCCGCTCATATCCCCCCGACAGGGGGAAAGTTTTTCCCTCATAGCTGAATCTCCTGTTATCAACATCCTGGGGGTTACCATTGAACAGAAACTGAACTGGACTAGCCATATAAATACTAAGATAAAAGCAAAAAACTGCGGATGCTGGAAACCCAAAACAATAACAAAAATACCTGGAAAAACTCAGCAGGTCTGGCAGCATCTGTGGAGAGGAACATAGTTAACATTTTGAGTCTGAATAACCCTTCAACAGAACTAAGTCCCATCCCCCCCCCCCCTTAAACCAGCTTATATTTCACCTCTTTTCTATTTTTACTTAGTTCTGTTGAAGGGTCATTCGGACTCAAAACGTTAACTGTGTTCCTCCCCGCAGATGCTGCCAGACCTGCTGAGTTTTTCCAGGTATTTTTGTTTTTGTGTTGAGCCATATAAATATTGTGGCTACAACAGCAGGTTACAGGCTAGGAATCCTGCGATGATTAACTCACCTCCTGACCCCTCAAAGCCTGTCCACCATCTACAAGGCACAACTCACTTTACTGGATGAGTGTAGCTCCCACAACACAAGAAGCTTGACACCATCCAGGACAAAGCAGTTTGCTTGTCTGGTACCACATCCACAAACATTCACCCCCTCCACCACCGACACACAGTAACAGCAGTGTGTACCATTTAAAAGATGCACTGCAGGAATTCACCAAGGCTCCTTAGACAACACCTTCCAAACTCACGACCACTACCATCTAGAAGGACAAGGGCAGCAGATAGATGGGAACACCACCACCTGGAATTTCGCCTCCAATTCACCCGCCATCCTGACTTGGAATATATCGTCGTTCCTTCACTGTTGCTGGGTCAAAATCCTGGAACTCCCTTCCTAACAGCACTGTGGGTGTGCCTACACCACATGGACTGCAGTGATTCAAGAAGGCAGCTCACCACCGCCTTCTCAAGGGCAACTAGGGATGGGCAATAAATGCTGGCCCAATGAATTTTTAAAAATTAGCCAGGGTGCAGAAAAAATTCCAGGTTCCAGGAATGAGAAATTTCAGTTACGTGGATAGATTGGAGAAGCCGGGACTGTTCTCCTTGGAGAAGAGAAAAAAGGAGATTTGATAGAGATGTTCAACATCATGAGGGGTCTGGACAGAGCAGATAGGGAGAAGCTGTACCCATTGTCAGAAGCGGCGAGAGCTAGAGCACACCAATTTAAAATGATTGTCTAACGAACAAACACTGACGTGAGGAAAACTTTTTTATGCAGCAAGTGGTTAGAATCTGGAATACCCTCTCTGAGAGTGTGGTGGAGGCAGAATGCCTTGTAGATGGTACACACTGCTGCTACTGTTCGCTGATGGTGGAGGGAGTGAATGTTTGTGGATGTGGTGCCAATCAAGCAGACTTCTTTGTCCTGGATGATGTCAAGCTTCTTGTGCATTGTTGGAGCTGCACTCATCCAGGCAAGTGGAGAGCATTCCATCACACTCTTGACTTGTGCCTTGTAGATGGTGAGCAGGCTTTGAGGAATCAGGAGGTGAGTTATTCATCGCAGGATTCCCAGCCTCTGACCTGCTCTTGTAGCCACAGTATTTATATGACTAGTCCAGTTCAGTTTCTAGCCAATGGTAACCCCTCAGTAAAGTGGGGGAATTCAGTGATAGTAATGGTTGGATTCTCTCTTATTGGAGATGGTCATTGTCTGCCACTTGTCAGCCCAAGTTTAATGGCCTATAAACAACCCCCACGAATGTTTGCTCCCCTTTGTGTTTGTTAGCTCCAACAAAACTGATTCTACATCTTGCGATCCAAGACCCTGTCTCAATAATATCCTAATCTCATTCTTTGTTAACAGTGTTACCCCACCTCCTTTTCCTTTTTCCTATGCTTCCTAAGTGGTGAATACTCGAGCGTTCTGTTCCCAGCCTTGATCACCCTGCAGCCACATTCAGTTAACATATGGTTAATGTTCAGTTACAGCAAACAATTAGGAAGGCAAATGGCATGTTGGTCTTTATTACAATAGGATTGGAGTAGAAGAAAAGGAATTCTTGTGACTATTGTAGAGAGCTTGGTGAGACCACAGCTAGAAAGCTGTGTGCAGTTCTCCTCTGCATATTTAAGGAAGGTTGCATGCTTGCATTGTTGGCAGTATAGCAAAAATTCACTCGATTGGATGAGAGGCTTGTCCTCTGACGAGAGGCTGAGTAAACTGGACCTGTACTCTCTGGAGTTTAGAAGAATGAGAGGCGGCTTCATTGAAACATTCAACATTCTGAAGGAGTTTGACAGGGTAGACCCTGAGAGATTGTTTCCCTGGGCGGGGGAGTCTAGAACATGGGGGCATAGTCTCAAACATTTAGGACTGAGACAGGGGAATGTGAATCTTTGGAATTCTCTACCCCAGAGGGTTGTGGATGCTCCATTGTTGAATTTATTTAAGGCTGGGATAGACAGATTTTTGGTCTCTCAGGGAATTAAGGGATATGGGGAGTGGGCAGGAAAGTGGAGCTGAGGCAGAAGATTGGCCATGGTCATATTGAATGGCAGAGGAGCTCGATGGGCCAAATGGTCTATTCCTGCTCCTATTTCTATGTTCCTATGTTCTAAATGACCACTGCCAGCGCCGCCTTTATTTACATTGTGCTGGGCGTTCACTGCAAACTGATTGGAAGTAAAGCACTCGGACACTGACTGAGTTATCAACTCCATTTACAATTAAAGAACTACTCTCTCTTCAAAACAGAGTCCGTCAATTTTTTTAGAAAAGGTTTAGAGAGTTGCTTAGAGAAATGTAATATTAAAGGGTATAACGAGTGAGCAGGAGAGTGGGATTAGACTGGGTGGGTTATTACAGGAGTTGGGGAGTGAGTGGGTGTGTGAGTAGGTTAAAACTGGGAATTGTGAAATCCTGGTGGCTCCACAATGGGAACGTTGCCTGGATAATTTTACTTGCTCCATTTCTCTGGGTGAATTCACCCAGAAATGCTGATCATGTGATATTTGCCTACTAGTGATTCACAGATTCAGTTTCTAACAGTACCCAATCCCAGTGCATCAACCTCCTTCCCCGTGCCTGTGTGACTCTTCTACAAATCCATAGACTGGTTAAGGTCATTCAAATGGTAAAGAACAGAATTCCCAGGCATTCCATCCATTCCACACTGAACAGGGTGACTCTCAGGCAAGGGCATCCCCAAGCTGTTGAATCTAATTATTTCTCTGCTCAAGCTAGTCATGGCCTGTAAATATTATTTTGGTGACATTTTATTTTCGTTACCATGGGAGTGAGATAAGATGTTTGGATACCCAGTTTGTAAAATTACAACAATCAAGCAGAAAGCTGGGAGTTTCTGCTGCCTTGATAGCAGCACTGACTCACACAGTCATCCTCTCCATCTTCAACTTGGCTCAGTCATTCCAATTCTCTCTCCTCCTCACTTTAGTGTCCCTCCACCCAGCCAGTGTCTAAACTATAAACTTAGCACCAAAACAGGAATCAACTTTCCCCATTGCTCTCAAATATCTTGGACTGCTTTATCCTTGGACTGTGAGTGACCATGAGAAGCTTGTGTTAATAACCCAGTTACCTGCTTTGAGGGTATGACGAGCTAAACATATAGTGCCAGACTGGAGTTATATCTAGGCCACATCAGGCAGGAGTGGCAGTTATCTTTTCCTAAGGACATTAGTTAGGATTATAGTTTCAGGTTTGGGTTTGGATTGGGGTTAAGATGTTGAGGTTACATTGTTAGGGTTGGAGGTTATTGGTTAGGGTTAGAAATTGGGATTAGGAATAGGGGTTAGAGTGTTAGGGTCAGAACGGCTTATCCAACCTGTTCACTCTGGGAGGCCACACTTCCATATTTTACATATTCAAAGGACCAATGAGTAAAGTTCAGAAGGATAGGGTTTGACACAACATTAAACATGAATTTCAAAATAAAGTTGAGGTATGAAGGAAAAAAACAACTTGCTAAGCAAAAATAAAATGATGTCAAAGCAATCAATTGATAAATAAAAGACTAATTAATAAAGATCATCATTAGAGTGTGAGAGGGGCAGTCTAGTTGTCTAGCTCACACCCAATCTCTTGCAGAAAGGTTTTGAGTTCAGCGGACGGGTGCGTGCCCGACACACTCGAGCATAAAGTGACGAGCGTTGGTGTGCGGCAAGTGCTAGATGTCAATGAGCAGTTGCGTGATATTTTGGTGGCGGATGCATGAGAGTTGGCAGCGTGCCCGCCGACAATTAAATGGCTGGTTAAGAACATTAACAAGGTTATTAAATTAAATTTCTCGCTGAGCGTCCAGCATTACAGTGGAAGAGCAGGCGAAAAGGTCAAGCGGAATTTGCATGTATTAAAAAACCTCATCCCTCTCCCATCCGCACTCACTCTCCCTCTCCCAGCCGCACTCGATCTCCCTCTCCCACCCGCACTCGCTATCCCTCTTCCACCCGGACTCGCTCTCCCTCTCCCACCCGCACTCGCTCTCCCTCTCCCACAATCTCTCCCTATCCCTCTGCGACCGGCACTAACTCTCCCTCTCCAACGCTCACTCTCCCTCTCCCACCCGAACTCAATCTCCCTCTCCCACACTCACTAAATCTCCCTCTCCCACCTTCACTCACTCTCACTCTCCCACCCGCACTCACTCTCCCTCTACCACCCACACTCTTTCTCCCTCTCCCAGCTGCACTCACTCTCCCTCTCCCACCCGCACTCACTCTCACTCTCACTCTCCCAGCTGCACTCACTCTCCCTCTCCCACCCGCACTCGCTCTCCATCTCCCATCCGCATTCAGTCTCCCACCCCCACCCACACTCACTCTCCCAACCCCATCCGCACTCACTCTCCCTCTCCCACCCGCACTCACTCTCACTCTCACTCTCCCACCTGCACTCACTCTCCCTCTCCCACATTCACTCTCCCTCTCCCACACTCACTCACTCTACCTGTCCTACACTCACTCAATCTCCCTCTCCCACCCTCACTCACTCTCCCACTGCCACACACACTCACTGTCCCTCTCCCACCGGCACTCGCTGTCCCTCCCCCAACCACACTCGCTCTCCCTCTCCCACCTGCACTCTCTCGCCCTCTCCCACCCGCACTCATTCCCCCTCTCCCACACGCACTCACACTCCCTCTCCCACCCACACTCACTCTCCCTCTCACATACACACTCACTCTCTCTCTCCCACCCGCATTCACTTTCCGTCTCAGACCCACACCCACTCTCCCTCTCCCACACTCACTCACTCTCCCTCTCCCACACACACTCAATCACAATCTCCCACACTCACTCACTTTCCCTCCCCCAAATGCTTTCACTCTCCCTCTCCCACGCACACTCAATCTCCCTATCCCACCCGCACTCACTTTCCCTCTCCCACCCGCAGTCACTCTGCCTCTTGCACACACACTCACTCTCTCTCCCTCTCCCACCTGCTCTCACACATTTTACCACCCACACTCATTCTCTCTCTCCCACCCGCAGTCAAGCTACCTCTCTCACCCGCACTCACGCTCCTTCTCCCACCCGCTCTCACTCTCTCTCCCACCCGCACTGACTCACCCTCCCCCATCCGCACTCGATCTCCCTCTCCAACTCGCACTCCCTCTCCCTCTCCTCCCGCACTCGCTCTACCCCTATCATACCCACTGGCTCTCCCTTCCCCACCCGCAATCACTCTCCCTCTCCCACCCGCACTCGCATTACAGCCCCCACACGCACTGACTCTCCCACCCACACTCACTCTCCCTCTCCCACCCGCACTCACTCTCCCTCTCCCACCCACACTCACTGTCCCTCTCCCACCCACACTTGCTCTCCCTCCCCCACCCGCGCTCGTTCTCCCTCTCCCATCCGCACTCGATCTCCCTCTCCAACTCGCACTCTCTCTCCCTCAACTCCTGCACTCGCTCTACCCCTCTCACTCCCCACTGGCTCTCCCTCCCCCACACTCACTCACCCTCCTTCTCCCACCCGCACTCAATCTCCCTCTCCCACCCGCACACATTCTCCCTCTCCCACCCGGACTCACTATCCCTCTCCCACCCTCACTGACTCTCCCTCTCCCACAATCACTCACTCTCCTTCTCCCACCCACACTCAACTTCCCTCTCCCACCCGCACTCGCTCTACCTCCCCCATCCACACTCACTTTCCCTCTCCCACACTCACTCACACTCCCTCTCCCACAATCACTCTCTGCCCTCTCCAACCCACACTCACCGTCCCTCTCCCACATGCATTCACTCTCCCTCACCCACAATCACTCACTCTCCCACTCCCACCCGCACTCACTCTCCATCTCACACCCACACTCACTTTCCCTCTCCCACACGCACTCACTCTCCCTCTCCAACATTCACTCACTCTCCCATTCCCACCCGCACTCACTCGCCCTCTCCCACACTCACTCACTCTCCATCTCCCACCCACACTCACTCTCCCTCTCCCACCCGCACTCACTCTCAATCTCCCGCACTCACTCACTCGCCCTCTACCACCCACACTCACTCTCCCTCTCGGACACTCATTCACTCTCCCACTCCCACCCACACTCAATCTGCCTCTCCCACATTCACTCACTCTCCCCCACCCACCCGCTCTCACTCTCCCTCTCCCAGACGCACTCACTCACCCTCTGTCACCCGCACTCACTCTCACTCTCCCAGCTGCACTCCCTCTTCCTCTCCCAGCTGCACTCACTCTCACTCTCCCACCCGCACTCCCTCTCCTTATCCTACCCACACTCACTCTCCCTCTCCCACCTGCTCTCTCTACCTCTCCCACCCACACTCACTCTCCCTCTCCCAAAAGCACACACTTCCTCTCCCATGCTCACTCTCCCTCTCCCAACCACAATCACTCTCCCTCCCAGAATCACTCTCCCTCTCCCACACTCAATCTCCCTCTCCCACATTCACTCAATCTCCCTCTCCCAACCACATTCACTCTCCCTCTCCCACCCACAGTCACTCACCCTCTCCCACCCGCACTAGCTCTCCCTCTCACACCCGGACTCTCTCTCCCTCTCCCACCCGCACTCGCTCTCCCTCTCCCACAATCTCTCCCTATCCCTCTGCGACCGGCACTAACTCTCCCTCTCCAACGCTCACTCTCCCTCTCCCACCCGAACTCAATCTCCCTCTCCCACACTCACTAAATCTCCCTCTCCCACCTTCACTCACTCTCACTCTCCCACCCGCACTCACTCTCCCTCTACCACCCACACACTTTCTCCCTCTCCCAGCTGCACTCACTCTCCCTCTCCCACCCGCACTCACACTCCCAACCCCATCCGCACTCACTCTCCCTCTCCCACCCGCACTCACTCTCACTCTCACTCTCCCACCTGCACTCACTCTCCCTCTCCCACATTCACTCTCCCTCTCCCACACTCACTCACTCTACCTGTCCTACACTCACTCAATCTCCCTCTCCCACCCTCACTCACTCTCCCACTGCCACACACACTCACTGTCCCTCTCCCACCGGCACTTGCTGTCCCTCCCCCAACCAAGCTCGCTCTCCCTCTTCCACCCGCACTCTCTCGCCCTCTCCCACCCGCACTCATTCTCCCTCTCCCACACGCACTCACTCTCCCTCTCCCACCCACACTCACTCTCCCTCTCACACACACATTCACTCTCCCTCTCCCACCCGCATTCACTCTCCGTTTCAGACCCACACCCACTCTCCATCTCCCACATTCACTCACTCTCCCTCTCCCACACACACTCAATCACAATCTCCCACACTCACTCACTTTCCCTCCCCCAAATGCTTTCACTCTCCCTCTCCCACGCACACTCAATCTCCCTATCCCACCCGCACTCACTTTCCCTCTCCCACCCGCACTCACTCTCCCTCTTGCACACACACTCACTCTCTCTCCCTCTCCCACCCGCTCTCACACATTTTACCACCCACACTCACTCTCTCTCTCCCACCCGCAGTCAAGCTACATCTCCCACCCGCACTCACGCTCCTTCTCCCACCCGCTCTCACTCTCTCTCCCACCCGCACTGACTCACCCTCCCCCACTCGCACTCACCCTCCCTCTCCCACCCACACTCACTGTCCCTCTCCCACCCACACTTGCTCTCCCTCCCCCACCCGCGCTCGTTCTCCCTCTCCCATCCGCACTCGATCTCCCTCTCCAATTCGCACTCTCTCTCCCTCTCCCCCCGCACTCGCTCTACCCCTATCACACCCACTGGCTCTCCCTCCCCCACCCGCAATCACTCTCCCTCTCCCACCCGCACTCACTCTCCCTTTCCCACCCACACTCAATGTCCCTCTCCCACCCACACTTGCTCTCCCTCCCCCACCCGCGCTCGTTCTCCCTCTCCCATCCGCACTCGATCTCCCTCTCCAACTCGCACTCTCTCTCCCTCTCCCCCCGCACTCGCTCTACCCCTATCACACCCACTGGCTCTCCCTCCCCCACCCGTAATCACTCTCCCTCTCCCACCCGCACTCGCATTACATCCCCCACACGCACTGACTCTCCCACCCACACTCACTCTCCCTCTCCCACCTGCACTCACTCTCTCTCTCCCACCCACACTCAATGTCCCTCTCCCACCCACAGTTGCTCTCCCTCCCCCACCCGCGCTCGTTCTCCCTCTCCCATCCGCACTCGATCTCCCTCTCCAACTCACACTCTCTCTCCCTCACCTCCTGCACTCGCTCTACCCCTCTCACCCCCCACTGGTTCTCCCTCCCCCACACTCACTCACCCTCCTTCTCCCACCCGCACTCAATCTCCCTCTCCCACCCGCACACATTCTCCCTCTCCCACCCGGACTCACTATCCCTCTCCCACCCTCACTGACTCTCCCTCTCCCACAATCACTCACTCTCCTTCTCCCACCCACACTCAACTTCCCTCTCCCACCCGCACTCGCTCTACCTCCCCCATCCACACTCACTTTCCCTCTCCCACACTAACTCACACTCCCTCTCCCACAATCACTCTCTGCCCTCTCCAACCCACACTCACCGTCCCTCTCCCACATGCATTCACTCTCCCTCTCCCACAATCACTCACTCTCCCAGTCCTACCCGCACTCACTCTCCCTCACCCACACTCACTCACTCTCCCACTCCCACCCGCACTCACTCTCCATCTCACACCCACACTGACTTTCCCTCTCCCACAATCACTCACTCTCCCTCTCCCACACACACTCACTCACAATCTCCCACACTCACTCACTCTACCTCTCCCGCACGCACTCACTCTCCCTCTCCAACATTCACTCACCCTCCCACTCCCACCCGCACTCACTCTCCCTCTCGCACCCGAACACACTCTACCTCTCCCACCCACACTAACTCTCACTCTCCCGTGCGCACTCACTCTCCCTCTCCCACATGCACTCACTCTCCCTCTGCCACACGCACTCAATCTCTCTCTTCCACCTGCTCTCACTCTCCCACTCCCACACACACTCACTCTCCCTCTCCCACCTGAACTCAATTTCCCTCTCCCACCCGCACTCACTCTCCCTCTTCCGCCCCCACTCACTCACTCTACCACCTGCACTCAATATCTCTCCCTCTCCCAACGGCTCTCACTTTCTCTCCCACCTGCACTCACTCTACCTCTCCCACCCGCACTCACTCTCTCTCCCTCTCCCAACGACTCTCACTTTCTCTCCCACCTGCACTCACTCTACCTCTCCCACCCGCATTCACTCTCTCTCCCTCTCCCAACGACTCTCACTTTCTCTCCCAACTGCACTCACTCTCGCTCTCCCACCTGCACTCACTCTCCCTCTCCCACACTCACTCACTCTCCATTTCACACCCACACTCACTCTCCTTCACCCACCTGCACTCACATTCTCTCCCACTCCCACCCGCTCTCACTCTCTCTCCCACCCGCATTCACTCTCCCTCTTCCACAATCACTCTCCCTCTCCCAAACTCACTCACTCTCTCTCCTTCTCCCTCGCCCACCCGCTCTCACCCTCTCTCCCACCCGCAATTACTCTTGCTCTTCCACCCGCACTCATTCTCCCTCTCCCACAGGCACTCACTCTCCCAACCCCACCCACACTCACTCTCCCACTCCCAAACACACTCACTCTCCCTCTCTGATCCGCACTTACTCTCCGTCTCACAAAAACACTCACTGTCCCTCTCCCACACACACTCACTCTCCCACTCCCACCTGCACTCACAGTCCCTCTGCCACCCGCACTCACTCTCCCTCTCCCACCCACAATCACTCTACCTCTCCCACCTGCTCTCACTCTCCCACTCCCACACACACTCACTCTCCCTCTCCCACCCGCACTCACTTTCCCTCTCCCACCCGCACTCACTCTCACTCTTCCTTACGCACTCACTTTCTCTCCCTCTCCCACCCGCTCTCACACATTCTATCACCCGCACTCACTCTCTCTCTCCCACCCACAGTCAAGCTACCTCTCCCACACTCACTCACGCTCCTTCTCCCACATTCACTCAATCTCCCTCTCCCAACCACATTCACAATCCCTCTCCCACCCACAGTCACTCAGCCTCTCCCACCCGCACTCGCTCTATCTCTCCCAACCGCACTGGCTCTCCATCCCCCACCCGCACACAATCTCCCTCTACCACCCGCACTCGCGCTCCCGCTCCCACCCACATTCACTGTCCCTCTCCCACCTGCAATCGCTCTCCTTCCCCCAGCTGCACTCATTCTCCCTCTCCCACATGAACTCGCTCTCCCTCTCCCACTCACACTCACTGTCCCTCTCCCACCCGCACTCACTCTCCGTCTCACCCCCACAATCACTCTCCCACTCCGACCCGCACTCACTCTCCGTCTCACACCCACACTCACTCTCCCTCACCCACACTCACTCACACTCCCTCTTCCAAACGCACTCATTCTCCCTCTGCCACACTCACTCACACTCCCTCTTCCACACACACTCACTCTCTCTCCCTCTCCCACCCGCTCTCACTCACTCTACCACCTGCACTCACTCTCTCTCTCACCTGCACTCACTCTCTCTCTCCCACCTGCACTCACTCTCCCTCTCCCACACTCACTCACTCTACATCTCTCACGCACACTCACTCTCCCTCTCCCACCCGCACTGACTCTCCCTCTCCCACCCGCACTCACTTTCCCTCTCCCACCTGCACTCACTTTCCCTCTCCCACCCGCACTCACTTTCCCTCTCCCACCCTCACTCACTCTCCCACTGCCACCCACACTCACTGTCCCTCTCCCACCGGCACTCGCTGTCCATCCCCCAACCGCGCTCGCTCTCCCTCTCCCACCCGCACTCACTCTCCCTCTCCCACCGGCACTCTCTCACCCTCTCACACACACATTCACTCTCCCTCTCCCACCGGCACTCTCTCACCCTCTTACACACACATTCACTCTCCCTCTCCCACCCGCATTCACTCTCCGTCTCAGACCCACACCCACACTCCCTCTCCAACACTCACTCACTCTCCCTCTCCCACACACACTCAATCTCCCTGACCCACCCGCACTCACTTTCCCTCTCCTACCCGCACTCACTCTCCCACTTGCAAACACACTCACTCTCTCTCCCTCTCCCACCTGATCTCACACATTCTACCACCTGCACTCATTCTCCCAACAACAGTCAAGCTACCTCTCCCAAACTCACTCACGCTCCTTCTCCAACATTCACTCAATCTCCCTCTCCCAACCACATTCACAATCCCTCTCCCACATGCACTAGCTCACCCTCTCCCACACGCACTCGCTCTACCTCTCCCAACCACACTGGCTCTCCATCCCCCACCCGCACTTACTCTCCCTCTCCCACCCGCACTGACTCTCACTCTCCCACACTCACTTACTCTCCTTTTTCCACCCGCACTCAATCTCCCTCTCCCACCCGCACACAATCTCCCTCTCCCACCCGCACTCGCGCTCCCGCTCCCACCCACATTCACTGTCCCTCTCCCACCTGCACTCGCTCTCCTTCCCCCAGCTGCACTCATTCTCCCTCTGCCACATGAACTCGCTCTCCATCTCCCACCCACACTCACTGTCCCTCTCCCACCCGCACTCACGCTCCGTCTCACCCCCACAATCACTCGCCCACTCCCACCCACACTCACTCTCCGTCTCACACCCACACTCACTCTCCCTCACCCACACTCACTCACTCTCCCTCTCCCACATGCACTCACTCACAATCTCTAAAACTCACTCATTCTCCCTCTTCCACACACACTCACTCTCTCATCCTCTCCCACCCGCTCTCACTCACTCTACCACCCGCACTCACTCTCTCTCTCACCTGCACTCACTCTCTCTCTCCCACCCGCACTCATTCTCCCTCTCCCACACTCACTCAGTCTACATCTCCCACCCACACTCACTTTCACTCTCCCACCCGCACCCACTTTCCCTCTCCCACCCGCACTCACTGTCTCTCTCCCACCCTCACTCGCTCTCCCACTGCCACCCACACTCACTGTTCCTCTCCCACCGGCACTCGCTGTCATCGCCCAACCGCACTCGCTCTCCTTCTCCCACCCGCACTCACTCTCCCTCTCCCACCCGCATTCACTCTCTGTCTCAGAGCCACACTCACTCTCCCTCTCTCACACGCAGTCACTCTCCCTCTCCCACCAACACTCACTCTCCCTCTCACACACTCACTCACTCTCCCTCTCCCACACACACTCAGTCACAATCTCCCACACTCACTCACTCTCCCTCTCCCAAATGCTCTCACTCTCCCTCTCCCACGCACACTCACTCTCCCTCTCCCACGCACACTCACTCTCCCTCTCCCACCCGCACTCACTCTCCTTCTCCCACCCACACTCACTGTCCCTCTCCCACCCACACATGCTTTCCCTCCCCCACCCGCGCTCGTTCTCCCTCTCCCATCCGCACTCGATCTCCCTCTCCAACTCGCACTCTCTCTCCCTCTCCCCCCGCACTCGCTCTACCCCTCTCACCCCCCCACTGGTTCTCCCTCCCCCACCCGCAATCACTCTCCCTCTCCCACCCGCACTCACTCTCCCTCTCCCACCCACACTCACTGTCCCACTCCCACCCACACTCACTCTCCCTCTCCCACCCGCACTCACTCTCCCTCTCCCACCCACAATCACTGTCCCACTCTCTCCCACACTCACTCACTCATTCGCATACTCACTCACACATTCCCACACTCACTCACAGTCTCCCACACTCACTCACTCAATTCCACACTCACTCATTCCCACACTCACTCTCTCCCACACTCATTCACTCTCTCCCACACTCACTCACACATTCCCACACTCACTCACACTCTCCCACACTCACTCACTCAGTCCCACACTCACTTACCCATTCCCACACTCTCTCACACTCTCCCACACTCACTCACTCATTCCCACACTCACTCAATCATTCCCACACTCATGCACACTCTGCCAAAGTAAGCCACACTCTCCCATACTCACTCCCTCATTCCCACACACACCCATTCAATCCCACGCTCACTCACTCTCTCCCACACTCATTCACTCATTCACACACTCATTCAAACATTTCCACACTCACTCACACTCCTTCACACTCACTCACTCATTCCCACACTCACTCACTCATTCCCACACTCACTTAGACTCTCCCACATTCACTCACTCTCTCCCACACTCACTCTCTCATTCCCACTCTCACTCACACATTCCCACACTCACTCACACTCTCCCACAATCACTCACTCATTCCGACACTAACTCACTCATTCCGACACTCACTCACTCATTCCCACACTCACTCACACTCTCACACACTCACTCACTCATTCCCACACTCGCTCACTCTCTCCCACACTCACTCACACATTTCCACACTCACTCACTCTCCCCACACTCACTCACACTTATCCACACTCACTCACACCTATCCACACTCACTCACACTCTCCCACACGCACACACACTCTCCCACACTCACTCACACATTTCCACACTCACACATTCTCCCCACACTAACTCACACTCTCCCACACTCACTCACTCATTCCCACACTCACTCACACTATCCCACACTCACTCACTCATTCCGACATTCACTCACTCATTCCCACACTCACTCACGCTCTCCCACATGCACTCACATTCTCCCCACACTCACTCACTCTCTCCCACACTCACAAAGTCTCTCACACTCAATCACACTCTCCGTCACTCACTCACACTCTCCTACACTCACTTACACACTCCCACACTCACTCACTCATTCCCACACTCACTCACTCATCCCACACTCTCTCAGACTCTCCCACATTTACTCACTCTCTCCCACACTCACTCACTCATTCGCACACTCACTCAAATATTCCCACACTCACTCACACTCTCCCACACTCACTCACTCATTCCCACACTCACTCACTCATTCCCACATTCATTCACACTCTCACACACTCACTCATTCATTCCCACATTCACTTACTCATTCCCACACTCACTCAAACGCTTCCACAATCACTCACACTCTCCCACACTCACTCACTCATTCCCACACACACACACACTCTCCCACAATCACTCATTCCCACACTCACTCACACTCTTCCACACTCACTCACCTTCTCCCACACTCACTCACACTCTCCCACACTCACTCACACTCTCCCACACTCACTCACTCATTCCCAAACTCATTCACTCATTCCCACACTCACTCACATGCTCCTACACACACTCACATTATCCCCACACTCACTCACACTCCCCCACACGCACTCACACTCTCCCACACTCACTCACATGCTACCACACTCACTCATTCATTCCCACACACACTCATCCCCTCCCACACTTACTCACTCATTCCCACACTCACTCACACTCTCCCACACTCACTCACATTCTCCCCACGCTCACTCACTCATTCCCACACTCACTTACTCTCTCCCACACTTACTCACTCACACTTTCCCACACTCACTCACAATCTCCCACACTCACACACATTCTCCCCACACTCACTCACTCATTCCCAAAATCACTCACTCATTCATTCCCACACTCACACACTTATTCCCACACTAACCCACACTCTCCCACACTCACACACACTCTCCCACACTGACTCACTCTCTCCCACCATCTCTCACTCATTCCCACACTCACTCACACTCTCCCACACTCACTCATTCCCACACTCACTCATTCCCACACACACTCTCTTTCCCCACACTTACTCATACTCCCCTACACTCACTCAAATTCTCCCACACTCACTCACACTCTACCACACACACTCTCTCTCCCACACTCACTCACTCATTCGCATACTCACTCACACATTCCCACACTCACTCACACTCTCCCACACTCACTCACTCATTTCCACACTCACTCACTCATTCCCACACTCACTATCTCCCACACGCATTCACTGCCTCCCACACTCACTCACACATTCCCACACTCACTCACACTCTCCCACACTCACTCACTCATTCCGACACTCATCACTCATTCCCACACTTACTCACACTCTCCCACAATCACTCACTCATTCCTACACTCACTCAATCATTCCCACACTCATGCACACTCTCCCACACTCACTCACACTCTCCCACACTCACTCACCCATTCCCACACTCACCCATTCAATCCAACACTCACTCACCCTCTCCCAGACTCATTCACTCATTCCCACACTCATTCACACATTCCCACACTCACTCACACTCTTTCACACTCACTCACTCATTCCCACACTCACTCACTCATTCCCACACTCACTCACACTCTCCCACACTCACTCACTCATTCCCACACTCATTCACTCACACATTCCGGCACTCACTCACTCATTCCCACACTCACTCACACTCGCACACACTCACTCACTCATTCCGACACTCACTCACTCATTCCCACAGACACTCACTCTCCCACACTCACTCAGTCCGACACTCACTCAAACTCTCCCACAATAACTCACTCATTCCGACACTCACTCACCCATTCCCACATTCACTCACACTCTCACACACTCACTCACTCATTCCCACACTCACTCACTCATTCCCACACACACTCACTCTCCCAAACTCACTCATTCCCACACTCACTCACTCTCTCCCACACTCACTCTCTCATTCCCACACTCACTCACACATTCCCACACTCACTCACACTCTCCCACGCTCACTCACTCATTCCCACACTAACTCACTCAATCCGACACTCACTCACTCATTCCCACACTCACTCATTCCCAAACTCACACACTTATTCCCACACTAACCCACACTCTCCCACAGTCACACACAATCTCCCGCACTCACTCACACTCTACCACACTCACATACTCTCTCCCACACTCACTCACTCATTTGCATCCTCACTCAGACATTCCCACACTCAATCAAACTCTCCCACGCTCACTCACTCATTTCCACACTCACTCACTTATTCCAACACACATCCTCTCCCACACTCATTCAATCCCTCCCACACTCACTCACACATTCCCACACTCACTCACACTCTCCCACACTCACTCACTCATTCCCACACTCACTCACTCATTCCAACACTCAACCTCTCCCACACTCATTCAATCCCTCCCACACTCACTCACACATTCTCACACTCACTCACACTGTCCCACACTCACTCACTCATTCCCACACTCACTCTTTCATTCCCACACTCACTCACACTCTCCCACAATCACTCACTCATTCCTATACTCAGTCAATCATTCCCACACTCACTCACACTCTCCCACACTCACTCACCCATTCCCACACTCACCCATTCAATCCAACACTCACTCACTCTCCCCACACTCATTCACTCATTCCCACACTCATTCACTCACACATTCCGGCACTCACTCACTCATTCCCACACTCACTCACACTCGCACACACTCACTCACTCATTCCAACACTCACTCACTCATTCCCACACACACTCACTCTCCCACACTCACTCAGTCCGACACTCACTCAAACTCTCCCACAATAACTCACTCATTCCGACACTCACTCACCCATTCCCACATTCACTCACACTCTCACACACTCACTCACTCATTCCCACACTCACTCACTCATTCCCACACACACTCACTCTCCCAAACTCACTCATTCCCACACTCACTCACTCTCTCCCACACTCACTCTCTCATTCCCACACTCACTCACACATTCCCACACTCACTCACACTCTCCCACGCTCACTCACTCATTCCCACACTAACTCACTCAATCCGACACTCACTCACTCATTCCCACACTCACTCATTCCCAAACTCACTCACTCATTCCCACACTCATGCACACTCTCCCACACTCACTCACACTCTACCACACTCACTCAATCATTCCCACACTCAACCATTCAATCCAACACTCACTCTCTCCCACACTCATTCACTCATTCCCACACTCATTCACACATTCCCACACTCACTCACACTCTTTCACACTCACTCACTCGTTCCCACACTCACTTACTCATTCCCACACTCACTCACTCTCCCACACTCACTCATTCCCACACTCACTCACTCTCTCCCACACTCACGATCTCATTTCCACACTCACTCACACATTCCCACACTCACTCACACTCTCACACACTCTCTCACTCATTCCCACAATCACTCACTCATTCTGACACTCACTCACGCATTCCCACATTCACTCACACTCTCACACAATCACTCACTCATTCCCACACTCACTCACTCATTCCCACACACACTCACTCTCCCACACTCACTCATTCCCACACTCACTCACTCTCTCCCACACTCACTCTCTCATTCCCACACTCACTCACACATTCCCACACTCACTCACAATCTCCCACACTCTCTCACTCATTCCCACACTAACTCACTCATTCCGACACTCACTCACTCATTCCCACATTCACTCACACTCTCACACAATCACTCATTCCCACATTCACTCACTCATTCCCACACACACTCACTCTCCCACACTCACTCATTCCCACACTCACTCACACTCTCCAACACTCAATCACACTCTCCCACACACACTCACTCATTCCCACATGCACTCTCTTTCCCCACACTTACTCATACTCCCCCACACTCACTCACAATCACCCACACTCACTCACACTCTACCACACTCACACACTCTCTCCCACACTCACTCACTCATTCGCATCCTCACTCAGACATTCCCACACTCACTCAAACTCTCCCACACTCACTCACTCATTTCCACACTCACTCACTCATTCCAACACTCATCCTCTCCCACACTCATTCAATCCTTCCCACACTCACTCACACATTCCCACACTCACTCACACTCTCCCACACTCACTCACTCATTCCCACACTCACTCACTCATTCCCACACTCATGCACACTCTCCCACACTCACTCACACTCTCCCACACTCACTCAATCATTCCCACACTCACCCATTCAATCCAACACTCACTCTCTCCCACATTCATTCACTCATTCCCACACTCATTCACACATTCCCACACTAATGCACACTCTTTCACACTCACTCACTCGTTCCCACACTCACTCACTCATTCCCACACTCACTTAGACTCTCCCATATTCACTCACTCTCTCCCACACTCACTCTCTCATTCCCACACTCACTCGCACATTCCCACACTCACTCGCACTCTCCCACACTCACTCACTCATTCCCACACTCACTCAATCATTCCCACACACACTCACCCTCCCACACTCACTCACACTCTCCCACACTCACTCACACTCTCCCACACTAACTCACTCATTCCGACACTCACTCACTCATTTCCACACTCACTCACACTCTCACCCACTCACTCACTCATTCCCACACTCACTCACAATCTCACACACTCACTCACTCATTCCCACACTCACTTACTCATTCCCACACTCACTCACTCTCCCACACTCACTCATTCCCACACTCACTCACTCTCTCCCACACTCACGCTCTCATTTCCACACTCACTCACACATTCCCACACTCACCCACACTCTCACACACTCTCTCACTCATTCCCACACTAACTCACTCATTCCGACACTCACTCACTCATTCCCACATTCACTCACACTCTCACACAATCACTCACTCATTCCCACACTCACTCACTCATTCCCACACACACTCACTCTCCCACACTCACTCATTCCAACACTCACTCACACTCTTCAACACTCAATCACACTCTCCCAAACACACTCACTCATTCCCACATGCACTCACTTTCCCCACACTTACTCATACTCCCCCACACTCACTCACAATCTCCCACACTCACTCACACTCTACCACACTCACACACTCTCTCCCATACTCACTCACTCATTCGCATCCTCACTCAGACATTCCCACACTCACTCAAACTCTCCCACACTCACTCACTCATTTCCACACTCACTCACTTATTCCAACACTCATCCTCTCCCACACTCATTCAATCCTTCCCACACTCACTCACAAATTCCCACACTCACTCACACTCTCCCACACTCACTCACTCATTCCCACACTCACTCACTCATTCCCACACTCATGCACACTCTCCCACACTCACTCACACTCTCCCACACTCACTCAATTATTCCCACACTCACCCATTCAATCCAACACTCACTCTCTCCCACACTCATTCACTCATTCCCACACTCATTCACACATTCCCACACTCACTCACACTCTTTCACACTCACTCACTCGTTCCCACACTCACTTACTCATTCCCACACTCACTCACTCTCCCACACTCACTCATTCCCACACTCACTCACTCTCTCCCACCATCTCTCACTCATTCCCACACTCACTCACACTCTCCCACACTCACTCATTCCCACACTCACTCATTCCCACACGCACTCTCTTTCCCCACACTTACTCATACTCCCCTACACTCACTCAAATTCTCCCACACTCACTCACACTCTACCACACACACTCTCTCTCCCACACTCACTCACTCATTCGCATACTCACTCACACATTCCCACACTCACTCACACTCTCCCACACTCACTCACTCATTTCCACACTCACTCACTCATTCCCACACTCACTATCTCCCACACGCATTCACTGCCTCCCACACTCACTCACACATTCCCACACTCACTCACACTCTCCCACACTCACTCACTCATTCCGACACTCATCACTCATTCCCACACTTACTCACACTCTCCCACAATCACTCACTCATTCCTACACTCACTCAATCATTCCCACACTCATGCACACTCTCCCACACTCACTCACACTCTCCCACACTCACTCACCCATTCCCACACTCACCCATTCAATCCAACACTCACTCACCCTCTCCCAGACTCATTCACTCATTCCCACACTCATTCACACATTCCCACACTCACTCACACTCTTTCACACTCACTCACTCATTCCCACACTCACTCACTCATTCCCACACTCACTCACACTCTCCCACACTCACTCACTCATTCCCACACTCATTCACTCACACATTCCGGCACTCACTCACTCATTCCCACACTCACTCACACTCGCACACACTCACTCACTCATTCCGACACTCACTCACTCATTCCCACAGACACTCACTCTCCCACACTCACTCAGTCCGACACTCACTCAAACTCTCCCACAATAACTCACTCATTCCGACACTCACTCACCCATTCCCACATTCACTCACACTCTCACACACTCACTCACTCATTCCCACACTCACTCACTCATTCCCACACACACTCACTCTCCCAAACTCACTCATTCCCACACTCACTCACTCTCTCCCACACTCACTCTCTCATTCCCACACTCACTCACACATTCCCACACTCACTCACACTCTCCCAGGCTCACTCACTCATTCCCACACTAACTCACTCAATCCGACACTCACTCACTCATTCCCACACTCACTCATTCCCAAACTCACACACTTATTCCCACACTAACCCACACTCTCCCACAGTCACACACAATCTCCCGCACTCACTCACACTCTACCACACTCACATACTCTCTCCCACACTCACTCACTCATTTGCATCCTCACTCAGACATTCCCACACTCAATCAAACTCTCCCACACTCACTCACACATTCCCACACTCACTCACACTCTCCCACACTCACTCACTCATTCCCACACTCACTCACTCATTCCAACACTCAACCTCTCCCACACTCATTCAATCCCTCCCACACTCACTCACACATTCTCACACTCACTCACACTGTCCCACACTCACTCACTCATTCCCACACTCACTCTTTCATTCCCACACTCACTCACACTCTCCCACAATCACTCACTCATTCCTATACTCAGTCAATCATTCCCACACTCACTCACACTCTCCCACACTCACTCACCCATTCCCACACTCACCCATTCAATCCAACACTCACTCACTCTCCCCACACTCATTCACTCATTCCCACACTCATTCACTCACACATTCCGGCACTCACTCACTCATTCCCACACTCACTCACACTCGCACACACTCACTCACTCATTCCAACACTCACTCACTCATTCCCACACACACTCACTCTCCCACACTCACTCAGTCCGACACTCACTCAAACTCTCCCACAATAACTCACTCATTCCGACACTCACTCACCCATTCCCACATTCACTCACACTCTCACACACTCACTCACTCATTCCCACACTCACTCACTCATTCCCACACACACTCACTCTCCCAAACTCACTCATTCCCACACTCACTCACTCTCTCCCACACTCACTCTCTCATTCCCACACTCACTCACACATTCCCACACTCACTCACACTCTCCCACGCTCACTCACTCATTCCCACACTAACTCACTCAATCCGACACTCACTCACTCATTCCCACACTCACTCATTCCCAAACTCACTCACTCATTCCCACACTCATGCACACTCTCCCACACTCACTCACACTCTCCCACACTCACTCAATCATTCCCACACTCAACCATTCAATCCAACACTCACTCTCTCCCACACTCATTCACTCATTCCCACACTCATTCACACATTCCCACACTCACTCACACTCTTTCACACTCACTCACTCGTTCCCACACTCACTTACTCATTCCCACACTCACTCACTCTCCCACACTCACTCATTCCCACACTCACTCACTCTCTCCCACACTCACGATCTCATTTCCACACTCACTCACACATTCCCACACTCACTCACACTCTCACACACTCTCTCACTCATTCCCACAATCACTCACTCATTCTGACACTCACTCACGCATTCCCACATTCACTCACACTCTCACACAATCACTCACTCATTCCCACACTCACTCACTCATTCCCACACACACTCACTCTCCCACACTCACTCATTCCCACACTCACTCACTCTCTCCCACACTCACTCTCTCATTCCCACACTCACTCACACATTCCCACACTCACTCACAATCTCCCACACTCTCTCACACATTCCCACACTCACTCACTCATTCCGACACTCACTCACTCATTCCCACATTCACTCACACTCTCACACAATCACTCATTCCCACATTCACTCACTCATTCCCACACACACTCACTCTCCCACACTCACTCATTCCCACACTCACTCACACTCTCCAACACTCAATCACACTCTCCCACACACACTCACTCATTCCCACATGCACTCTCTTTCCCCACACTTACTCATACTCCCCCACACTCACTCACAATCTCCCACACTCACTCACACTCTACCACACTCACACACTCTCTCCCACACTCACTCACTCATTCGCATCCTCACTCAGACATTCCCACACTCACTCAAACTCTCCCACACTCACTCACTCATTTCCACACTCACTCACTCATTCCAACACTCATCCTCTCCCACACTCATTCAATCCTTCCCACACTCACTCACACATTCCCACACTCACTCACACTCTCCCACACTCACTCACTCATTCCCACACTCACTCACTCATTCCCACACTCATGCACACTCTCCCACACTCACTCACACTCTCCCACACTCACTCAATCATTCCCACATTCACCCATTCAATCCAACACTCACTCTCTCCCACACTCATTCACTCATTCCCACACTCATTCACACATTCCCACACTAATGCACACTCTTTCACACTCACTCACTCGTTCCCACACTCACTCACTCATTCCCACACTCACTTAGACTCTCCCATATTCACTCACTCTCTCCCACACTCACTCTCTCATTCCCACACTCACTCGCACATTCCCACACTCACTCGCACTCTCCCACACTCACTCACTCATTCCCACACTCACTCAATCATTCCCACACACACTCACCCTCCCACACTCACTCACACTCTCCCACACTCACTCACACTCTCCCACACTAACTCACTCATTCCGACACTCACTCACTCATTTCCACACTCACTCACACTCTCACCCACTCACTCACTCATTCCCACACTCACTCACAATCTCACACACTCACTCACTCATTCCCACACTCACTTACTCATTCCCACACTCACTCACTCTCCCACACTCACTCATTCCCACACTCACTCACTCTCTCCCACACTCACGCTCTCATTTCCACACTCACTCACACATTCCCACACTCACTCACACTCTCACACACTCTCTCACTCATTCCCACACTAACTCACTCATTCCGACACTCACTCACTCATTCCCACATTCACTCACACTCTCACACAATCACTCACTCATTCCCACACTCACTCACTCATTCCCACACACACTCACTCTCCCACACTCACTCATTCCAACACTCACTCACACTCTTCAACACTCAATCACACTCTCCCAAACACACTCACTCATTCCCACATGCACTCACTTTCCCCACACTTACTCATACTCCCCCACACTCACTCACAATCTCCCACACTCACTCACACTCTACCACACTCACACACTCTCTCCCATACTCACTCACTCATTCGCATCCTCACTCAGACATTCCCACACTCACTCAAACTCTCCCACACTCACTCACTCATTTCCACACTCACTCACTTATTCCAACACTCATCCTCTCCCACACTCATTCAATCCTTCCCACACTCACTCACAAATTCCCACACTCACTCACACTCTCCCACACTCACTCACTCATTCCCACACTCACTCACTCATTCCCACACTCATGCACACTCTCCCACACTCACTCACACTCTCCCACACTCACTCAATTATTCCCACACTCACCCATTCAATCCAACACTCACTCTCTCCCACACTCATTCACTCATTCCCACACTCATTCACACATTCCCACACTCACTCACACTCTTTCACACTCACTCACTCTTTCCCACACTCACTCACTCATTCCCACACTCACTTAGACTCTCCCACATTCACTCACTCTCTCCCACACTCACTCTCTCATTCCCACACTCACTCGCACATTCCCACACTCACTCGCACTCTCCCACACTCACTCACTCATTCCCACACTCACTCACACTCTCACCCACTCACTCACTCATTCCCAAACTCACTCACTCATTCCCACACACACTCACCCTCCCACACTCAATAACACTCTCCCACACTCACTCACACTCTCCCACACTAACTCACTCATTCTGACACTCACTCACACATTCCCACACTCTCTCACACTCTCCCACACTCACTCACTCATTCCCACACTCACTCACAATCTCACACACTCACTCACTCATTCCCTCACTCAATTACTCATTCCCACACTCACTCACTCTCCCACACTCACTCATTCCCACACTCACTTACTCTCTCCCCCACTCACGCTCTCATTTCCACACTCACTCACACATTCCCACACTCACTCACACTCTCCCACACTCTCTCACTCATTCCCACACTAACTCACTCATTCCGACACTCACTCACTCATTCCCACATTCACTCACACTCTCACACAATCACTCATTCCCACATTCACTCACTCATTCCCACACACACTCACTCTCCCACACTCACTCATTCCCACACTCACTCACACTCTCCAACACTCAATCACACTCTCCCACACACACTCACTCATTCCCACACGCACTCACTTTCCCCACACTTACTCATACTCCCCCACACTCACTCACAATCTCCCACACTCACTCACACTCTACCACACTCACACACTCTCTCCCACACTCACTCACTCATTCGCATCCTCACTCAGACATTCCCACACTCACTCAAACTCTCCCACACTCACTCACTCATTTCCACACTCACTCACCCATTCCAACACTCATCCTCTCCCACACTCATTCAATCCTTCCCACACTCACTCACACATTCCCACACTCACTCACACTCTCCCACACTCACTCACTCATTCCCACACTCACTCACTCATTCCCACACTCATGCACACTCTCCCACACTCACTCACACTCTCCCACACTCACTCAATCATTCCCACACTCAACCATTCAATCCAACACTCACTCTCTCCCACACTCATTCACTCATTCCCACACTCATTCACACATTCCCACACTCACTCACACTCTTTCACACTCACTCACTCGTTCCCACACTCACTCACTCATTCCCACACTCACTTAGACTCTCCCACATTCACTCACTCTCTCCCACACTCACTCTCTCATTCCCACACTCACTCGCACATTCCCACACTCACTCTCACTCTCCCACACTCACTCACTCATTCCCACACTCACTCAATCATTCCCACACACACTCACCCTCCCACACTCACTCACACTCTCCCACACTCACTCACACTCTCCCACACTAACTCACTCATTCCGACACTCACTCACGCATTTCCACACTCACTCACACTCTCACCCACTCACTCACTCATTCCCACACTCACTCACAATCTCACACACTCACTCACTCATTCCCACACTCACCTACTCATTCCCACACTCACTCACTCTCCCACACTCACTCATTCCCACACTCACTCACTCTCTCCCACACTCACGATCTCATTTCCACACTCACTCACACATTCCCACACTCACTCACACTCTCACACACTCTCTCACTCATTCCCACAATCACTCACTCATTCTGACACTCACTCACTCATTCCCACATTCACTCACACTCTCACACAATCACTCACTCATTCCCACACTCAGTCACTCATTCCCACACACACTCACTCTCCCACACTCACTCATTCCCACACTCACTCACTCTCTCCCACACTCACTCTCTCATTCCCACACTCACTCACACATTCCCACAATCACTCACAATCTCCCACACTCTCTCACTCATTCCCACACTAACTCACTCATTCCGACACTCACTCACTCATTCCCACATTCACTCACACTCTCACACAATCACTCATTCCCACATTCACTCACTCATTCCCACACACACTCACTCTCCCACACTCACCAATTCCCACAATCACTCACACTCCCCAACACTCACTCACACTCTCCTACACTCACTCACTCATTCCCACAATCATTCACTCAATTCCACACTCTCTTACACATTTCCACACTCACTCACACTCTCCCACACTCACAGGTTCTCTCACACTCAATCACACTCTCCCTCACTCACACACACTCTCCCACACTCACTCACATGCTCCCACACTCACTCATTTCTACACACACTCTCTCCCACTCACTCACACACCCCCACACTCACTCTCTCCCACACTCACCCAATCATTCCCACACTCACTCACACATTCCAACACTCACTCACACTCTCTCACACTCATTCAATCATTCCCACACTCACACACCCATTCCCACACTCACACATTCCCACACTTACACTCTCCCACACTCACTCACACTCTCCCATACTCACTCACACATTCCCACACTCACTCACTCATTCCCACACTCACTCATTCTCACACTCACTCACACTCTCCCCACACTCACTCACTCTCTCCCACACTCACTCACTCATTCCCACACTCACTCATACATTCCCACATTCTCTCACACTCTCCCACGCTCACTCACCCATTCCCACACACACCCATTCAATCCCACACTCACTCACGCTCTCCCACACTCACTCACTCATTCCCACACTCACTCACACATTCCCATACTCACTCACACTCTCTCACACTCACTCAATCATTCCCACACTCCCTCATTCATTCCCACACTCACGCAGACTCTCCCACATTCACTCACTCTCTCCCACACTCACTCTCTCATTCCCACACTCACTCACACATTCCCACACTCACTCACACTGTCCCACATTCACTCTCTCATTCCCACACTCATTCACACTCTCACACACTCACACTCATTCCCACACTCACTCACTCATTCCCACACTCACTCACTCTCCCACACTCACTCATTCCCACACTCACTCACACTCTCCCACACTCACTCATACTCTCCCACACTCACTCACTCATTCCCACACTCAATCACTTAATTCCACACTCTCTTACATATTTCCACACTCACACACACTCTCCCACACTCACAGACTCCCTCACACTCAATCACACTCTCCCTCACTCACACACTCTTCCACACTCACTCACATGCTCCCACACTCGCTCACCCGCTCCTACTCTCACTCACCCATTCCCACACTCGCTCACCCATCCCACACACTCTCACACACACTCACTCACTCATTCCCACACTCACTCACTCATTCCCACACTCACACTCTCTCACACTCACTCACTCATTCCCACACTTACTCACACATTCCCACACTCACTCACTCTCTCACACTCACTCACTCATTCCCATACTCACACACTCTCACACACTCACTCACTCATTCCCACACTCACTCACTCATTCCCACACACACTCACTCTCCCACACTCACTCAATCCCACACTCACTAACACTCTCCCACACTCACTGACACTCTCCCACACTCACTCATTCCCACACTCAGTCATTCAATTCCACACTCTCTTACACATTTCCACACTCACTCACACTCTCCCCACACTCACACACATCCTCCCCAGACACACTCACTCACTCATTTCCACACACACTCTCTCCCACACTCACTCACTCATTCCCATACTCACACACTCCCCCACACTCACTCACTCTCTCCCACACTCACACAATCATTCCCACACTCACACACTCATTCCCACACTCACACACTCCCACACTTACTTAGACTCTCCAGCACTCACTCACTGTCTCCCATACTCACTCACACTTTCCCACACTCACTCACTCATTCCCACACTCACTCATTCCCACACTCACTCGCACTTTCCCCACATTCACACACTCTCTCCCACACTCACTCACTCATTCCCACACTCACGCACACTCTCCCACATTCATGCACTCATTCCCACACTCATTCACACTCTCACACACTCACTCACTCATTCCCACACTCACCCACGCTCTCCCACGCTCTCCCACGCTCAGTCAAACACTCCCCACGCTCACTCACTCTCTCCCACACTCACATATTCTCTCACACTCAATCACAATCTCCCTCACTCACACTCTCCCACACTTACTCACATGCTTGCACACTCACTCTCACGCTCCCACACTCACTCACTCATTCCCACACTCACTCATTCATCCCACACTCACTCAGACTCTCCCACACTCACTCACTCATTCCCACTCTCACTCACTCATTCTCACACTCACTCATTCATTCCCACACTCACTCACTCATTCCCACACTCACTCACACATTCCCACACTCACTCACTCATTCCCACACTAACTCAAACTCTCCCACACTCACAAACACTGTCCCACACTCACTCACTCTCTCCCACCATCACTCACTCATTCCCACACGCCAGCACTCTCCCCCACACTCACTCACACTCTCCCCATCACTCACTCATTCCCACACTCACTCACACTCTCCCACATTCACTCATTCCCACACTCACTCACACATTCCCACACACACTCACTTTCCCCACACTTACACTCCCCCACACTCACTCACACTCTCCCCACACTCACACTCATTCCCACACTCACTCACTCATTCCCACACTCAATAACTCTCTCCCAGACTCACTTACACATTTCCACACTCACTCATCATCTCCCACACTCACTCACACACTCCCACACTCACCCAGTCTCTCCCACACTCACTCACTCATTCACATACTCACTCACACATTCCCACACTCACACTCTCCCACACTCACTCACTCATCCCCACACTTATTCACACATTCCCACACTCACTCACTCTCTCCCACACTCACTCACTCTCTCCTACACTCATTCACACATTCCCACACTCACTTACACTCTCCCACACTTACTCAGACACACTTTCCCACACTCACTCACAATCTCCCACATTCACTCACTCTCTCCCACACTCACTCTCACTCTCCCACACTCACTTACTCATTCCAACACACACTCATTCTCCCACACTCACTCATTCCCACACTCACTCACACTCTTCCACACTCACTCACTCATTCACATACTCACTCACACATTCCCACACTCACACTCTCCCACACTCACTCACTCATTCCCACACTCACTCACACTCTCCCACAATCACTCCCTCATTCCCACACTCACTCACTCATTCCCACACTCACTTACTCTCTTCCACACTTACGCACTCACACTCTCCCACACTCACTCACAATCTCCCACACTCACTCGCATTCTCCCCACACTCACTCACTCATTCCCACACTCACTCACTCATTCCCACTCTCACTCATTCCCACACTCACTCACAATCTCCCACACTCACTCACATTCTCCCCACACTCACTCACTCATTCCCACACTCACTTACTCTCTCCCACACTTACTCAGACACACTTTCCCACACTCACTCACAATCTCCCACACTCACTCACTCTCTCCCACACTCACTCACTCTCTCCCACACTCACTCATACATTCCCACACTCACTCACACTCTCCCACACACTCACTCATTCCCACAATCACTCACTCATTCCCACAATCATTCACACACTCCCACACACACTCATTCATTCCCACACTCACTCAAACATTCCCACACTCATGCACACTCTCCCACAATCACTCACACTCTCCCACACTCACTCACTCATTCCCACACTCACTTACTCTCTCCCACACTTACTCAGACACACTTTCCCACACTCACTCACAATCTCCCACACTCACTCACTCTCTCCCACACTCACTCACTCTCTCCCACACTCACTCACTCATTCCCACACTCACTCACACATTCCCACACTCACCTACTCATTCCCACCCCGACACACCCATTCCCACACACTCACACTCTCCCCACACACACTCACTCATTCCCACACTCACTCACTCATTCCCAAACTCACTCACTCTCTCCCACACTCACTCACTCATTCCCACACTCACTCGCACTCACTCACTCATTCCCACACACACTCTCTACCTCACTCACTCACACACTCCCACACACGCTCACTCGCTCCCACACTCACTCACACTCTCCCACACTCACTCTCTCCCAAACTTACTCACACTATCCCACATGCACTCACTGTCTCCCATACTCACTCACACATTCCCACACTCACTCACACATTCCCACACTCACTCATTCTCCCACTCTCACCCATTCCCACACTCACTCCACACTCTCTCCACACTCACTCATTCATTCCCACACTCATTCACACTCTCCCACACTCACTCACGCTCTCACACTCTCACACTCATTCCCACACTCATTCACAATCTCCCACACTCACACACTCATTCCCACACTCACTCACTCATTCCCACACTGACTCACACATTCCCACACACACTCACAGTCTCCCCACACTCGCACACTCTCGCCCACACTCACTCCCACATTTCCACACTCACTCACTCTCTCCCACACTCACTCACACATTCCCATACTCACTCACTCTCTCCCACACTCATTCCCACACTCACCCTCTCATTCCCACAATCACTCACTCATTCGCACACTCACTCACACTTAGACCCACTCACTCACTCATTCCCACAATCACTCACTCATTCCCACACTCACTCACTCATTCTCATACTCAATCATTCATTACCACACTCACTCACACATTCCCACACTCACTCACACATCCCCAGACTCACTCACTCATTCTCACACTCACTCACTCATTCCCACATTCACTCACACTTTCCCACACTCACTCACTCATTCTCATACTCACACACTCATCCCCACACTCACTCACTCATTCCCGCACTCACTCACTCATTCCCACACTCATGCACTCCCAATCCCCCCACACTCATTCATTCCCATACTCACTCACTCATTCCCACACTCACTCACTCTTTCCACACTCACACACACTACCACACTCACTTACACATTCCCACACTCACTCACTCCCACACTCAGTCACACTCTCCCACACTCACTCCCTAATTCCTACACTCACTCACACTCTCCCACACTCACTCACTCATTCTCACACTCACTCATTCCCACACTCACCCACACATTCCCACACTCACTCACTCAATCCCACAATTACTCACACATTCCCACACTCACTCACTCGTTTCCACACTCACTCATTCATTCTCACACTCACTCACTTATTCTCATACTCACTCACTCATTCCCACACACACCTACTCATTCCCACACTCACACACTCATTCCCACACTCACTCACACTCATCCCACACACACTCACTCATTCTCACACTCACTCATTCATTCCCAAACTAACTCACACATTCCCACACTCTCTCAAACAATCCCACACTCACTCACTCATTCTCACATTCACTCACTCATTCCTACACTCACTCACTCATTCTCATACTCACACACTCATCCCCACACTCACTCATTCATTCCCACACTCACTCACTCATTCCCACACTCACTCACTCATTCCCATACTCACAAACACTCGCACACTCACTCACTCACTCATTCCCACACTCACTTACACTCTCCCACACTCACTCACTCACTCCCACACTCACTCACACTCTCCCACACACACTAACTCATTCCCACACTCACTCATACATTCTCACACTCAGTCATTCATTCCCACACTCACTGACACATTCCCACACCCACTCACAAATTCCACACTCACGCACTCATTCTCACACTCACCCACTCATTCCCACACTCACTCACACATTCCCACACTAACTCACTCATTCTCATACTCAATCACGCTTTCCCACACTCACCTACTCATTCCCACACTCACACACTCATTCCCATACTCACTCACACTCTCCCCACACACACTCACTCATTCCCACACTCACTCAGTCATTACCACACTCACTCACACTCTCCCACACTCACACACTCATTCCCACACTCACTCACACTCTCCCACACTCACTCACTCATTCCCACACACACTCTCTCCCACACTCACTCACACACTCCCACACTCACTCTCTTCCTCACTTACTCACAATCTCCCACAATCACTCACACTCTCCCATACTCACTCACACATTCCCACACTCACTCACTCATTCCCACACACACTCTCTCCCACACTCAGTCACACACTCCCACACTCACTCTCTCCCACACTTACTCACAATCTCCCACAATCACTCACACTCTCCCATACTCACTCACACATTCCCACACTCACTGACTCAATCTCATACTCACTCATTCATTCCCACACTCACTCACTCATTCTCACACTCACTCAGTTATTCTCATACCCACTCATTCATTCCCACACTCACTCACACATTCCCACACTCACTCACACATTCCCACACTCACTCACTCATTCTCACACTCACTCACTCATTCCCACATTCACTCACCCATTCCCACACGCACTCACACATTCCCAAAGTCACTTACTCATTCTCGTACTCACTCACTCTTTCCCACACTCACCTACTCATTCCCATGCTGACACACCCATTCCCACACACTCACACTCTCCCCACACACACTCACTCATTCCCACACTCACTCACCCATTCCCAAACTCACTCACACTCTCCCACACTCACTCATTCCCACACTCACTCGCACTCACTCACTCATTCCCACACACACTCTCTACCTCACTCACTCACACATTCCCACACACGCTCACTCGCTCCCACACTCACTCACACTCTCCCACACTCACTCTCTCCCAAACTTACTCACACTATCCCACACGCACTCACTGTCTCCCATACTCACTCACACATTCCCACACTCACTCACACATTCCCACACTCACTCATTCTCCCACTCTCACCCATTCCCACACTCACTCACACTCTCTCCACACTCACTCATTCATTCCCACACTCATTCACACTCTCCCACACTCACTCACGCTCTCACATTCTCACACTCATTCCCACACTCATTCACAATCTCCCACACTCACACACTCATTCCCACACTGACTCACACATTCCCACACACACTCACAGTCTCCCCACACTCGCACACTCTCGCCCACACTCACTCCCACATTTCCACACTCACTCACTCTCTCCCACACTCACTCACACATTCCCACACTCACTGACTCTCTCTCACACTCATTCCCACACTCACCCTCTCATTCCCACAATCACTCACTCATTCGCACACTCACTCACACTTAGACCCACTCACTCACTCATTCCCACAATCACTACTCACTCATTCCCACACTCACTCACTCATTCTCATACTCAATCATTCATTACCACACTCACTCACACATTCCCACCCTAACTCACACATGGCCACACTCACTCACTCATTCCCACATTCACTCACTCATTCTCATACTCACTTATTCATTCCCACACTCACTCACACATTCCCACACTCACTCACTCATTCCCACATTCACTCACACTTTCCCACACTCACTCACCCATTCTCATACTCACACACTCATCCCCACACTCACTCACTCATTCCCGCACTCACTCACTCATTCCCACACTCATGCACGCCCAATCCCCCACACTCATTCATTCCCACACTCACTCACTCATTCCCACACTCACTCACTCTTTCCACACTCACACACACTGCCACACTCACTTACACATTCCCACACTCACTCTCTCCCACACTCAATCATACACTCCCACACTCACTCTCTCCCACACTTACTCACAATCTCCCACAATCACTCACACTCTCACATACTCACTCACACATTTCCACACTCACTCACTTTGTCCCACACTCACTCACACATTCCCACATTCACTCAATCTCTCCCACACTCATTCCCACACTCACCGTCTCATTCCCACAATCACTCACTCATTCGCACACTCACTCACACTTAGACCCACTCACCCACTCATTCCCGCACTCACTCACTCATTCCCAGACTCACTCACTCATTCTCATACTCAATCATTCATTCCCACACTCACTCGCACATTCCCACACTCACTCACACATTGCCACACGCACTCACTCATTCCCAGATTCACTCACTCATTCTCATACTCACTCATTCACTCCCACACTCACTCACACATTCCCACACTCACTCACACATTGCCACACTCACTCACTCATTCTCACACTCACTCACTCATTCTCATACTCACTCATTCATTCCCACACTCACTCACACATTCCCACACTCACTCACACATTCCCACACTCACTCACTCATTCTCACACTCACTCACTCATTCCCACATTCACTCACTCATTCCCACACGCACTCACACATTCCCAAACTCACTTACTCATTCCCGTACTTACTCACTCTTTCCCACACTCACCTACTCATTCCCACGCTGACACACCCATTCCCACACACTCACATTCTCCCCACACACACTCACTCATTCCCACACTCACTCACTCATTCCCAAACTCACTCACACTCTCCCACACTCACTCACTCATTCCCACACTCACTCGCACTCACTCACTCATTCCCACACACACTCTCTACCTCACTCACACACTCCCACACATGCTCACTCTCTCCCGCACTCACTCACACTATCCCACACTCACTCTCTCCCACACTTACTCACACGATCCCACACGCACTCACTGTCTCCCATACTCACTCACACATTCCCACACTCACTCACTCATTCCCACACTCACTCATTCTCCCACTCTCACCCATTCCCACACTCACTCACACTCTCTCCACACTCAATCATTCATTCCCACACTCATTCACACTCTCCCACACTCACTCACGATCTCACACACTCACACTCATTCCCACACTCACTCACACTCTCCCACACTCACACACTCATTCCCAAACTCACTCACTCATTCCCACACTGACTCACACATTCCCACACACACCCACAGTCTCCCCACACTCGCACACTCTCACCCACACTCACTCACACATTTCCACACTCACATACTTTCGCCCACACTCACTCACTCATTCTCATACTCAATCATTCATTCCCACATTCACTCGCACATTCCCACACTCACTCACACATTGCCACACTCACTCACTCATTCCCACACTCACTCACTCATTCTCATATTCACTCATTCATTCCCACGCTCACTCACACATTCCCACACTCACTCACACATTCCCACACTCACTCATTCTCACACTCACTCACTCATTCCCACATTCACTCACACATTCCCACACTCACTCACTCATTCTCATATTCAC
The DNA here is from genome assembly GCF_017639515.1 of Carcharodon carcharias. Classification (NCBI taxonomy): domain Eukaryota; kingdom Metazoa; phylum Chordata; class Chondrichthyes; order Lamniformes; family Lamnidae; genus Carcharodon; species Carcharodon carcharias. The sequence goes on from NC_054485.1 coordinate 61,642,896, forward strand.
ACACTCATCCCCACACTCACTCACTCATTCCCGCACTCAATCACTCATTCCAACACTCTCACTCTCTCCCATACTCACTCACTCATTCTCACACTCACTCATTCATTCCCACACTCACGCACTCCCACTCTCCCACACTCATTCATTCCCACACTCACTCACTCATTCCCACACTCACACACTCATTCCACACTCACACACAATCCCACCTTCACTTACTCTTTCCCACACTCACTCACTCCCACACTCACGCACACACTCCCACACTCACTCACTCATTCCCACACTCACTCACACTCTCCCACACACATTCACTCATTCCCACACTCACTCACCCATTCCCACACTCACTCACTCATTCTCACACTGACTCATTCCCATACTCACCCACACATTTCCACACTCACCCACTCATTCCTACACTCAATCACTCCTTCCCACACTCACTCACACATTCCCACACTCACTCACACATTCCCACACACACCCACAGTCTCCCCACACTCGCACACTCTTACCCACACTCATTAACACATTTCCACACTCACTCACTTTCTCCCACAATCACTCACACATTCCCACACTCACTCAATCTCTCCCACACTCATTCCCACACTCACCCTCTCATTCCCACAATCACTCACTCATTCCCACACTCACTCACACATAGCCCCACTCACTCACTCATTCCCGCACTCACTCACTCATTCCCAGACTCACTCACTCATTCTCATACTCAATCATTCATTCCCACACTCACTCGCACATTCCCACACTCACTCACACATTGCCACACTCACTCACTCATTCACACACTCACTCACTCATTCTCATACTCACTCATTCATTGCCACACTCACTCACACATTCCCACACTCACTCACACATTCCCACACTCACTCACTCATTCTCACACTCACTCACTCATTCTCATACTCACTCATTCATTCCCACACTCACTCACACATTCCCACACTCACTCACACATTCCCACACTCATTACCTCATTCTCACACTCACTCACTCATTCCCACATTCATTCACCCATTCCCACACTCACTCACACATTCCCAAACTCACTTACTCATTCTCGTACTCACTCAATATTTCCCACACTCACCTACTCATTCCCACGCTGACACACCCATTCCCACACACTCACACTCTCCCCACACACACTCACTCATTCCCAAACTCACTCACACTCTCCCACACTCAATCAATCATTCCCACACTCACTCACTCTCTCCCATACTCACTCACTCATTCTCACATTCAATCACTCATTCCCACACTCACGCAATCCCACTCTCCCACACTCATTCATTCCCACACTCACTCACTCATTCCCACACTCACACACTCATTCCACACTCACACACACTCCCACCTTCACTTACTCTTTCCCACACTCACTCACTCCCACACTCACTCACACACTCCCACACTCACTCACTCATTCCCACACTCACTCACACTCTCCCACACACATTCACTCATTCCCACACTCACTCACCCATTCCCACACTCACTCACTCATTCTCACACTGACTCATTCCCATACTCACCCACACATTTCCACACTCACCCACTCATTCCCACACTCAATCACTCCTTCCCACACTCACTCACACATTCCCACACTCACTCACTCATTCCCACACTCAGTCACACATTCCCACACTCACCCACTCATTCTCATACTCACTCAATATTTCCCACACTCTCCTACTCATTCCCACACTCACACACTCATTCCCACACTCACTCATTCATTCCCACACTCACTCAAACATTGCCACGCTCACTCAGACATTCCCACACTCACTCACTCTCTCCCATACTCACTCACTCATTCTCACACTCAATCACTCATTCCCACACTCACGCAATCCCACTCTCCCACACTCATTCATTCCCACACTCACTCACTCATTCCCACACTCACATACTCATTCCACACTCACACACACTCCCACATTCACACACTCATTCCCACACTCACTCACTCCCACACTCACTCACTCATTCCCACACACACTCACACTCTCCCACACTCATTCACTCATTCCCACACTCACTCACCCATTCCCATACTCACTCACTCATTCTCACACTCAATCACTCATTCCCACACTCACACAATCCCACTCTCCCACACTCATACATTCCCACACTCACTCACTCTCTCTCATACTCACTCACTCATTCTCACACTCACTCACTCATTCCCACACTCACTCATTCTCCCACTCTCACCCATTCCCACACTCACTCACACTCTCTCCACACTCAATCATTCATTCCCACACTCATGCACACACTCCCACACTCACTCACGATCTCACACACTCACACTCATTTCCACACTCACTCACTTTCTCCCACACTCACTCACACATGCCCACACTCACTCACTCACTCATTCTCATACTCAATCATTCATTCCCACATTCACTCGCACATTCCCACATTCACTCACACATTGCCACACTCACTCACTCATTCCCACACTCACTCACTCATTCCTATATTCACTCATTCAATCCCACACTCACTAACACATTCCCACACTCACTCACACATTCCCACACTCACTCACTGATTCTCATACTCACTCACTCATTCCCACATTCACTCACACATTCCCACACTCACTCACGCATACCGACACTCACTCATTCCCCCACTCTCACCCATTCCCACACTCACTCACACCCTCTCCACACTCACTCATTCATTCCCACACTCATTCACAATCTCCCACACTCACTCACGCTCTCACACACTCACACTCATTCCCACACTCACTCAAACTCTCCCACACTCATTCCCACACTCACTAACTCATTCCCGCACTCACTCACTCATTCCAAAACTCTCTCACTCTCTCCCATACTCACTCACTCATTCGCACACTCACTCATTCATTCCCACACTCACGCACTCCCACTCTCCCACACTCATTCATTCCCACACTCACTCACTCATTCCCACACTCACGCACTCTTTCCACACTCACACACACTCCCACACTCACTTACACATTCCCACACTCACTCACTCCCACACTCACTCACACTCACTCCCTAATTCCCACACTCACTCAAACTCTCCCACACACATTCACTCATTCCCACACTCACTCACCCATTCCCACACTCACTCACTCATTCTCACACTGACTTATTCCCACACTCACCCACACATTTCCACACACCCACTCATTCCCACACTCAATCACTCATTCCCACACTCACTCACACATTCCCACACTCACTCACTCATTCCCACACTCAGTCATACATTCCCACACTCACCCACTCATTCTCATACTCACTCAATATTTCCCACACTTTCCTACTCATTCCCACACTCACACACTCATTCCCACACTCACTCACAGTCTCCCCACACACACTCACTCATTCTCACACTCACCCATTCATTCCTACACTCACTCAAACATTGCCACGCTCACTCAGACATTCCCACACTCACTCACTTTCTCCCATACTCACTCACTCATTCTCACACTCAATCACTCATTCCCACACTCACGCAATCCCACTCTCCCACACTCATTCATTCCCACACTCACGCACTCATTCCCACACTCACACACTCATTCCACACTCACACACACTCCCACATTCACTTACTCATTCCCACACTCACTCACTCCCACACTCACTCACACTCTCCCACACTCACTCACTCATTCCCACACACACTCACACTCTCCCACACTCATTCACTCATTCCCACACTCACTCACCCATTCCCATACTCACTCACTCATTCTCACACTCAATCACTCATTCCCACACTCACGCAATCCCACTCTCCCACACTCATACATTCCCACACTCACTCACTCTCTCCCACACTCACTCACACATCTCACACTCACTCACTCTCTCCCACAATCATTCCCACACTCACCCTCTCATTCCCACAATCACTCACTCATTCGCACACTCACTCACACTTAGACCCACTCACTCACTCATTCCCGCTCTCACTAACTCATTCCCATACTCACTCACTCATTCTCATACTCAATCATTCATTCCCACATTCACTCGCACATTCCCACACTCACTCACACATTGCCACACTCACTCACTCATTCCCACACTCACTCACTCATTCTCATATTCACTCATTCATTCCCACGCTCACTCACACATTCCCACACTCACTCACACATTCCCACACTCACTCACTCATTCTCACACTCACTCACTCATTCCCACAATCACTCACACATTCCCACACTCACTCACTCATTCTCATAATCACACACTCATCCCCACACTCACTCACTCATTCCCGCACTCAATCACTCATTCCAATACTCTCACTCTCTCCCATACTCACTCACTCATTCTCACACTCACTCATTCATTCCCACACTCACGCACTCCCACTCTCCCACACTCATTCATTCCCACACTCACTCACTCATTCCCACACTCACGCACTCTTTCCACACTCACACACACTCCCACAATCACTTACACATTCCCACACTCACTCACTCCCACACTCACTCACACTCTCCAACACTCACTCCCTAATTCCCACACTCACTCACACTCTCCGCACACACACTCACTCATTCCCACACTCACTCACTCATTCCCAAACTCACTCACACTCTCCCACACTCACTCACTCATTCCCACACTCACTCGCACTCACTCACACTCTCCCACACTCACTCTCTCCCACACTTACTCACACTCTCCCACACGCACTCACTCTCTCCCATACTCACTCACACATTCCCACACTCACTCACTCATTCCCACACTCACTCATTCTCCCACTCTCACCCATTCCCACACTCACTCACACTCTCTCCACACTCAATCATTCATTCCCACACTCATTCACACTCTCCCACACTCACTCATGCTCTCACAAACTCACACTCATTCCCACACTCATTCACACTCTCCCACACTCACTCACTCATTCCCACACTGACTCACACATTCCCAAACACACTCACAGTCTCCCCACACTCGCACACTCTCACCCACACTCACTCACACATTTCCACACTCACTCACTCTCTCCCACACTCACTCACACATCCCACACTCACTCATTCTCTCCCACAATCATTCCCACACTCACCCTCTCATTCCCACAATCACTCACTCATTCGCACACTCACTCACACTTAGACCCACTCACTCACTCATTCCCGCTCTCACTAACTCATTCCCACACTCACTCACTCATTCTCATATTCACTCATTCATTCCCACGCTCACTCACACATTCCCACACTCACTCACACATTCCCACACTCACTCACACATTGCCACACTCACTCACTCATTCCCACACTCACTCACTCATTCTCATATTCACTCATTCATTCCCACGCTCACTCACACATTCCCACACTCACTCACACATTCCCACACTCACTCACTCATTCTCACACTCACTCACTCATTCCCACATTCACTCACACATTCCCACACTCACTCACTCATTCTCATATTCACACACTCATCCCCACACTCACTCACACATTCCCGCACTCAATCACTCATTCCAACACTCTCACTCTCTCCCATACTCACTCACTCTTTCTCACACTCACTCATTCATTCCCACACTCACGCACTCCCACTCTCCCACACTCATTCATTCCCACACTCACTCACTCATTCCCACACTCACGCACTCTTTCCACACTCACACACACTCCCACAATCACTTACACATTCCCACACTCACTCACTCACACTCTCCCACACTCACTCCCTAATTCCCACACTCACTCACACTCTCCCACACTCACTCACTCATTCCCACACCCACTCACACATTCCCAAACTCACTTACTCATTCTCGTACTCACTCACTCTTTCCCACACTCACCTACTCATTCCCACCCTGACACACCCATTCCCACACACTCACACTCTCCGCACACACACTCACTCATTCCCACACTCACTCACTCATTCCCAAACTCACTCACACTCTCCCACACTCACTCACTCATTCCCACACTCACTCGCACTCACTCACACTCTCCCACACTCACTCTCTCCCACACTTACTCACACTATCCCACACGCACTCACTCTCTCCCATACTCACTCACACATTCCCACACTCACTCACTCATTCCCACACTCACTCATTCTCCCACTCTCACCCATTCCCACACTCACTCACACTCTCTCCACACTCAATCATTCATTCCCACACTCATTCACACTCTCCCACACTCACTCATGCTCTCACAAACTCACACTCATTCCCACACTCATTCACACTCTCCCACACTCACACACACATTCCCACACTCACTCACTCATTCCCACACTGACTCACACATTCCCAAACACACTCACAGTCTCCCCACACTCGCACACTCTCACCCACACTCACTCACACATTTCCACACTCACTCACTCTCTCCCACACTCACTCACACATCCCACACTCACTCACTCTCTCCCACAATCATTCCCACACTCACCCTCTCATTCCCACAATCACTCACTCATTCGCACACTCACTCACACTTAGACCCACTCACTCACTCATTGCCGCTCTCACTAACTCATTCCCACACTCACTCACTCATTCTCATACTCAATCATTCATTCCCACACTCACTCGCACATTCCCACATTCACTCACACATTGCCACACTCACTCACTCATTCCCACACTCACTCACTCATTCTCATACTCACTCATTCATTCCCACACTCACTCACACATTCCCACACTCACTCACACATTCCCACACTCACTCACTCATTCTCACACTCACTCATTCATTCTCATACTCACTCCTTCATTCCCACACTCACACATTGCCATACTCACTCACACATTCCCACACTCACTCACTCATTCTCACACTCACTCACTCATTCCCACATTCACTCACTCATTCCCACACTCACTCACACATTCCCAAACTCACTTACTCATTCTCGTACTCACTCACTCTTTCCCACACTCACCTACTCATTCCCACGCTGACACACCCATTCCCACACACTCACACTCTCCCCACACACACTCACCCATTCCCACACTCACTCACTCATTCCCAAACTCACTCACACTCTCCCACACTCACTCACTCATTCCCACACTCACTCGCACTCACTCACTCATTCCCACACACACTCTCTACCTCACACACACTCCCACACACGCTCACTCTCTCCCGCACTCACTCACACTCTCCCACACTCACTCACACTCTCCCACACTCACTCTCTCCCACAATTACTCACACGATCCCACATGCACTCACTGTCTCCCATACTCACTCACACATTCACACACTCACTCACTCATTCCCACACTCACTCATTCTCCCACTCTCACCCATTCCCACACTCACTCACACTCTCTCCACACTCAATCATTCATTCCCACACTCATTCACACTCTCCCACCGTCACTCACGCTCTCACACACTCACACTCATTCCCACACTCACTCACACTCTCCCACACTCACACACTCATTCCCACACTCACTCACTCATTCCCACACTGACTCACACATTCCCACACACACCCACAGTCTCCCCACACTCGCACACTCTCACCCACACTCACTCACACATTTCCAAACTCACTCACTTTCTCCCACACTCACTCACACATTCCCACACTCACTCACTCTCTCCCACACACACCCTCTCAATCCCAGAATCACTCACTCATTCCCACAGTCACTCACACATAGCCTCACTCACTCACTCATTCCCGCACTCACTCATTCATTCCCACACTCACTCACTCATTCTCATACTGAATCTTTCATTCCCACACTCACTCACACATTGCCACACTCACTCACACATTCCCACACTCACTCACTCATTCTCATATTCACTTATTCATTCCCACACTCAATCACACATTCCCACACTCACTCTCACATTCCCACACTCACTCACTCATTCTCACACTCACTCATTCCCACATTCACTCACACATTCCCACACTCACTCACTCATTCTCATACTCACACACTCATCCCCACACTCACTCACTCATTCCCACACTCACTCACTCATTCTCATACTCAATCATTCATTCCCACACTCACTCGCACATTCCCACACTCACTCACACATTGCCACACTCACTCATTCCCACACTCACTCATTCTCATACTCACACACTCATCCCCACACTCACTCCCTCATTCTCATACTCAATCATTCATTCCCACACTCACTCGCACATTCCCACACTCACTCACACATTGCCATACTCACACACTCATCCCTACACTCACTCACTCATTCCCACACTCACTCACTCTTTCGCATACTCACTCATTCATTCCCACACTCACTCACACATTCCCACACTCACTCACACACTCCCACACTCACTCACTCATTCTCACACTCACTCACTCATTCCCACATTTACTCACTCATACATTCCCAAACTCACTTACTCATTCTCGTACTCACTCACTCATTCCCATACTCACCTACTCATTCCCACGCTGACACACCTATTCCCACACACTCACGCTCTCCCCACACACACTCACTCATTCCCACACTCACTCACTCATTCCCAAACTCACTCACACTCTCCCACATTCACTCACTCATTCCCACACTCACTCACACTCACTCACTCATTCCCACACACACTCTCTCCCACACTCACTCACACTCTCCCATACTCACTCTCTCCCACACTTACTCACACTATCCCACACGCACTCACTGTCTCCCATACTCACTCACACATTCCCACACTCACTCACTCATTCGCACACTGACTCATTCCCCCACTCTCACCCATTCCCACACTCACTCACACCCTCTCCACACTCACTCATTCATTCCCACACTCATTCACAATCTCCCACACTCACTCATGCTCTCACACACTCACACTCATTCCCACACTCACTCAAACTCTCCCACACTCATTCCAACACTCACTAACTCATTCCCACACTGACTCACACATTCCCACACACACCCACTGTCTCCCCACACTCGCACACTCTCACCCACACTCACTCACACATTTCCACAATCACTCACTTTCTCCCACACTCACTCACACCTTCCCACACTCATTCACTCTCTCCCACACTCATTCCCACACTCACCCTCTTATTCCCACAATCACTCACTCATTCCCACACTCACGCACACATAGCCCCACTCACTCACTCATTCCCGCACTCACTCACTCATTCCCACACTCACTCACTCATTCTCATACTCAATCATTCATTACCACACTCACTCGCACATTCCCACACTCACTCACACATTGCCACACTCACTCACTCATTCCCACACTCACTCACTCATTCTCAAACTCACTCATTCATTCCCACACTCACTCACACATTCCCACACTCACTCACACATTCCCACACTCACTCACTCATTCTCACACTCACACACTCATCCCCACACTCACTCACTCATTCCCGAACTCACTCACTCATTCCAAAACTCTCTCACTCTCTCCCATACTCACTCATTCATTCTCACACTCACTCATTCATTCCCACACTCACGCACTCCCACTCTCCCACACTCATTCATTCCCACACTCACTCAAACATTGCCACGCTCACTCAGACATTCCCACACTCACTCACTCTCTCCCATACTCACTCACTCATTCTCACACTCAATCACTCATTCCCACACTCACGCAATCCCACTCTCCCACACTCATTCATTCCCACACTCACTCACTCATTCCCACACTCACATACTCATTCCACACTCACACACACTCCCACATTCACACACTCATTCCCACACTCACTCACTCCCACACTCACTCACTCATTCCCACACACACTCACACTCTCCCACACTCATTCACTCATTCCCACACTCACTCACCCATTCCCATACTCACTCACTCATTCTCACACTCAATCACTCATTCCCACACTCACACAATCCCACTCTCCCACACTCATACATTCCCACACTCACTCACTCTCTCTCATACTCACTCACTCATTCTCACACTCACTCACTCATTCCCACACTCACTCATTCTCCCACTCTCACCCATTCCCACACTCACTCACACTCTCTCCACACTCAATCATTCATTCCCACACTCATGCACACACTCCCACACTCACTCACGATCTCACACACTCACACTCATTTCCACACTCACTCACTTTCTCCCACACTCACTCACACATGCCCACACTCACTCACTCACTCATTCTCATACTCAATCATTCATTCCCACATTCACTCGCACATTCCCACATTCACTCACACATTGCCACACTCACTCACTCATTCCCACACTCACTCACTCATTCCTATATTCACTCATTCAATCCCACACTCACTAACACATTCCCACACTCACTCACACATTCCCACACTCACTCACTGATTCTCATACTCACTCACTCATTCCCACATTCACTCACACATTCCCACACTCACTCACGCATACCGACACTCACTCATTCCCCCACTCTCACCCATTCCCACACTCACTCACACCCTCTCCACACTCACTCATTCATTCCCACACTCATTCACAATCTCCCACACTCACTCACGCTCTCACACACTCACACTCATTCCCACACTCACTCAAACTCTCCCACACTCATTCCCACACTCACTAACTCATTCCCGCACTCACTCACTCATTCCAAAACTCTCTCACTCTCTCCCATACTCACTCACTCATTCGCACACTCACTCATTCATTCCCACACTCACGCACTCCCACGCTCCCACACTCATTCATTCCCACACTCACTCACTCATTCCCACACTCACGCACTCTTTCCACACTCACACACACTCCCACACTCACTTACACATTCCCACACTCACTCACTCCCACACTCACTCACACTCACTCCCTAATTCCCACACTCACTCAAACTCTCCCACACACATTCACTCATTCCCACACTCACTCACCCATTCCCACACTCACTCACTCATTCTCACACTGACTTATTCCCACACTCACCCACACATTTCCACACTCACCCACTCATTCCCACACTCAATCACTCATTCCCACACTCACTCACACATTCCCACACTCACTCACTCATTCCCACACTCAGTCATACATTCCCACACTCACCCACTCATTCTCATACTCACTCAATATTTCCCACACTTTCCTACTCATTCCCACACTCACACACTCATTCCCACACTCACTCACAGTCTCCCCACACACACTCACTCATTCTCACACTCACTCATTCATTCCCACACTCACTCAAACATTGCCACGCTCACTCAGACATTCCCACACTCACTCACTTTCTCCCATACTCACTCACTCATTCTCACACTCAATCACTCATTCCCACACTCACGCAATCCCACTCTCCCACACTCATTCATTCCCACACTCACGCACTCATTCCCACACTCACACACTCATTCCACACTCACACACACTCCCACATTCACTTACTCATTCCCACACTCACTCACTCCCACACTCACTCACACTCTCCCACACTCACTCACTCATTCCCACACACACTCACACTCTCCCACACTCATTCACTCATTCCCACACTCACTCACCCATTCCCATACTCACTCACTCATTCTCACACTCAATCACTCATTCCCACACTCACGCAATCCCACTCTCCCACACTCATACATTCCCACACTCACTCACTCTCTCCCACACTCACTCACACATCCCACACTCACTCACTCTCTCCCACAATCATTCCCACACTCACCCTCTCATTCCCACAATCACTCACTCATTCGCACACTCACTCACACTTAGACCCACTCACTCACTCATTCCCGCTCTCACTAACTCATTCCCATACTCACTCACTCATTCTCATACTCAATCATTCATTCCCACATTCACTCGCACATTCCCACACTCACTCACACATTGCCACACTCACTCACTCATTCCCACACTCACTCACTCATTCTCATATTCACTCATTCATTCCCACGCTCACTCACACATTCCCACACTCACTCACACATTCCCACACTCACTCACTCATTCTCACACTCACTCACTCATTCCCACATTCACTCACACATTCCCACACTCACTCACTCATTCTCATATTCACACACTCATCCCCACACTCACTCACTCATTCCCGCACTCAATCACTCATTCCAATACTCTCACTCTCTCCCATACTCACTCACTCATTCTCACACTCACTCATTCATTCCCACACTCACGCACTCCCACTCTCCCACACTCATTCATTCCCACACTCACTCACTCATTCCCACACTCACGCACTCTTTCCACACTCACACACACTCCCACAATCACTTACACATTCCCACACTCACTCACTCCCACACTCACTCACACTCTCCAACACTCACTCCCTAATTCCCACACTCACTCACACTCTCCCACACTCACTCACTCATTCCCACACCCACTCACACATTCCCAAACTCACTTACTCATTCTCGTACTCACTCACTCTTTCCCACACTCACCTACTCATTCCCACCCTGACACACCCATTCCCACACACTCACACTCTCCGCACACACACTCACTCATTCCCACACTCACTCACTCATTCCCAAACTCACTCACACTCTCCCACACTCACTCACTCATTCCCACACTCACTCGCACTCACTCACACTCTCCCACACTCACTCTCTCCCACACTTACTCACACTCTCCCACACGCACTCACTCTCTCCCATACTCACTCACACATTCCCACACTCACTCACTCATTCCCACACTCACTCATTCTCCCACTCTCACCCATTCCCACACTCACTCACACTCTCTCCACACTCAATCATTCATTCCCACACTCATTCACACTCTCCCACACTCACTCATGCTCTCACAAACTCACACTCATTCCCACACTCATTCACACTCTCCCACACTCACTCACTCATTCCCACACTGACTCACACATTCCCAAACACACTCACAGTCTCCCCACACTCGCACACTCTCACCCACACTCACTCACACATTTCCACACTCACTCACTCTCTCCCACACTCACTCACACATCCCACACTCACTCATTCTCTCCCACAATCATTCCCACACTCACCCTCTCATTCCCACAATCACTCACTCATTCGCACACTCACTCACACTTAGACCCACTCACTCACTCATTCCCGCTCTCACTAACTCATTCCCACACTCACTCACTCATTCTCATATTCACTCATTCATTCCCACGCTCACTCACACATTCCCACACTCACTCACACATTCCCACACTCACTCACACATTGCCACACTCACTCACTCATTCCCACACTCACTCACTCATTCTCATATTCACTCATTCATTCCCACGCTCACTCACACATTCCCACACTCACTCACACATTCCCACACTCACTCACTCATTCTCACACTCACTCACTCATTCCCACATTCACTCACACATTCCCACACTCACTCACTCAATCTCATATTCACACACTCATCCCCACACTCACTCACACATTCCCGCACTCAATCACTCATTCCAACACTCTCACTCTCTCCCATACTCACTCACTCTTTCTCACACTCACTCATTCATTCCCACACTCACGCACTCCCACTCTCCCACACTCATTCATTCCCACACTCACTCACTCATTCCCACACTCGCGCACTCTTTCCACACTCACACACACTCCCACAATCACTTACACATTCCCACACTCACTCACTCACACTCTCCCACACTCACTCCCTAATTCCCACACTCACTCACACTCTCCCACACTCACTCACTCATTCCCACACCCACTCACACATTCCCAAACTCACTTACTCATTCTCGTACTCACTCACTCTTTCCCACACTCACCTACTCATTCCCACCCTGACACACCCATTCCCACACACTCACACTCTCCGCACACACACTCACTCATTCCCACACTCACTCACTCATTCCCAAACTCACTCACACTCTCCCACACTCACTCACTCATTCCCACACTCACTCGCACTCACTCACACTCTCCCACACTCACTCTCTCCCACACTTACTCACACTATCCCACACGCACTCACTCTCTCCCATACTCACTCACACATTCCCACACTCACTCACTCATTCCCACACTCACTCATTCTCCCACTCTCACCCATTCCCACACTCACTCACACTCTCTCCACACTCAATCATTCATTCCCACACTCATTCACACTCTCCCACACTCACTCATGCTCTCACAAACTCACACTCATTCCCACACTCATTCACACTCTCCCACACTCACACACACATTCCCACACTCACTCACTCATTCCCACACTGACTCACACATTCCCAAACACACTCACAGTCTCCCCACACTCGCACACTCTCTCCCACACTCACTCACACATTTCCACACTCACTCACTCTCTCCCACACTCACTCACACATCCCACACTCACTCACTCTCTCCCACAATCATTCCCACACTCACCCTCTCATTCCCACAATCACTCACTCATTCGCACACTCACTCACACTTAGACCCACTCACTCACTCATTGCCGGTCTCACTAACTCATTCCCACACTCACTCACTCATTCTCATACTCAATCATTCATTCCCACACTCACTCGCACATTCCCACATTCACTCACACATTGCCACACTCACTCACTCATTCCCACACTCACTCACTCATTCTCATACTCACTCATTCATTCCCACACTCACTCACACATTCCCACACTCACTCACACATTCCCACACTCACTCACTCATTCTCACACTCACTCATTCATTCTCATACTCACTCCTTCATTCCCACACTCACACATTGCCATACTCACTCACACATTCCCACACTCACTCACTCATTCTCACACTCACTCACTCATTCCCACATTCACTCACTCATTCCCACACTCACTCACACATTCCCAAACTCACTTACTCATTCTCGTACTCACTCACTCTTTCCCACACTCACCTACTCATTCCCACGCTGACACACCCATTCCCACACACTCACACTCTCCCCACACACACTCACCCATTCCCACACTCACTCACTCATTCCCAAACTCACTCACACTCTCCCACACTCACTCACTCATTCCCACACTCACTCGCACTCACTCACTCATTCCCACACACACTCTCTACCTCACACACACTCCCACACACGCTCACTCTCTCCCGCACTCACTCACACTCTCCCACACTCACTCACACTCTCCCACACTCACTCTCTCCCACACTTACTCACACGATCCCACATGCACTCACTGTCTCCCATACTCACTCACACATTCACACACTCACTCACTCATTCCCACACTCACTCATTCTCCCACTCTCACCCATTCCCACACTCACTCACACTCTCTCCACACTCAATCATTCATTCCCACACTCATTCACACTCTCCCACCGTCACTCACGCTCTCACACACTCACACTCATTCCCACACTCACTCACACTCTCCCACACTCACACACTCATTCCCACACTCACTCCCTCATTCCCACACTGACTCACACATTCCCACACACACCCACAGTCTCCCCACACTCGCACACTCTCACCCACACTCACTCACACATTTCCAAACTCACTCACTTTCTCCCACACTCACTCACACATTCCCACACTCACTCACTCTCTCCCACACACACCCTCTCAATCCCAGAATCACTCACTCATTCCCACAGTCACTCACACATAGCCTCACTCACTCACTCATTCCCGCACTCACTCATTCATTCCCACACTCACTCACTCATTCTCATACTGAATCTTTCATTCCCACACTCACTCACACATTGCCACACTCACTCACACATTCCCACACTCACTCACTCATTCTCATATTCACTTATTCATTCCCACACTCAATCACACATTCCCACACTCACTCTCACATTCCCACACTCACTCACTCATTCTCACACTCACTCATTCCCACATTCACTCACACATTCCCACACTCACTCACTCATTCTCATACTCACACACTCATCCCCACACTCACTCACTCATTCCCACACTCACTCACTCATTCTCATACTCAATCATTCATTCCCACACTCACTCGCACATTCCCACACTCACTCACACATTGCCACACTCACTCATTCCCACACTCACTCATTCTCATACTCACACACTCATCCCCACACTCACTCCCTCATTCTCATACTCAATCATTCATTCCCACACTCACTCGCACATTCCCACACTCACTCACACATTGCCATACTCACACACTCATCCCTACACTCACTCACTCATTCCCACACTCACTCACTCTTTCGCATACTCACTCATTCATTCCCACACTCACTCACACATTCCCACACTCACTCACACACTCCCACACTCACTCACTCATTCTCACACTCACTCACTCATTCCCACATTTACTCACTCATACATTCCCAAACTCACTTACTCATTCTTGTACTCACTCACTCATTCCCATACTCACCTACTCATTCCCACGCTGACACACCTATTCCCACACACTCACGCTCTCCCCACACACACTCACTCATTCCCACACTCACTCACTCATTCCCAAACTCACTCACACTCTCCCACATTCACTCACTCATTCCCACACTCACTCACACTCACTCACTCATTCCCACACACACTCTCTCCCACACTCACTCACACTCTCCCATACTCACTCTCTCCCACACTTAGTCACACTATCCCACACGCACTCACTGTCTCCCATACTCACTCACACATTCCCACACTCACTCACTCATTCGCACACTGACTCATTCCCCCACTCTCACCCATTCCCACACTCACTCACACCCTCTCCACACTCACTCATTCATTCCCACACTCATTCACAATCTCCCACACTCACTCATGCTCTCACACACTCACACTCATTCCCACACTCACTCACTCATTCTCATACTCAATCATTCATTCCCACACTCACTCGCACATTCCCACACTCACTCACACATTGCCACACTCACTCATTCCCACACTCACTCATTCTCATACTCACACACTCATCCCCACACTCACTCCCTCATTCTCATACTCAATCATTCATTCCCACACTCACTCGCACATTCCCACACTCACTCACACATTGCCATACTCACACACTCATCCCTACACTCACTCACTCATTCCCACACTCACTCACTCTTTCGCATACTCACTCATTCATTCCCACACTCACTCACACATTCCCACACTCACTCACACACTCCCACACTCACTCACTCATTCTCACACTCACTCACTCATTCCCACATTTACTCACTCATACATTCCCAAACTCACTTACTCATTCTCGTACTCACTCACTCATTCCCATACTCACCTACTCATTCCCACGCTGACACACCTATTCCCACACACTCACGCTCTCCCCACACACACTCACTCATTCCCACACTCACTCACTCATTCCCAAACTCACTCACACTCTCCCACATTCACTCACTCATTCCCACACTCACTCACACTCACTCACTCATTCTCACACACACTCTCTCCCACACTCACTCACACTCTCCCATACTCACTCTCTCCCACACTTACTCACACTATCCCACACGCACTCACACTCTCCCATAATCACTCACACATTCCCACACTCACTCACTCATTCGCACACTGACTCATTCCCCCACTCTCACCCATTCCCACACTCACTCACACCCTCTCCACACTCACTCATTCATTCCCACACTCATTCACAATCTCCCACACTCACTCATGCTCTCACACACTCACACTCATTCCCACACTCACTCAAACTCTCCCACACTCATTCCAACACTCACTAACTCATTCCCACACTGACTCACACATTCCCACACACACCCACTGTCTCCCCACACTCTCACACTCTCACCCACACTCACTCACACATTTCCACAATCACTCACTTTCTCCCACACTCACTCACACCTTCCCACACTCATTCACTCTCTCCCACACTCATTCCCACACTCACCCTCTTATTCCCACAATCACTCACTCATTCCCACACTCACGCACACATAGCCCCACTCACTCACTCATTCCCGCACTCACTCACTCATTCCCACACTCACTCACTCATTCTCATACTCAATCATTCATTACCACACTCACTCGCACATTCCCACACTCACTCACACATTGCCACACTCACTCACTCATTCCCACACTCACTCACTCATTCTCAAACTCACTCATTCATTCCCACACTCACTCACACATTCCCACACTCACTCACACATTCCCACACTCACTCACTCATTCTCACACTCACACACTCATCCCCACACTCACTCACTCATTCCCGAACTCACTCACTCATTCCAAAACTCTCTCACTCTCTCCCATACTCACTCATTCATTCTCACACTCACTCATTCATTCCCACACTCACGCACTCCCACTCTCCCACACTCATTCATTCCCACACTCACGCACTCTTTCCACACTCACGCACACTCCCACACTCACTTACACATTCCCACACTCACTCACTCCCAAACTCACTCACACTCACTCCCTAATTCCCACACTCACTCACACTCTCCCACACTCACTCTCATTCCCACACGCACTCACACATTCCCAAACTCACTTACTCATTCTCATACTCACTCACTCTTTCCCACACTCACCTACTCATTCCCACCCCGACACACCCATTCCCACACACTCACATTCTACCCACACACACTCACTCATTCCCACACTCACTCACTCATTCCCAAACTCACTCACTCTCTCCCACACTCACTCACTCATTCCCACACTCACTCGCACTCACTCACTCATTCCCACACACACTCTCTACCTCACTCACTCACACACTCCCACACACGCTCACTCTCTCCCGCACTCACTCACACTCTCCCACACTCACTCTCTCCTACACTTACTCACACTATCCCACACGCACTCACTGTCTCCCATACTCACTCACACATTCCCACACCCACTCACACTCTCTCCACACTCACTCATTCATTCCCACACTCATTCAAACTCTCCCACGCTCACTCACGCTCTCACACTCTCACACTCATTCCCACACTCATTCACAATCTCCCACACACACACACTCATTCCCACACTCACTCACACTCTCTCCACACTCACTCATTCATTCCCACACTCATTCAAACTCTCCCACACTCACTCACGCTCTCACACTCTCACACTCATTCCCACACTCATTCACAATCTCCCACACTGACTCACACATTCCCAAACACACTCACAGTCTCCCCACAGTCGCACACTCTCGCCCACACTCACTCCCACATTTCTACACTCATTCACTCTCTCCCACACTCACTCACACATTCCCACACTCACTCACAATCTCCCACACTCACTCATGCTCTCACACACTCACACTCATTCCCACACTCACTCAAACTCTCCCACACTCATTCCAACACTCACTAACTCATTCCCACACTGACTCACACATTCCCACACACACCCACTGTCTCCCCACACTCGCACACTCTCACCCACACTCACTCACACATTTCCACAATCACTCACTTTCTCCCACACTCACTCACACCTTCCCACACTCATTCACTCTCTCCCACACTCATTCCCACACTCACCCTCTTATTCCCACAATCACTCACTCATTCCCACACTCACGCACACATAGCCCCACTCACTCACTCATTCCCGCACTCACTCACTCATTCCCACACTCACTCACTCATTCTCATACTCAATCATTCATTACCACACTCACTCGCACATTCCCACACTCACTCACACATTGCCACACTCACTCACTCATTCCCACACTCACTCACTCATTCTCAAACTCACTCATTCATTCCCACACTCACTCACTCATTCTCACACTCACACACTCATCCCCACACTCACTCACTCATTCCCGAACTCACTCACTCATTCCAAAACTCTCTCACTCTCTCCCATACTCACTCATTCATTCTCACACTCACTCATTCATTCCCACACTCACGCACTCCCACTCTCCCACACTCATTCATTCCCACACTCACGCACTCTTTCCACACTCACGCACACTCCCACACTCACTTACACATTCCCACACTCACTCACTCCCAAACTCACTCACACTCACTCCCTAATTCCCACACTCACTCACACTCTCCCACACTCACTCTCATTCCCACACGCACTCACACATTCCCAAACTCACTTACTCATTCTCATACTCACTCACTATTTCCCACACTCACCTACTCATTCCCACCCCGACACACCCATTCCCACACACTCACATTCTACCCACACACACTCACTCATTCCCACACTCACTCACTCATTCCCAAACTCACTCACTCTCTCCCACACTCACTCACTCATTCCCACACTCACTCGCACTCACTCACTCATTCCCACACACACTCTCTACCTCACTCACTCACACACTCCCACACACGCTCACTCTCTCCCGCACTCACTCACACTCTCCCACACTCACTCTCTCCTACACTTACTCACACTATCCCACACGCACTCACTGTCTCCCATACTCACTCACACATTCCCACACTCACTCACACATTCCCACACTCACTCATTCTCCCACTCTCACCCATTCCCACACTCACTCACACTCTCTCCACACTCACTCATTCATTCCCACACTCAATCAAACTCTCCCACGCTCACTCACGCTCTCACACTCTCACACTCATTCCCACACTCATTCACAATCTCCCACACACACACTCATTCCCACACTCACTCACACTCTCTCCACACTCACTCATTCATTCCCACACTCATTCAAACTCTCCCACACTCACTCACGCTCTCACACTCTCACACTCATTCCCACACTCATTCACAATCTCCCACACTGACTCACACATTCCCAAACACACTCACAGTCTCCCCACAGTCGCACACTCTCGCCCACACTCACTCCCACATTTCTACACTCATTCACTCTCTCCCACACTCACTCACACATTCCCACACTCACTCACTCTCTCCCACACTCATTCCCACACTCACCCTCTCATTCCCACAATCACTCACTCATTCGCACACTCACTCACACTTAGACCCACTCACTCACTCATTCCCACAATCACTCACTCATTCCCACACTCACTCACTCATTCTCATACACAATCATTCATTACCACACTCACTCACACATTCAAACACTCACACACACATTCCCTCACTCACTCACTCATTCTCACACTCACTCACTCATTCCCGCAGTCACTCACACTTTCCCACACTCACTCACTCATTCTCATACTCACACACTCATCCCCACACTCACTCACTCATTCCCGCACTCACTCACTCATTCCCACACTCACGCACTCCCACTACCCCACACTCATTCATTCCCACACTCACTCACTCATTCCCACACTCACTCACTCTTTCCACACTCACACACACTACCACACTCACTTACACATTCCCACACTCACTCACACATTCCCACACTCAGTCACACTCTCTCACACTCACTCACTCATTCTCACACTCACTCACTCATTCCCACATTTACTCACTCATTCCCACACTCACTCACACATTCCCAAACTCACTTACTCATTCTCGTACTCACTCACTCTTTCCCATACTCACCTACTCATTCCCACGCTGACACACCTATTCCCACACACTCACGCTCTCCCCACACACACTCACTCATTCCCACACTCACTCACTCATTCCCAAACTCACTCACACTCTCCCACATTCACTCACTCATTCCCACACTCACTCACACTCACTCACTCATTCCCACACACACTCTCTCCCACACTCACTCACACTCTCCCATACTCACTCTCTCCCACACTTACTCACACTATCCCACACGCACTCACTGTCTCCCATACTCACTCACACATTCCCACACTCACTCACTCATTCGCACACTGACTCATTCCCCCACTCTCACCCATTCCCACACTCACTCACACCCTCTCCACACTCACTCATTCATTCCCACACTCATTCACAATCTCCCACACTCACTCATGCTCTCACACACTCACACTCATTCCCACACTCACTCACTCATTCTCATACTCAATCATTCATTCCCACACTCACTCGCACATTCCACACTCACTCACACATTGCCACACTCACTCATTCCCACACTCACTCATTCTCATACTCACACACTCATCCCCACACTCACTCCCTCATTCTCATACTCAATCATTCATTCCCACACTCACTCGCACATTCCCACACTCACTCACACATTGCCATACTCACACACTCATCCCTACACTCACTCACTCATTCCCACACTCACTCACTCTTTCGCATACTCACTCATTCATTCCCACACTCACTCACACATTCCCACACTCACTCACACACTCCACACTCACTCACTCATTCTCACACTCACTCACTCTTCCCATTTACTCACTCATACATTCCCAAACTCACTTACTCATTCTCGTACCACTCACTCATTCCCATACTCACCTACTCATTCCCACGCTGACACACCTATTCCCCACACACTCACCGCTTCCCCCCACACACACTCACTCATTCCCACACTCACTCACTCATTCCCAAACTCACTCACACCTCTCCCACATTCACTCACTCATTCCCACACTCACTCACACTCACTCACTCATTCCCACACACACTCACTCCCACACCTCACTCACACTCTCCCATACTCACTCTCTCCCACCTTACCTCACACTATCCCACACGCACTCACTGTCTCCCTTACTCACTCACACATTCCCACACTCACTCACTATTCGCACACTGACTCATTACCCCCACTCTCACACCCATTCCCACCACTCACTCACACCCTCTCCACACTCACTCATTCACAATCTCCACATCACTCACATTCCCGCAGTCACTCACACTTTCCCACACTCACTCACTCATTCTCATACTCACACACTCATCCCCACACTCACTCACTCATTCCCGCACTCACTCACTCATTCCCACACTCACGCACTCCCACTACCCCACACTCATTCATTCCCACACTCACTCACTCATTCCCACACTCACTCACTCTTTCCACACTCACACACACTACCACACTCACTTACACATTCCCACACTCACTCACACATTCCCACACTCAGTCACACTCTCTCACACTCACTCACTCATTCTCACACTCACTCACTCATTCCCACATTTACTCACTCATTCCCACACTCACTCACACATTCCCAAACTCACTTACTCATTCTCGTACTCACTCACTCATTCCCATACTCACCTACTCATTCCCACGCTGACACACCTATTCCCACACACTCACGCTCTCCCCACACACACTCACTCATTCCCACACTCACTCACTCATTCCCAAACTCACTCACACTCTCCCACATTCACTCACTCATTCCCACACTCACTCACACTCACTCACTCATTCCCACACACACTCTCTCCCACACTCACTCACACTCTCCCATACTCACTCTCTCCCACACTTACTCACACTATCCCACACGCACTCACTGTCTCCCATACTCACTCACACATTCCCACACTCACTCACTCATTCGCACACTGACTCATTCCCCCACTCTCACCCATTCCCACACTCACTCACACCCTCTCCACACTCACTCATTCACAATCTCCCACACTCACTCATGCTCTCACACACTCACACTCATTCCCACACTCACTCAAACTCTCCCACACTCATTCCAACACTCACTAACTCATTCCCACACTGACTCACACATTCCCACACACACCCACTGTCTCCCCACACTCGCACACTCTCACCCACACTCACTCACACATTTCCACAATCACTCACTTTCTCCCACACTCACTCACACCTTCCCACACTCATTCACTCTCTCCCACACTCATTCCCACACTCACCCTCTTATTCCCACAATCACTCACTCATTCCCACACTCACGCACACATAGCCCCACTCACTCACTCATTCCCGCACTCACTCACTCATTCCCACACTCACTCACTCATTCTCATACTCAATCATTCATTACCACACTCACTCGCACATTCCCACACTCACTCACACATTGCCACACTCACTCACTCATTCCCACACTCACTCACTCATTCTCAAACTCACTCATTCATTCCCACACTCACTCACACATTCCCACACTCACTCACACATTCCCACACTCACTCACTCATTCTCACACTCACACACTCATCCCCACACTCACTCACTCATTCCCGAACTCACTCACTCATTCCAAAACTCTCTCACTCTCTCCCATACTCACTCATTCATTCTCACACTCACTCATTCATTCCCACACTCACGCACTCCCACTCTCCCACACTCATTCATTCCCACACTCACGCACTCTTTCCACACTCACGCACACTCCCACACTCACTTACACATTCCCACACTCACTCACTCCCAAACTCACTCACACTCACTCCCTAATTCCCACACTCACTCACACTCTCCCACACTCACTCTCATTCCCACACGCACTCACACATTCCCAAACTCACTTACTCATTCTCATACTCACTCACTCTTTCCCACACTCACCTACTCATTCCCACCCCGACACACCCATTCCCACACACTCACATTCTACCCACACACACTCACTCATTCCCACACTCACTCACTCATTCCCAAACTCACTCACTCTCTCCCACACTCACTCACTCATTCCCACACTCACTCGCACTCACTCACTCATTCCCACACACACTCTCTACCTCACTCACTCACACACTCCCACACACGCTCACTCTCTCCCGCACTCACTCACACTCTCCCACACTCACTCTCTCCTACACTTACTCACACTATCCCACACGCACTCACTGTCTCCCATACTCACTCACACATTCCCACACCCACTCACACTCTCTCCACACTCACTCATTCATTCCCACACTCATTCAAACTCTCCCACGCTCACTCACGCTCTCACACTCTCACACTCATTCCCACACTCATTCACAATCTCCCACACACACACACTCATTCCCACACTCACTCACACTCTCTCCACACTCACTCATTCATTCCCACACTCATTCAAACTCTCCCACACTCACTCACGCTCTCACACTCTCACACTCATTCCCACACTCATTCACAATCTCCCACACTGACTCACACATTCCCAAACACACTCACAGTCTCCCCACAGTCGCACACTCTCGCCCACACTCACTCCCACATTTCTACACTCATTCACTCTCTCCCACACTCACTCACACATTCCCACACTCACTCACAATCTCCCACACTCACTCATGCTCTCACACACTCACACTCATTCCCACACTCACTCAAACTCTCCCACACTCATTCCAACACTCACTAACTCATTCCCACACTGACTCACACATTCCCACACACACCCACTGTCTCCCCACACTCGCACACTCTCACCCACACTCACTCACACATTTCCACAATCACTCACTTTCTCCCACACTCACTCACACCTTCCCACACTCATTCACTCTCTCCCACACTCATTCCCACACTCACCCTCTTATTCCCACAATCACTCACTCATTCCCACACTCACGCACACATAGCCCCACTCACTCACTCATTCCCGCACTCACTCACTCATTCCCACACTCACTCACTCATTCTCATACTCAATCATTCATTACCACACTCACTCGCACATTCCCACACTCACTCACACATTGCCACACTCACTCACTCATTCCCACACTCACTCACTCATTCTCAAACTCACTCATTCATTCCCACACTCACTCACTCATTCTCACACTCACACACTCATCCCCACACTCACTCACTCATTCCCGAACTCACTCACTCATTCCAAAACTCTCTCACTCTCTCCCATACTCACTCATTCATTCTCACACTCACTCATTCATTCCCACACTCACGCACTCCCACTCTCCCACACTCATTCATTCCCACACTCACGCACTCTTTCCACACTCACGCACACTCCCACACTCACTTACACATTCCCACACTCACTCACTCCCAAACTCACTCACACTCACTCCCTAATTCCCACACTCACTCACACTCTCCCACACTCACTCTCATTCCCACACGCACTCACACATTCCCAAACTCACTTACTCATTCTCATACTCACTCACTATTTCCCACACTCACCTACTCATTCCCACCCCGACACACCCATTCCCACACACTCACATTCTACCCACACACACTCACTCATTCCCACACTCACTCACTCATTCCCAAACTCACTCACTCTCTCCCACACTCACTCACTCATTCCCACACTCACTCGCACTCACTCACTCATTCCCACACACACTCTCTACCTCACTCACTCACACACTCCCACACACGCTCACTCTCTCCCCGCACTCACTCACACTCTCCCACACTCACTCTCTCCTACACTTACTCACACTATCCCACACGCACTCACTGTCTCCCATACTCACTCACACATTCCCACACTCACTCACACATTCCCACACTCACTCATTCTCCCACTCTCACCCATTCCCACACTCACTCACACTCTCTCCACACTCACTCATTCATTCCCACACTCAATCAAACTCTCCCACGCTCACTCACGCTCTCACACTCTCACACTCATTCCCACACTCATTCACAATCTCCCACACACACACTCATTCCCACACTCACTCACACTCTCTCCACACTCACTCATTCATTCCCACACTCATTCAAACTCTCCCACACTCACTCACGCTCTCACACTCTCACACTCATTCCCACACTCATTCACAATCTCCCACACTGACTCACACATTCCCAAACACACTCACAGTCTCCCCACAGTCGCACACTCTCGCCCACACTCACTCCCACATTTCTACACTCATTCACTCTCTCCCACACTCACTCACACATTCCCACACTCACTCACTCTCTCCCACACTCATTCCCACACTCACCCTCTCATTCCCACAATCACTCACTCATTCGCACACTCACTCACACTTAGACCCACTCACTCACTCATTCCCACAATCACTCACTCATTCCCACACTCACTCACTCATTCTCATACACAATCATTCATTACCACACTCACTCACACATTCCCACACTAACTCACACATGGCCACACTCACTCACTCATTCCCACATTCACTCACTCATTCTCATACTCACTCATTCATTCCCACACTCACTCACACATTCAAACACTCACACACACATTCCCTCACTCACTCACTCATTCTCACACTCACTCACTCATTCCCGCAGTCACTCACACTTTCCCACACTCACTCACTCATTCTCATACTCACACACTCATCCCCACACTCACTCACTCATTCCCGCACTCACTCACTCATTCCCACACTCACGCACTCCCACTACCCCACACTCATTCATTCCCACACTCACTCACTCATTCCCACACTCACTCACTCTTTCCACACTCACACACACTACCACACTCACTTACACATTCCCACACTCACTCACTCCCACACTCAGTCACACTCTCTCACACTCACTCCCTAATTCCCACACTCACTCACACTCTCCCACACTCACTCACTCATTCTCACACTCACTCATTCCCACACTCACCCACACATTCCCACACTCACTCACTCAATCCCACACTCACTCACACATTCCCACACTCACTCACTCGTTTCCACACATACTCATTCATTCTCACACTCACTCACTCATTCCCACACTCACTCACTCATTCTCATACTCACTCACTCATTCCCACACACACCTACTCATTCCCACACTCACACACTCATTCCCACACTCACTCACACTCATCCCACACACACTCATTCATTCTCACACTCACTCATTCATTCCCAAACTAACTCACACATTCCCACCCTCACTCACTCATTCTCATACTCACTCACTCATTCCCACACACACCTACTCATTCCCACGCTCACACACTCATTTCCACACTCAATCACACTCATCCCACACACACTCATTCATTCTCACACTCACTCATTCATTCCCAAACTAACTCACACATTCCCACACTCACTCAATCATTCTCATACTCACACACTCATCCCCACACTCACTCATTCATTCCCACACTCACTCACTCATTGCCACACTCACGCACTCCCCCTCTCCTTCACTCATTCATTCCCACACTCACTCACTCATTCCTACACTCACTCACTCATTCCCACACTCACAAATACTCACACACTAACTCACTCATTCTCATACTCAATCACTCTTTCCCACACTCACCTACTCATTCCCACATTCACACACTCATTCCCACACTCACTCACACTCTCTCCACACTCACTCATTCATTCCCACACTCATGCAAACTCTCCCACACTCACTCACGCTCTCACACTCTCACACTCATTCCCACACTCATTCACAATCTCCCACACACACACACCCATTCCCACACTCACTCACACTCTCTCCACACTCACTCATTCATTCCCACACTCATTCAAACTCTCCCACACTCACTCACGCTCTCACACTCTCACACTCATTCCCACACTCATTCACAATCTCTCACACACACACACTCATTCCCACACTCACTCACTCATTCCCACACTGACTCACACATTCCCAAACACACTCACAGTCTCCCCACAGTCGCACACTCTCGCCCACACTCACTCCCACATTTCCACACTCATTCACTCTCTCCCACACTCACTCACACATTCCCACACTCACTCACTCTCTCCCACACTCATTCCCACACTCACCCTCTCATTCCCACAATCACTCACTCATTCGCACACTCACTCACACTTAGACCCACTCACTCACTCATTCCCACAATCACTCACTCATTCCCACACTCACTCACTCATTCTCATACACAATCATTCATTACCACACTCACTCACACATTCCCACACTAACTCACACATGGCCACACTCACTCACTCATTCCCACATTCACTCACTCATTCTCATACTCACTCATTCATTCCCACACTCACTCACACATTCAAACACTCACACACACATTCCCTCACTCACTCACTCATTCTCACACTCACTCACTCATTCCCGCAGTCACTCACACTTTCCCACACTCACTCACTCATTCTCATACTCACACACTCATCCCCACACTCACTCACTCATTCCCGCACTCACTCACTCATTCCCACACTCACTCACTCTTTCCACACTCGCACACACTACCACACTCACTTACACATTCCCACACTCACTCACTCCCACACTCAGTCACACTCTCTCACACTCACTCCCTAATTCCCACACTCACTCACACTCTCCCACACTCACTCACTCATTCTCACACTCACTCATTCCCACACTCACCCACACATTCCCACTCTCACTCACTCAATCCCACACTCACTCACACATTCCCACACTCACTCACTCGTTTCCACGCTCACTCATTCATTCTCACACTCACTCACTCATTCCCACACTCACTCACTCATTCTCATACTCACTCACTCATTCCCACACACACCTACTCATTCCCACACTCACACACTCATTCCCACACTCACTCACACTCATCCCACACACACTCATTCATTCTCACACTCACTCATTCATTCCCAAACTAACTCACACATTCCCACCCTCACTCACCCATTCTCATACTCACTCACTCATTCCCACACACACCTACTCATTGCCACACTCACACACTCATTCCGACACTCAATCACACTCATCCCACACACACTCATTCATTCTCACACTCACTCATTCATTCCCAAACTAACTCACACATTCCCACACTCACTCACTCATTCTCATACTCACACACTCATCCCCACACTCACTCATTCATTCCCACACTCACTCACTCATTGCCACACTCACGCACTCCCCCTCTCCTTCACTCATTCATTCCCACACTCACTCACTCATTCCTACACTCACTCACTCATTCCCATACTCACTCACACTCTCCCCACACACACCCACTCATTCCCACACTCACTCAGTCATTACCACACTCACTCACACTCTCCCACACTCACACACTCATTCCCACACTCACCCACACTCTCCCACACTCACTCACTCATTCCCACACACACTCTCTCCCACACCCGCTCACACACTCCCACACTCACTCTCTTCCACACTTACTCACAATCTCCCACAATCACTCACACTCTCCCATACTCACTCACACATTCCCACACTCACTCACTCATTCCCACACTCACTCATTCTCCCACTCTCACTCATTCCCACACTCACGCACACTCTCTCCACCCTCAATCATTCATTCCCTCACTCATACTCTCCCACACTCACTCACTCATTCTCACACTCAATCACACTCTCCCACACTCACTCACACTCTCCCACACTTACTCACCCATTCCCACACTCACTCACACTCTCCGACACTCACGCAGTCATTCCCACACACACTCATTCATTCCCACACTCACTCACACATTCCCACACTCACTCACAGTCTCACCACACTCACTCACTCTCACCCACACTCACTCACACATTTCCACACTCACTCACTCATTCCCGCATTCACTCACACTTTCCCACACTCACTCACTCATTCTCATACTCACACACTCATCCCCACACTCACTCACTCATTCCCGCACTCACTCACTCATTCCCACACTTACGCACTCCCACTACCCCACACTCATTCATTCCCACACTCACTCACTCATTCCCACACTCACTCACTCTTTCCACACTCACTCACACTACCACACTCACTTACACATTCCTACACTCACTCACTCCCACACTCAGTCACACTCTCTCACACTCACTCCCTACTTCCCACACTCACTCACACTCTCCCACACTCACTCACTCATTCTCACACTCACTCATTCCCACACTCACCCACACATTCCCACACTCACTCACACAATCCCACACTCACTCACACATTCCCACACTCACTCACTCATTCTCATACTCACTCACTCATTCCCACACACTCCTACTCATTCCCACACTCACACACTCATTCCCACACTCACTCACACTCATCCCACACACACTCATTCATTCTCACACTCACTCATTCATTCCCAAACTAACTCACACATTCCCACACTCACTCAAACATTCCCACACTCACTCACTCATTCTCACATCAACTCACTCATTCCCACACTCACTCACACATTCCCACACTCACTCACTCATTCTCATACTCACACACTCATCCCCACACTCACTCACTCATTCCCGCACTCACTCACTCATTCCCACACTCACGCACTCCCACTACCCCACACTCATTCATTCCCACACTCACTCACTCATTCCCACACTCACTCACTCTTTCCACACTCACACACACTACCACACTCACTTACACATTCCCACACTCACTCACTCCCACACTCAGTCACACTCTCCCACACTCACTCCCTAATTCCCACACTCACTCACACTCTCCCACACTCACTCACTCATTCTCACACTCACTCATTCTCACACTCACCCACACATTCCCACACTCACTCACTCAATCCCACACTCACTCACACATTCCCACACTCACTCACTCGTTTCCACGCTCACTCATTCATTCTCAAACTCACTCACTCATTCCCACACTCACTCACTCATTCTCATACTCACTCACTCATTCCCACACACACCTACTCATTCCCACACTCACACACCCATTCCCACACTCACTCACACTCATCACACACACGCATCCATTCTCACACTCACTCATTC
The DNA here is from genome assembly GCF_017639515.1 of Carcharodon carcharias. NCBI lineage: Eukaryota > Metazoa > Chordata > Chondrichthyes > Lamniformes > Lamnidae > Carcharodon > Carcharodon carcharias. Next base: position 61,674,588 of record NC_054485.1, read on the forward strand.
ATTCCCAAACTAACTCACACATTCCCACACTCACTCAAACATTCCCACACTCACTCACTCATTCTCACATTCACTCACTCATTCCCACACTCACTCACACATTCCCACACTCACTCACTCATTCTCATACTCACACATCATCCCCACACTCACTCATTCATTCCCACACTCACTCACTCATTGCCACACTCACGCACTCCCCCTCTCCTTCACTCATTCATTCCCACACTCACTCACTCATTCCTACACTCACTCACTCATTCCCACACTCACAAACACTCGCACACTCACTCACTCATTCCCACCCTCACTCACACTCTCCCACACTCACTCACTCATTAACACACTCACTCACACTCTCCCACACACACTAACTCATTCCCACACTCACTCATACATTCTCACACTCACTCATTCATTCCCACACTCACTCACACATTCCCACACGCACTCACTCATTCCCACAATCACTCACACATTCCCACACTAACTCACTCATTCTCATACTCAATCACTCTTTCCCACACTCACCTACTCATTCCCACACTCACACACTCATTCCCATACTCACTCACACTCTCCCCACACACACCCACTCATTCCCACACTCACTCATTCATTGCCACACTCACTCACACTCTCCCACACTCACACACTCATTCCCACACTCACCCACACTCTCCCACACTCACTCACTCATTCCCACACACACTCTCTCCCACACTCACTCACACACTCCCACACTCACTCTCTTCCACACTTACTCACAATCTCCCACAATCACTCACACTCTCCCATACTCACACACATTCCCACACTCACTCACTCATTCCCACACTCACTCATTCTCCCACTCTCACTCATTCCCACACTCACGCACACTCTCTCCACCCTCACTCATTCATTCCCTCACTCATACTCTCCCACACTCACTCACTCATTCTCACACTCAATCACACTCTCCCACACTCACTCACGCTCTCCCACACTCACTCACCCATTCCCACACTCACTCACACTCTCCGACACTCACGCAGTCATTCCCACACTCACTCACACATTCCCACACTCACTCACAGTCTCACCACACTCACTCACTCTCACCCACACTCACTCACACATTTCCACACTCACTCAGTCTATCCCACACTCACCCGCACATTCCCACACTCACTCACTCTCCCCAAACTCACTCACACTTTCCCACACTCACACACATTTCCACACTCACCCATCCTCCCCACACTCACTCACACTCTCCCACACTCACTCACTCTCTCCCACACTCACTCACACATTTCCACAGTGACTCACTCTCCACACACTCACTCTCACTCTCCCACACTCACTCACACCTTCCCACACTCACTCACTCATTCCCACACTGACTCACACATTCCCAAACACACTCACAGTCTCTCCACAGTCGCACACTCTCGCCCACACTCACTCCCACATTTCTACACTCATTCACTCTCTCCCACACTCACTCACACATTCCCACACTCACTCACTCTCTCCCACACTCATTCCCACACTCACCCTCTCATTCCCACAATCACTCACTCATTCGCACACTCACTCACACTTAGACCCACTCACTCACTCATTCCCACAATCACTCACTCATTCCCACACTCACTCACTCATTCTCATACACAATCATTCATTACCACACTCACTCACACATTCCCACACTAACTTACACATGGCCACACTCACTCACTCATTCCCACATTCACTCACTCATTCTCATACTCACTCATTCATTCCCACACTCACTCACACATTCAAACACTCACACACACATTCCCTCACTCACTCACTCATTCTCACACTCACTCACTCATTCCCGCAGTCACTCACACTTTCCCACACTCACTCACTCATTCTCATACTCACACACTCATCCCCACACTCACTCACTCATTCCCGCACTCACTCACTCATTCCCACACTCACGCACTCCCACTACCCCACACTCATTCATTCCCACACTCACTCACTCATTCCCACACTCACTCACTCTTTCCACACTCACACACACTACCACACTCACTTACACATTCCCACACTCACTCACTCCCACACTCAGTCACACTCTCTCACACTCACTCCCTAATTCCCACACTCACTCACACTCTCCCACACTCACTCACTCATTCTCACACTCACTCATTCCCACACTCACCCACACATTCCCACACTCACTCACTCAATCCCACACTCACTCACTCATTCCCACACTCACTCACTCATTCTCATACTCACTCACACATTCCCACACACACCTACTCATTCCCACACTCACACACTCATTCCCACACTCACTCACACTCATCCCACACACACTCATTCATTCTCACACTCACTCATTCATTCCCAAACTAACTCACACATTCCCACCCTCACTCACTCATTCTCATACTCACTCACTCATTCCCACACACACCTACTCATTGCCACACTCACACACTCATTTCCACACTCAATCACACTCATCCCACACACACTCATTCATTCTCACACTCACTCATTCATTCCCAAACTAACTCACACATTCCCACACTCACTCACTCATTCTCATACTGACACACTCATCCCCACAATCACTCATTCATTCCCACACTCACTCACTCATTGCCACACTCACGCACTCCCCCTCTCCTTCACTCATTCATTCCCACACTCACTCACTCATTCCTACACACACTCACTCATTCCCACACTCACAAACACTCACACACTAACTCACTCATTCTCATACTCAATCACTCTTTCCCACACTCACCTACTCATTCCCACATTCACACACTCATTCCCACACTCACTCACACTCTCTCCACACTCACTCATTCATTCCCACACTCATTCAAACTCTCCCACACTCACTCACGCTCTCACACTCTCACACTCATTCCCACACTCATTCACAATCTCCCACACACACACACCCATTCCCACACTCACTCACACTCTCTCCACACTCACTCATTCATTCCCACACTCATTCAAACTCTCCCACACTCACTCACGCTCTCACACTCTCACACTCATTCCCACACTCATTCACAATCTCTCACACACACACACTCATTCCCAAACTCACTCACTCATTCCCACACTGACTCACACATTCCCAAACACACTCACAGTCTCCCCACAGTCGCACACTCTCGCCCACACTCACTCCCACATTTCCACACTCATTCACTCTCTCCCACACTCACTCACACATTCCCACACTCACTCACTCTCTCCCACACTCATTCCCACACTCACCCTCTCATTCCCACAATCACTCACTCATTCGCACACTCACTCACACTTAGACCCACTCACTCACTCATTCCACAATCACTCACTCATTCCCACACTCACTCATTCTCATACACAATCATTCATTACCACACTCACTCACACATTCCCACACTAACTCACACATGGCCACACTCACTCACTCATTCCCACACTCACGCACTCCCACTACCCCACACTCATTCATTCCCACACTCACTCACTCATTCCCACACTCACTCACTCTTTCCACACTCACACACACTACCACACTCACTTACTCATTCCCACACTCACTCACTCCCACACTCAGTCACACTCTCCCACACTCACTCCCTAATTCCCACACTCACTCACACTCTCCCACACTCACTCATTCTCACACTCACTCATTCCCACACTCACTCACTCATTCCTACACTCATTCACTCATTCCCACACTCACAAACACTCGCACACTCACTCACTCATTCCCACACTCACTCACACTCTCCCACACTCACTCACTCATTCCCACACTCACTCACACTCTCCCACACACACTAACTCATTCCCACACTCACTCATACATTCTCACACTCACTCATTCATTGCCACACTCACTGACACATTCCCACACTCACTCACAAATTCCACACTCACGCACTCATTCTCACACTCACCCACTCATTCCCACAATCACTCACACATTCCCACACTAACTCACTCATTCTCATACTCAATCACTCTTTCCCACACTCACCTACTCATTCCCACACTCACACACTCATTCCCATACTTACTCACACTCTCCCCACACTCACACACTCATTCCCACACTCACCCACACTCTCCCACACTCACTCACTCATTCCCACACACACTCTCTCCCACACTCACTCACACACTCCCACACTCACTCTCTTCCACACTTACTCACAATCTCCCACAATCACTCACACTCTCCCATACTCTCTCACACATTCGCACACTCACTCACTCATTCCCACACTCACTCATTCTCCCACTCTCACTCACGCTCTCCCACACTCACTCACCCATTCCCACACTCACTCACATTCTCCGACACTCACGCAGTCATTCCCACACTCACTCACACATTCCCACACTCACTCACAGTCTCACCACACTCACTCACTCTCACCCACACTCACTCACACATTTCCACACTCACTCAGTCTATCCCACACTCACTCACACATTCCCACACTCACTCACTCTCCCCAAACTCACTCACACTTTCCCACACTCACACACATTTCCACACTCACCCATCCTCCCCACACTCACTCACACTCTCCCACACTCACTCACTCTCTCCCACACTCACTCACACATTTCCACAGTGACTCACTCTCCCCACACTCACTCTCACTCTCCCACACTCACTCACACCTTCCCACACTCACACACACTCTCCCACACTCACTCACACATTTCCACACTCACTCACTCTCCCACACTCTCACACTCTCCCACACTCACTCATACATTTCCACACTCACTCACACTCTCCCACAATCACTCACACTCTCCCACAATCACTCTCTCATTCCCACACTCACTCACTCTCTTCCACACTCACTCATTCCCACACTTACTCACACATTCAAACACTCACTCACTCATTCTCATTCTCACACTCATCCCCACACTCACTCACTCATTCCCACACTCACTCACACATTCCCACACTCACACACTCATCCCCTCACTTACTCACTCATTCCCACACTCACTCACTCTTTCCCACACTCACTCACTCTCTCCCATACTCATTCACTCATTCTCACACTCAATCACTCATTCCCACACTCACGCATTCCCACTCTCCCACACTCATTCATTCCCACACTCACTCACTCATTCCCACACTCACTCACTCATTCTACACTCACACACACTCCCACATTCACTTACTCATTCCCACACTCACTCACTCCCACACTCACTCACACACTCCCACACTCACTCACTCATTCCCACATTCACCCACACTCTCCCACACTCACTCACTCATTCCCACACTCACTCACACACTCGCACACTCACTCCCTCATTCCCACACTCACCCACACTCTCCCACACTCACTCACTCATTCCCACACTCACTCACTCATTCCCACACTCACCCACACATTCCCAAACACACTCATTCATTACCACACTCAATCACTCATTCCCACACTCACTCACACATTCCCACACTCACTCACACCTTCCCACACTCCCTCATTCATTCTCACACTCACTCACTCATTCCCACACTCACTCACACATTCCCACACTCACTCACCCATTCCCACACTCACTCACTCATTCTCACACTCACTCATTCCCACACTCACCCACACATTCCCAAACACACTCACTCATTACCACACTCAATCACTCATTCCCACACTCACTCACACATTCCCACACTCACTCACACATTCCCACACTCACTCATTCATTCTCACTCTCACTCACTCATTCCCACACTCATCCACACATTCCCACACTCACCCACTCATTCCCATACCCACTCACTCTGTCCCACACTCTCCTACTCAATCCCACACTCACACACACTTTCCCACACTCACTGACACTCTCCCCACACACCCTAACTCATTCTCATACTCACTCATTCATTCCCACACTCACTCACTCATTCCCACACTCACCCACACATTCCCAAACACACTCATTCATTACCACACTCAATCACTCATTCCCACACTCACTCACACATTCCCACACTCACTCACACCTTCCCACACTCACTCATTCATTCTCACTCTCACTCACTCATTCCCACACTCACTCACACATTCCCACACTCACTCACCCATTCCCACAGTCACTCACTCATTCTCACACTCACTCATTCCCACACTCACCCACACATTCCCAAACACACTCACTCATTACCACACTCAATCACTCATTCCCACACTCACTCACACATTCCCACACTCACTCACACCTTCCCACACTCACTCATTCATTCTCACTCTCACTCACTCATTCCCACACTCACTCACACATTCCCACACTCACCCACTCATTCCCATACCCACTCACTATGTCCCACACTCTCCTACTCAATCCCACACTCACACACACTTTCCCACACTCACTCACACTCTCCCCACACACCCTCACTCATTCTCATACTCATTCATTCATTCCCACACTCACTCACACATTCCCACACTCACTCACACATTCCCACACTCACTCACTCATTCTCACACTCACTCACTCATTCCCGCAGTCACTCACACTTTCCCACACTCACTCACTCATTCTCATACTCACACACTCATCCCCACACTCACTCACTCATTCCCGCACTCACTCACTCATTCCCACACTCACGCACTCCCACTACCCCACACTCATTCATTCCCACACTCACTCACTCATTCCCACACTCACTCACTCTTTCCACACTCACACACACTACCACACTCACTTACACATTCCCACACTCACTCACTCCCACACTCAGTCACACTCTCTCACACTCACTCCCTAATTCCCACACTCACTCACACTCTCCCACACTCACTCACTCATTCTCACACTCACTCATTCCCACACTCACCCACACATTCCCACACTCACTCACTCAATCCCACACTCACTCACACATTCCCACACTCACTCACTCGTTTCCACGCACACTCATTCATTCTCACACTCACTCACTCATTCCCACACTCACTCACTCATTCTCATACTCACTCACACATTCCCACACACACCTACTCATTCCCACACTCACACACTCATTCCCACACTCACTCACACTCATCCCACACACACTCATTCATTCTCACACTCACTCATTCATTCCCAAACTAACTCACACATTCCCACCCTCACTCACTCATTCTCATACTCACTCACTCATTCCCACACACACCTACTCATTGCCACACTCACACACTCATTTCCACACTCAATCACACTCATCCCACACACACTCATTCATTCTCACACTCACTCATTCATTCCCAAACTAACTCACACATTCCCACACTCACTCACTCATTCTCATACTGACACACTCATCCCCACACTCACTCATTCATTCCCACACTCACTCACTCATTGCCACACTCACGCACTCCCCCTCTCCTTCACTCATTCATTCCCACACTCACTCACTCATTCCTACACACACTCACTCATTCCCACACTCACAAACACTCACACACTAACTCACTCATTCTCATACTCAATCACTCTTTCCCACACTCACCTACTCATTCCCACATTCACACACTCATTCCCACACTCACTCACACTCTCTCCACACTCACTCATTCATTCCCACACTCATTCAAACTCTCCCACACTCACTCACGCTCTCACACTCTCACACTCATTCCCACACTCATTCACAATCTCCCACACACACACACCCATTCCCACACTCACTCACACTCTCTCCACACTCACTCATTCATTCCCACACTCATTCAAACTCTCCCACACTCACTCACGCTCTCACACTCTCACACTCATTCCCACACTCATTCACAATCTCTCACACACACACACTCATTCCCAAACTCACTCACTCATTCCCACACTGACTCACACATTCCCAAACACACTCACAGTCTCCCCACAGTCGCACACTCTCGCCCACACTCACTCCCACATTTCCACACTCATTCACTCTCTCCCACACTCACTCACACATTCCCACACTCACTCACTCTCTCCCACACTCATTCCCACACTCACCCTCTCATTCCCACAATCACTCACTCATTCGCACACTCACTCACACTTAGACCCACTCACTCACTCATTCCACAATCACTCACTCATTCCCACACTCACTCATTCTCATACACAATCATTCATTACCACACTCACTCACACATTCCCACACTAACTCACACATGGCCACACTCACTCACTCATTCCCACACTCACGCACTCCCACTACCCCACACTCATTCATTCCCACACTCACTCACTCATTCCCACACTCACTCACTCTTTCCACACTCACACACACTACCACACTCACTTACTCATTCCCACACTCACTCACTCCCACACTCAGTCACACTCTCCCACACTCACTCCCTAATTCCCACACTCACTCACACTCTCCCACACTCACTCATTCTCACACTCACTCATTCCCACACTCACTCACTCATTCCTACACTCATTCACTCATTCCCACACTCACAAACACTCGCACACTCACTCACTCATTCCCACACTCACTCACACTCTCCCACACTCACTCACTCATTCCCACACTCACTCACACTCTCCCACACACACTAACTCATTCCCACACTCACTCATACATTCTCACACTCACTCATTCATTGCCACACTCACTGACACATTCCCACACTCACTCACAAATTCCACACTCACGCACTCATTCTCACACTCACCCACTCATTCCCACAATCACTCACACATTCCCACACTAACTCACTCATTCTCATACTCAATCACTCTTTCCCACACTCACCTACTCATTCCCACACTCACACACTCATTCCCATACTTACTCACACTCTCCCCACACTCACACACTCATTCCCACACTCACCCACACTCTCCCACACTCACTCACTCATTCCCACACACACTCTCTCCCACACTCACTCACACACTCCCACACTCACTCTCTTCCACACTTACTCACAATCTCCCACAATCACTCACACTCTCCCATACTCTCTCACACATTCGCACACTCACTCACTCATTCCCACACTCACTCATTCTCCCACTCTCACTCACGCTCTCCCACACTCACTCACCCATTCCCACACTCACTCACATTCTCCGACACTCACGCAGTCATTCCCACACTCACTCACACATTCCCACACTCACTCACAGTCTCACCACACTCACTCACTCTCACCCACACTCACTCACACATTTCCACACTCACTCAGTCTATCCCACACTCACTCACACATTCCCACACTCACTCACTCTCCCCAAACTCACTCACACTTTCCCACACTCACACACATTTCCACACTCACCCATCCTCCCCACACTCACTCACACTCTCCCACACTCACTCACTCTCTCCCACACTCACTCACACATTTCCACAGTGACTCACTCTCCCCACACTCACTCTCACTCTCCCACACTCACTCACACCTTCCCACACTCACACACACTCTCCCACACTCACTCACACATTTCCACACTCACTCACTCTCCCACACTCTCACACTCTCCCACACTCACTCATACATTTCCACACTCACTCACACTCTCCCACAATCACTCACACTCTCCCACAATCACTCTCTCATTCCCACACTCACTCACTCTCTTCCACACTCACTCATTCCCACACTTACTCACACATTCAAACACTCACTCACTCATTCTCATTCTCACACTCATCCCCACACTCACTCACTCATTCCCACACTCACTCACACATTCCCACACTCACACACTCATCCCCTCACTTACTCACTCATTCCCACACTCACTCACTCTTTCCCACACTCACTCACTCTCTCCCATACTCATTCACTCATTCTCACACTCAATCACTCATTCCCACACTCACGCATTCCCACTCTCCCACACTCATTCATTCCCACACTCACTCACTCATTCCCACACTCACTCACTCATTCTACACTCACACACACTCCCACATTCACTTACTCATTCCCACACTCACTCACTCCCACACTCACTCACACACTCCCACACTCACTCACTCATTCCCACATTCACCCACACTCTCCCACACTCACTCACTCATTCCCACACTCACTCACACACTCGCACACTCACTCCCTCATTCCCACACTCACCCACACTCTCCCACACTCACTCACTCATTCCCACACTCACTCACTCATTCCCACACTCACCCACACATTCCCAAACACACTCATTCATTACCACACTCAATCACTCATTCCCACACTCACTCACACATTCCCACACTCACTCACACCTTCCCACACTCACTCATTCATTCTCACACTCACTCACTCATTCCCACACTCACTCACACATTCCCACACTCACTCACCCATTCCCACACTCACTCACTCATTCTCACACTCACTCATTCCCACACTCACCCACACATTCCCAAACACACTCACTCATTACCACACTCAATCACTCATTCCCACACTCACTCACACATTCCCACACTCACTCACACATTCCCACACTCACTCATTCATTCTCACTCTCACTCACTCATTCCCACACTCATCCACACATTCCCACACTCACCCACTCATTCCCATACCCACTCACTCTGTCCCACACTCTCCTACTCAATCCCACACTCACATACACTTTCCCACACTCACTGACACTCTCCCCACACACCCTAACTCATTCTCATACTCACTCATTCATTCCCACACTCACTCACTCATTCCCACACTCACCCACACATTCCCAAACACACTCATTCATTACCACACTCAATCACTCATTCCCACACTCACTCACACATTCCCACACTCACTCACACCTTCCCACACTCACTCATTCATTCTCACTCTCACTCACTCATTCCCACACTCACTCACACATTCCCACACTCACTCACTCATTCCCACAGTCACTCACTCATTCTCACACTCACTCATTCCCACACTCACCCACACATTCCCAAACACACTCACTCATTACCACACTCAATCACTCATTCCCACACTCACTCACACATTCCCACACTCACTCACACCTTCCCACACTCACTCATTCATCCTCACTCTCACTCACTCATTCCCACACTCACTCACACATTCCCACACTCACCCACTCATTCCCATACCCACTCACTATGTCCCACACTCTCCTACTCAATCCCACACTCACACACACTTTCCCACACTCACTCACACTCTCCCCACACACACTCACTCATTCTCATACTCATTCATTCATTCCCACACTCACTCACACATTCCCACACTCACTCACACATTCCCACACTCACTCACTCATTCTCACACTCACTCACTCATTCCCGCATTCAACTCACACTTTCCCACACTCACTCACTCATTCTCATACTCACACACTCACCCCCACACTCACTCACTCATTGCCACACTCACTCACTCATTCCCACAATCACGCACTCCCACTACCACACACTCATTCATTACCACACTCACTCACTCATTCCCACACTCACTCACTCTTTCCACACTCACACACACTACCACACTCACTTACACAATCCCACACTCACTCACTCCCACACTCAGTCACACTCTCCAACACTCACTCCCTAATTCCCACACTCACTCACACTCTCCCACACTCACTCACTCATTCTCACACTCACTCATTCCCACACTCACCCACACATTCCCACACTCACTCACTCAATCCCACACTCACTCACACATTCCCACACTCACCCACTCGTTTCCACGCTCACTCATTCATTCTCAAACTCACTCACTCATTCCCACACACACCTATTCATTCCCACACTCACACACACTTTCCCACACTCACTCACACTCTCCCCACACACCCTCACTCATTCCCATACTCACTCATTCATTCCCACACTCACTCACACATTCCCACACTCACTCACACATTCCCACACTCACTCACTCATTCTCACAAACACTCACTCATTCCCGCATTCACTCACACTTTCCCACACTCACTCACTCATTCTCATACTCACACACTCATCCCCACACTCACTCAATCATTCCCGCACTCACTGACTCATTCCCACACTCACGCACTCACACTACCCCACACTCATTCATTCCCACACTCACTCACTCATTCCCACACTCACTCACTCTTTCCACACTCACACACACTACCACACTCACTTACACATTCCCACACTCACTCGCTCCCACACTCAGTCACACTCTCCCACACTCACTCCCTAATTCCCACACTCACTCACACTCTCCCACACTCACTCACTCAGTCTCACACTCACTCATTCCCACACTCACCCACACATTCCCACACTCACTCACTCAATCCCACACTCACTCACACATTCCCACACTCACTCACACGTTTCCACGCTCACTCATTCATTCTGAAACTCACTCACTCACTCCCACACTCACTCACTCATTCTCATACTCACTCACTCATTCCCACACACACCTACCCATTCCCACACACACACACTCATTCCAACACTCACGCACACTCATCCCACACACACTCATTCATTCTCACACTCACTCATTCATTCCCAAACTAACTCACACATTCCCACACTCACTCAAACATTCCCACACTCACTCACTCATTCTCACATTCACTCACTCATTCCCACACTCACTCACACATTCCCACACTCACTCACTCATTCTCATACTCACACACTCATCCCCACACTCACTCATTCATTCCCACACTCACTCACTCATTGCCACACTCACGCACTCCCCCTCTCCTTCACTCATTCATTCCCACACTCACTCACTCATTCCTACACTCACTCACTCATTCCCACACTCACAAACACTCGCTCACTCACTCACTCATTCCCACACTCACTCACACTCTCCCACACTCACTCACTCATTCCCACACTCACTCACACTCTCCCACACACACTAACTCATTCCCAGACTCACTCATACATTCTCACACTCACTCATTCATTCCCACACTCACTCACACATTCCCACACTCACTCACAAATTCCACACTCACGCACTCATTCTCACACTCACCCACTCGTTCCCACACTCACTCACACATTCCCACACTAACTCACTCATTCTCATACTCAATTAGTCTTTCCCACACCCACCTACTCACTCCCACACTCACACACTCATTCCCATACTCACTCACACTCTCCCCACACACATGCACTCATTCCCACACTCACTCACTCATTACCACACTCACTCACACTCTCCCACACTCACACACTCATTCCCACACTCACCCACACTCACTCACTCATTCCCACACACACTCTCTCCCACACTCACTCACACACTCCCACACTCACTCTCTTCCACACTTACTCACAATCTCCCACAATCACTCACACTCTCCCATACTCACTCACACATTCCCACACTCACTCACTCATTCCCACACTCACTCATTCTCCCACTCTCACTCATTCCCACACTCACGCACACTCTCTCCACCCTCACTCATTCATTCCCTCACTCATACTCTCCCACACTCACTCACTCATTCTCACACTCAATCACACTCTCCCACACTCACTCACGTTCTCCCACACTCACTCACCCATTCCCACACTCACTCACACTCTCCGACACTCACGCAGTCATTCCCACACTCACTCACTCATTCCCACACTCACTCACACATTCCCACACTCACTCACAGTCTCACCACACTCACTCACTCTCACCCACACTCACTCACACATTTCCACACTCACTCAGTCTATCCCACACACACTCACACATTCTCACACTCACACACATTTCCACACTCACCCATCTTCCCCACACTCACTCACACTCTCCCACACTCACTCACTCTATTCCACACTCACTCACGCCTTCCCACACTCACACACACTCTCCCACACTCACTCACACATTTCCACACTCACTCACTCATTCTACACTCACACACACTCCCACATTCACTTACTCTTTCCCACACTCACTCACTCCCACACTCACTCACACACTCCCACACTCACTCCCTCATTCCCACACTCACTCACACTCTCCCACACTCACTCACTCATTCCCACACTCACTCACCCATTCCCACACTCACTCACTCATTCTCACACTCACTCATTCCCACACTCACCCACACATTCCCAAACACACTCACTCATTACCACACTCAATCACTCATTCCCACACTCACTCACACATTCCCACACTCACTCACACACTCCCACACTCACTCATTCATTCTCACTCTCACTCACTCATTCCCACACTCACTCACACATTCCCACACTCACCCACTCATTCCCATACCCACTCACTATGTCCCACACTCTCCTACTCAATCCCACACTCACACACACTTTCCCACACTCACTCACACTCTCCCCACACACCCTCACTCATTCTCATACTCACTCATTCATTCCCACACTCACTCACACATTCCCACACTCACTCACACATTCCCACATTCACTCACTCATTCTCACACTCAATCACTCATTCCAGCATTCACTCACACTTTCCCACACTCAATCACTCATTCTCATACTCACACACTCATCCCCACACTCACTCACTCAATCCCACACTCACCCACACATTCCCAAACACACTCACTCATTACCACACTCAATCACTCATTCCCACACTCACCCACACATTCCCACACTCACTCACACCTTCCCACACTCACTCATTCATTCTCACTCTCACTCACTCATTCCCACACTCACTCACACATTCCCACACTCACCCACTCATTCCCATACCCACTCACTATGTCCCACACTCTCCTACTCAATCCCACACTCACACACACTTTCCCACACTCACTCACACTCTCCCCACACACCCTCACTCATTCTCATACTCATTCATTCATTCCCACACTCACTCACACATTCCCACACTCACTCACACATTCCCACACTCACTCACTCATTCTCACACTCACTCACTCATTCCCGCATTCAACTCACACTTTCCCACACTCACTCACTCATTCTCATACTCACACACTCACCCCCACAATCACTCACTCATTGCCACACTCACTCACTCATTCCCACACTCACGCACTCCCACTACCACACACTCATTCATTACCACACTCACTCACTCATTCCCACACTCACTCACTCTTTCCACACTCACACACACTACCACACTCACTTACACAATCCCACACTCACTCACTCCCACACTCAGTCACACTCTCCAACACTCACTCCCTAATTCCCACACTCACTCACACTCTCCCACACTCACTCACTCATTCTCACACTCACTCATTCCCACACTCACCCACACATTCCCACACTCACTCACTCAATCCCACACTCACTCACACATTCCCACACTCACCCACTCGTTTCCACGCTCACTCATTCATTCTCAAACTCACTCACTCATTCCCACACACACCTATTCATTCCCACACTCACACACTCATTCCCACACTCACTCACACTCATCCCACACACACTCATTCATTCTCACGCTCACTCATTCATTCCCAAACTAACTCACACATTCCCACACTCACTCAAACATTCCCACACTCACTCACTCATTCTCACATTCACTCACTCATTCCCACACTCACTCACACATTCCCACACTCACTCACTCATTCTCATACTCACACACTCATCCCCACACTCACTCATTCATTCCCACACTCACTCACTCATTGCCACACTCACGCACTCCCCCTCTCCATCAGTCATTCATTCCCACACTCACTCACTCATTCCTACACTCACTCACTCATTCCCACACTCACAAACACTCGCACACTCACTCACTCATTCCCACCCTCACTCACACTCTCCCACACTCAGTCACTCATTAACACACTCACTCACACTCTCCCACACACACTAACTCATTCCCACACTCACTCATACATTCTCACACTCACTCATTCATTCCCACACTCACTGACACATTCCCACACTCACTCACAAATTCCACACTCACGCACTCATTCTCACACTCACCCACTCATTCCCACAATCACTCACACATTCCCACACTAACTCACTCATTCTCATACTCAATCACTCTTTCCCACACTCACATACTCATTCTCACACTCACACACTCATTCCCATACTCACTCACACTCTCCCCACACACACCCACTCATTCCCACACTCACTCAGTCATTCCCACACTCACTCACACTCTCCCACACTCACCCACACTCTCCCACACTCACTCACTCATTCCCACACACACTCTCTCCCACACTCACTCACACACTCCCACACTCACTCTCTTCCACACTTACTCACAATCTCCCACAATCACTCACACTATCCCATACTCACTCACACATTCCCACACTCACTCACTCATTCCCACACTCACTCATTCTCCCACTCTCACTCATTCCCACACTCACGCACACTCTCTCCACCCTCACTCATTCATTCCCTCACTCATACTCTCCCACACTCACTCACTCATTCTCACACTCAATCACACTCTCCCACACTCACTCACGCTCTCCCACACACACTCACCCATTCCCACGCTCATTCACACTCTCCGACACTCACGCAGTCATTCCCACACTCACTCACTCATTCCCACACTCACTCACACATTCCCACACTCACTCACAGTCTCACCACACTCACTCACTCTCACCCACACTCACTCACACATTTCCACACTCACTCAGTCTATCCCACACTCACTCACACATTCCCACACTCACTCACTCTCCCCAAACTCACTCACACTTTCCCACACTCACACACATTTCCACACTCACCCATCCTCCCCACACTCACTCACACTCTCCCACACTCACTCACTCTCTCCCACACTCACTCACACATTTCCACAGTGACTCACTCTCCCCACACTCACTCTCACTCTCCCACACTCACTCACACCTTCCCACACTCACACACACTCTCCCACACTCACTCACACATTTCCACACTCACTCACTCTCCCCACACTCTCACACTCTCCCACACTCACTCATACATTTCCACACTCACTCACACTCTCCCACAATCACTCACACTCTCCCACAATCACTCTCTCATTCCCACACTCACTCACTCTCGTCCACACTCACTCACTCATTCCCACACTTACTCACACATTCAAACACTCACTCACTCATTCTCATTCTCACACTCATCCCCACACTCACTCATTCCCACAATCACTCACACATTCCCATACTCACACACTCATCCCCTCACTTACTCACTCATTCCCACACTCACTCACTCATTCCCACACTCACTCACTGTCTCCCATACTCATTCACTCATTCTCACACTCAATCACTCATTCCCACACTCACTCACTCATTCTCACATTCACTCACTCATTCCCACACTCACTCACACATTCCCACACTCACTCACTCATTCTCATACTCACACACTCATCCCCACACTCACTCATTCATTCCCACACTCACTCACTCATTGCCACACTCACGCACTCCCCCTCTCCTTCACTCATTCATTCCCACACTCACTCACTCATTCCTACACTCACTCACTCATTCCCACACTCACAAACACTCGCTCACTCACTCACTCATTCCCACACTCACTCACACTCTCCCACACTCACTCACTCATTCCCACACTCACTCACACTCTCCCACACACACTAACTCATTCCCAGACTCACTCATACATTCTCACACTCACTCATTCATTCCCACACTCACTCACACATTCCCACACTCACTCACAAATTCCACACTCACACACTCATTCTCACACTCACCCACTCGTTCCCACACTCACTCACACATTCCCACACTAACTCACTCATTCTCATACTCAATTAGTCTTTCCCACACCCACCTACTCACTCCCACACTCACACACTCATTCCCATACTCACTCACACTCTCCCCACACACATGCACTCATTCCCACACTCACTCACTCATTACCACACTCACTCACACTCTCCCACACTCACACACTCATTCCCACACTCACCCACACTCACTCACTCATTCCCACACACACTCTCTCCCACACTCACTCACACACTCCCACACTCACTCTCTTCCACACTTACTCACAATCTCCCACAATCACTCACACTCTCCCATACTCACTCACACATTCCCACACTCACTCACTCATTCCCACACTCACTCATTCTCCCACTCTCACTCATTCCCACACTCACGCACACTCTCTCCACCCTCACTCATTCATTCCCTCACTCATACTCTCCCACACTCACTCACTCATTCTCACACTCAATCACACTCTCCCACACTCACTCACGTCTCCCACACTCACTCACCCATTCCCACACTCACTCACACTCTCCGACACTCACGCAGTCATTCCCACACTCACTCACTCATTCCCACACTCACTCACACATTCCCACACTCACTCACAGTCTCACCACACTCACTCACTCTCACCCACACTCACTCACACATTTCCACACTCACTCAGTCTATCCCACACACACTCACACATTCTCACACTCACACACATTTCCACACTCACCCATCTTCCCCACACTCACTCACACTCTCCCACACTCACTCACTCTATTCCACACTCACTCACGCCTTCCCACACTCACACACACTCTCCCACACTCACTCACACATTTCCACACTCACTCACTCATTCTACACTCACACACACTCCCACATTCACTTACTCATTCCCACACTCACTCACTCCCACACTCACTCACACATTCCCACACTCACTCCCTCATTCCCACACTCACTCACACTCTTCCACACTCACTCACTCATTCCCACACTCACTCACCCATTCCCACACTCACTCACTCATTCTCACACTCACTCATTCCCACACTCACCCACACATTCCCAAACACACTCACTCATTACCACACTCAATCACTCATTCCCACACTCACTCACACACTCCCACACTCACTCCCTCATTCCCACACTCACTCACACACTCCCACACTCACTCACTCATTCCCACACTCACTCACACACTCCCACACTCACTCCCTCATTCCCACACTCACTCACACTCTCCCACACTCAATCACTCATTCCCACACTCACTCACTCATTCCCACACTCACCCACACATTCCCAAACACACTCACTCATTACCACACTCAATCACTCATCCCCACACTCACTCACACATTCCCACACTCACTCACACCTTCCCACACTCACTCATTCATTCTTACTCTCACTCACTCATTCCCACACTCACTCACACATTCCCACACTCACTCATCCATTCCCACACTCACTCACTCATTCTCACACTCACTCATTCCCACACTCACCCACACATTCCCAAACACACTCACTCATTACCACACTCAATCACTCATTCCCACACTCACTCACACATTCCCACACTCACTCACACCTTCCCACACTCACTCATTCATTCTCACTCTCACTCACTCATTCCCACACTCACCCACACATTCCCACACTCACCCACTCATTCCCATACCCACTCACTCTGTCCCACACTCTCCTACTCAATCCCACACTCACACACACTTTCCCACACTCACTCACACTCTCCCCACACACCCTCACTCATTCTCATACTCACTCATTCATTCCCACACTCACTCACACATTCCCACACTCACTCACACATTCCCACACTCACTCACTAATTCTCACACTCACTCACTCATTCCCGCATTCACTCACACTTTCCCACACTCACTCACTCATTCTCATACTCACACACCAATCCCCACACTCACTCACTCATTCCCACACTCACTCACACATTCCCACACTCACGCACTCCCACTACCCCACACTCATTCATTCCCACACTCACTCACTCATTCCCACACTCACTCACTCTTTCCACACTCACACACACTACCACACTCACTTACACATTCCCACACTCACTCAATCCCACACTCAGTCACACTCTCCCACACTCACTCCCTAATTCCCACACTCACTCACACTCTCCCACACTCACTCACTCATTCTCACACTCACTCATTCCCACACTCACCCACACACTCCCACACTCACTCACTCAATCCCACACTCACTCACACATTCCCACACTCACTCACTCGTTTCCACGCTCACTCATTCATTCTCACACTCACTCACTCATTCCCACACTCACTCATTCTCATACTCACTCACTCATTCCCACACACACCTACTCATTCCCACACACACACACTCATTCCCACACTCACTCACACTCATCCCACACACACTCTTTCATTCTCACACTCACTCATTCATTCCCAAACTAACTCACACATTCCCACAATCACTCAAACATTCCCACACTCACTCACTCATTCTCACATTCACTCACTCATTCCCACACTCACTCACACATTCCCACACTCACTCACTCATTCTCATACTCACACACTCATCCCCACACTCACTCATTCATTCCCACACTCACTCACTCATTGCCACACTCATGCACTCCCCCTCTCCTTCACTCATTCATTCCCACACTCACTCACTCATTCCTACATTCACTCACTCATTCCCACACTCTCAAACACTCGCACACTCACTCACTCATTCCCACACTCACTCACACTCTCCCACACTCACTCACTCATTCCCACACTCACTCACACTCTCCCACACACACTAACTCATTCCCAGACTCACTCATACATTCTCACACTCACTCATTCATTCCCACTCTCACTGACACATTCCCACACTCACTCACAAATTCCACACTCACGCACTCATTCTCACACTCACCCACTCATTCCCACACTCACTCACACATTCCCACACTAACTCACTCATTCTCATACTCAATCACTCTTTCCCACACCCACCTACTCATTCCCACACTCACACACTCATTCCCATACTCACTCACACTCTCCCCACACACATTCACTCATTCCCACACTCACTCACTCATTACCACACTCACTCACACTCTCCCACACTCACACACTCATTACCACACTCACCCACACTCCACACTCACTCACCCATTCCCACACACACTCTCTCCCACACTCACTCACACACTCCCACACTCACTCTCTTCCACACTTACTCACAATCTCCCACAATCAATCACACTCTCCCATACTCACTCACACATTCCCACACTCACTCACTCATTCCCACACTCACTCATTCTCCCACTCTCACTCATTCCCACACTCACGCACACTCTCTCCACCCTCACTCATTCATTCCCTCACTCATACTCTCCCACACTCACTCACTCATTCCCACACTCAATCACACTCTCTGACACTAACGCCGTCATTCCCACACTCACTCACTCATTCCCACACTCACTCACACATTCCCACACTCACTCACAGTCTCACCACACTCACTCACTCTCACCCACACTCACTCACACACTTCCACACTCACTCAGTCTATCCCACACACACTCACACATTCTCACACTCACACACATTTCCACACTCACCCATCCTCCCCACACTCACTCACACTCTCTCACACTCACTCACTCTCTCCCACACTCACTCACACCTTCCCACACTCACACACACTCTCCCACACTCACTCACACATTTCCACACTCACTCACTCATTCTACACTCACACACACTCCCACATTCACTTACTCATTCCCACACTCACTCACTCCCACACTCACTCTCACATTCCCACACTCACTCCCTCATTCCCACACTCACTCACACTCTCCCACACTCACTCACTCATTCCCACACTCACTCACCCATTCCCACACTCACTCACTCATTCTCACACTCACTCATTCCCACACTCACCCACACATTCCCAAACACACTCACTCATTACCACACTCAATCACTCATTCCCACACTCACTCACACATTCCCACACTCACTCACACCTTCCCACACTCACTCATTCATTCTCACTCTCACTCACTCATTCCCACACTCACTCACACATTCCCACACTCACCCACTCATTCCCATACCCACTCACTATGTCCCACACTATCCTACTCAATCCCACACTCACACACACTTTCCCACACTCACTCACACTCTCCCCACACACCCTCACTCATTCTCATACTCACTCATTCATTACTACACTCACTCACACATTCCCACACTCACTCACACATTCCCACACTCACTCACTCATTCTCACACTCACTCACTCATTCCCGCATTCACTCACACTTTCCCACACTCACTCACTCATTCTCATACTCACACACTCATCTCCACACTCACTCACTCATTCCTACACTCACTCACTCATTCCCACACTCACGCACTCCCACTACCCCACACTCATTCATTCCCACACTCACTCACTCATTCCCACACTCACTCACTCTTTCCACACTCACACACACTACCAAACTCACTTACAAATTCCCACACTCACTCACTCCCACACTCAGTCACACTCTCCCACACTCACTCCCTCATTCACACACTCACTCACACTCTCCCACACTCACTCACTCATTCTCACACTCACTCATTCCCACACTCACCCACACATTCCCACACTCACTCACTCAATCCCACACTCACCCACACATTCCCAAACACACTCACTCATTACCACACTCAATCACTCATTCCCACACTCACTCACACATTCCCACACTCACTCACACCTTCCCACACTCACTCATTCATTCTCACTCTCACTCACTCATTCCCACACTGACTCATACATTCCCACACTCACCCACTCATTGACATACCCACTCACTATGTCCCACACTCTCCTACTCAATCCCACACTCACACACACTTTCCCACACTCACTCACACTCTCCCCACACACCCTCACTCATTCTCATACTCATTCATTCATTCCCACACTCACTCACACATTCCCACACTCACTCACACTCACTGACACATTCCCACACTCACTCACAAATTCCACACTCACGCACTCATTCTCACACTCTCCCACTCATTCCCACACTCACTCACACATTCCCACACTAACTCACTCATTCTCATACTCAATCACTCTTTCCCACACCCACCTACTCATTCCCACACTCACACACTCATTCCCATACTCACTCACACTCTCCCCACACACTCTCACTCATTCCCACACTCACTCAGTCATTACCACACTCACTCACACTCTCCCACACTCACACACTCATTCCCACACTCACCCACACTCTCCCACACTCACTCACTCATTCCCACACACACTCTCTCCCACACTCACTCACTCACTCCCACACTCACTCTCTTCCACACTTACTCACAATCTCCCACAATCACTCACACTCTCCCATACTCACTCACACATTCCCACACTCACTCACTCATTCCCACACTCACTCATTCTCCCACTCTCACTCATTCCCACACTCACGCACACTCTCTCCACTCCCACTCATTCATTCCCTCACACATACTCTCCCACACTCACTCACTCATTCTCACACTCAATCACACTCTCCCACACTCACTCACGCTCTCCCACACTCACTCACCCATTCCCACACTCACTCACACTCTCCGACACTCACGCAGTCATTCCCACACTCACTCAATCATTCCCACACTCACTCACACATTCCCACACTCACTCACAGTCTCACCACACTCACTCACTCTCACCCACACTCACTCACACATTTCCACACTCACTCAGTCTATCCCACACTCC
Source organism: Carcharodon carcharias (assembly GCF_017639515.1). Classification (NCBI taxonomy): domain Eukaryota; kingdom Metazoa; phylum Chordata; class Chondrichthyes; order Lamniformes; family Lamnidae; genus Carcharodon; species Carcharodon carcharias. The sequence continues at coordinate 61,698,201 of NC_054485.1, forward strand.
CTCACACATTCCCACACTCACTCACTCTCCCCAAACTCACTCACACTTTCCCACACTCACACACATTTCCACACTCACCCATCCTCCCCACACTCACTCACACTTTCCCACACTCACTCACTCTCTCCCACACTCACTCACACCTTCTCACACTCACACACACTCTCCCACACTCACTCACACATTTCCACACTCACTCACTCATTCTACACTCACACACACTCCCACATTCACTTACTCATTCCCACACTCACTCACTCCCACACTCACTCACACACTCCCACACCCACTCCCTCATTCCCACACTCACTCACACTCTCCACCACTCACTCACTCATTCCCACACTCACTCACCCATTCCCACACTCACTCACTCATTCTCACACTCACTCATTCCCACACTCACCCACACATTCCCAAACACACTCACTCATTACCACACTCAATCACTCATTCCCACACTCACTCACACCTTCCCACACTCACTCATTCATTCTCACTCTCACTCACTCATTCCCACACTCACTCACACATTCCCACACTCACCCACTCATTCCCATACCCACTCACTATGTCCCACACTATCCTACTCAATCCCACACTCACACACACTTTCCCACACTCACTCACACTCTCCCCACACACCCACACTCATTCTCATACTCACTCATTCATTACTACACTCACTCACACATTCCCACACTCACTCACACATTCCCACACTCACTCACTCATTCTCACACTCACTCACTCATTCCCGCATTCACTCACACTTTCCCACACTCACTCACTCATTCTCATACTCACACACTTATCTCCACACTCACTCACTCATTCCCACACTCACTCACTCATTCCCACACTCACGCACTCCCACTACCCCACAGTCATTCATTCCCACACTCACTCACTCATTCCCACACTCACTCACTCTTTCCACACTCACACACACTACCAAACTCACTTACAAATTCCCACACTCACTCACTCCCACATTCAGTCACACTCTCCCACACTCACTCCCTCATTCACACACTCACTCACACTCTCCCACACTCACTCACTCATTCTCACACTCACTCATTCCCACACTCACCCACACATTCCCACACTCACTCACTCAATCCCACACTCACCCACACATTCCCAAACACACTCACTCATTACCACACTCAATCACTCATTCCCACACTCACTCACACATTCCCACACTCACTCACACCTTCCCACACTCACTCATTCATTCTCACTCTCACTCACTCATTCCCACACTCACTCACCCATTCCCACACTCACTCACTCATTCTCACACTCACTCATTCCCACACTCACTCACACATTGCCAAACACACTCACTCATTACCACACTCAATCACTCATTCCCACACTCACTCACACATTCCCACACTCACTCACACCTTCCCACACTTACGCACACCTTCCCACACTCACTCATTCATTCTCACTCTCACTCACTCATTCCCACACTCACTCACACATTCCCACACTCACCCACTCATTCCCATACCCACTCACTATGTCCCACACTCTCCTACTCAATCCCACACTCACACACACTTTCCCACACTCACTCACACTCTCCCCACACACCCTCACTCATTCTCATACTCACTCATTCATTCCCACACTCACTCACACATTCCCACACTCACTCACACATTCCCACACTCACTCACTCATTCTCACACTCACTCACTCATTCCCGCATTCACTCACACTTTCCCACACTCACTCACTCATTCTCATACTCACACACTCATCCCCACACTCACTCACTCATTCCCGCACTCACTCACTCATTCCCACACTCACGCACTCCCACTACCCCACACTCATTCATTCCCACACTCACTCACTCATTCCCACACTCATTCACTCTTTCCACACTCACACACACTACCACACTCACTTACACATTCCCACACTCACTCACTCCCACACTCAGTCACACTCTCCCACACTCACTCCCTACTTCCCACACTCACTCACACTCTCCCACACTCACTCACTCATTCTCACACTCACTCATTCCCACACTCACCCACACATTCCCACACTCACTCACTCAATCCCACACTCACTCACACATTCCCACACTCACTCACTCGTTTCCACGCTCACTCATTCATTCTCAAACTCACTCACTCATTCCCACACTCACTCACTCATTCTCATACTCACTCACTCATTCCCACACACACTTACTCATTCCCACACTCACACACTCATTCCCACACTCACTCACACATTCCCACACTCACTCACTTATTCTCATACTCACACACTCATCCCCACACTCACTCATTCATTCCCACACTCACTCACTCATTGCCACACTCAAGCACTCCCCCTCTCCTTCATTCATTCATTCCCACACTCACTCACTCATTCCTACACTCACTCACTCATTCCCACACTCACAAACACTCGCACACTCACTCACTCATTCCCACCCTCACTCACACTCTCCCACACTCACACTCATTCCCACACTCACTCACACTCTCCCACACACACTAACTCATTCCCACACTCAATCATACATTCTCACAATCACTCATTCATTCCCACACTCACTCACACATTCCCACACTCACTCACAAATTCCACACTCACGCACTCATTCTCACACTCACCCACTCATTCCCACACTCACTCACACATTCCCACACTAACTCACTCATTCTCATACTCAATCACTCTTTCCCACACCCACCTACTCATTCCCACACTCACACACTCATTCCCATACTCACTCACACTCTCCCCACACACATTCACTCATTCCCACACTCACTCACTCATTACCACACTCACACACACTCTCCCACACTCACACACTCATTACCACACTCACCCACACTCTCCCACACTCACTCACCCATTCCCACACACACTCTCTCCCACACTCACTCACACACTCCCACACTCACTCTCTTCCACACTTACTCACAATCTCCCACAATCAATCACACTCTCCCACACTCACTCACACATTCCCACACTCACTCACTCATTCCCACACTCACTCACTCATTCCCACACTCACTCATTCTCCCACTCTCACTCATTCCCACACTCACGCACACTCTCTCCACCCTCACTCATTCATTCCCTCACTCATACTCTCCCACACTCACTCACTCATTCCCACACTCAATCACACTCTCTGACACTAACGCCGTCATTCCCACACTCACTCACTCATTCCCACACTCACTCACACATTCCCACACTCACTCACAGTCTCACCACACTCACTCACTCTCACCCACACTCACTCACACACTTCCACACTCACTCAGTCTATCCCACACACACTCACACATTCTCACACTCACACACATTTCCACACTCACCCATCCTCCCCACACTCACTCACACTCTCCCACACTCACTCACTCTCTCCCACACTCACTCACACCTTCCCACACTCACACACACTCTCCCACACTCACTCACACATTTCCACACTCACTCACTCATTCTACACTCACACACACTCCCACATTCACTTACTCATTCCCACACTCACTCACTCCCACACTCACTCTCACATTCCCACACTCACTCCCTCATTCCCACACTCACTCACACTCTCCCACACTCACTCACTCATTCCCACACTCACTCACCCATTCCCACACTCACTCACTCATTCTCACACTCACCCACACATTCCCAAACACACTCACTCATTACCACACTCAATCACTCATTCCCACACTCACTCACACATTCCCACACTCACTCACACCTTCCCACACTCACTCATTCATTCTCACTCTCACTCACTCATTCCCACACTCACTCACACATTCCCACACTCACCCACTCATTCCCATACCCACTCACTATGTCCCACACTATCCTACTCAATCCCACACTCACACACACTTTCCCACACTCACTCACACTCTCCCCACACACCCTCACTCATTCTCATACTCACTCATTCATTACTACACTCACTCACACATTCCCACACTCACTCACACATTCCCACACTCACTCACTCATTCTCACACTCACTCACTCATTCCCGCATTCACTCACACTTTCCCACACTCACTCACTCATTCTCATACTCACACACTCATCTCCACACTCACTCACTCATTCCTACACTCACTCACTCATTCCCACACTCACGCACCCCCACTACCCCACACTCATTCATTCCCACACTCACTCACTCATTCCCACACTCACACACACTACCAAACTCACTTACAAATTCCCACACTCACTCACTCCCACACTCAGTCACACTCTCCCACACTCACTCCCTCATTCACACACTCACTCACACTCTCCCACACTCACTCACTCATTCTCACACTCACTCATTCCCACACTCACCCACACATTCCCACACTCACTCACTCAATCCCACACTCACCCACACATTCCCAAACACACTCACTCATTACCACACTCAATCACTCATTCCCACACTCACTCACACATTCCCACACTCACTCACACCTTCCCACACTCACTCATTCATTCTCACTCTCACTCACTCATTCCCACACTGACTCATACATTCCCACACTCACCCACTCATTGACATACCCACTCACTATGTCCCACACTCTCCTACTCAATCCCACACTCACACACACTTTCCCACACTCACTCACACTCTCCCCACACACCCTCACTCATTCTCATACTCATTCATTCATTCCCACACTCACTCACACATTCCCACACTCACTCACACTCACTGACACATTCCCACACTCACTCACAAATTCCACACTCACGCACTCATTCTCACACTCTCCCACTCATTCCCACACTCACTCACACATTCCCACACTAACTCACTCATTCTCATACTCAATCACTCTTTCCCACACCCACCTACTCATTCCCACACTCACACACTCATTCCCATACTCACTCACACTCTCCCCACACACTCTCACTCATTCCCACACTCACTCAGTCATTACCACACTCACTCACACTCTCCCACACTCACACACTCATTCCCACACTCACCCACACTCTCCCACACTCACTCACTCATTCCCACACACACTCTCTCCCACACTCACACACACTCCCACACTCACTCTCTTCCACACTTACTCACAATCTCCCACAATCAATCACACTCTCCCATACTCACTCACACATTCCCACACTCACTCACTCATTCCCACACTCACTCATTCTCCCACTCTCACTCATTCCCACACTCACGCACACTCTCTCCACTCCCACTCATTCATTCCCTCACACATACTCTCCCACACTCACTCACTCATTCTCACACTCAATCACACTCTCCCACACTCACTCACGCTCTCCCACACTCACTCACCCATTCCCACACTCACTCACACTCTCCGACACTCACGCAGTCATTCCCACACTCACTCAATCATTCCCACACTCACTCACACATTCCCACACTCACTCACAGTCTCACCACACTCACTCACTCTCACCCACACTCACTCACACATTTCCACACTCACTCAGTCTATCCCACACTCCCTCACACATTCCCACACTCACCCACTCTCCCCAAACTCACTCACACTTTCCCACACTCACACACATTTCCACACTCACCCATCCTCCCCACACTCACTCACACTCTCCCACACTCACTCACTCTCTCCCACACTCACTCACACCTTCTCACACTCACACACACTCTCCCACACTCACTCACACATTTCCACACTCACTCACTCATTCTACACTCACACACACTCCCACATTCACTTACTCATTCCCACACTCACTCACTCCCACACTCACTCACACACTCCCACACCCACTCCCTCATTCCCACACTCACTCACACTCTCCACCACTCACTCACTCATTCCCACACTCACTCACCCATTCCCACACTCACTCACTCATTCTCACACTCACTCATTCCCACACTCACCCACACATTCCCAAACACACTCACTCATTACCACACTCAATCACTCATTCCCACACTCACTCACACCTTCCCACACTCACACACATTTCCACACTCACCCATCCTCCCCACACTCACTCACACTCGCCCACACTCACTCACACCTTCCCACACTCACACACACTCTCCCACACTCACTCACACATTTCCACACTCACTCACTCATTCTACCTCACACACACTCCCACATTCACTTACTCATTCCCACACTCACTCACTCCCACACTCACTCACACACTCCCACACTCACTCCCTCATTCCCACACTCACTCACACATTCCCACACTCACCCACTCATTCCCATACCCACTCACTATGTCCCACACTCTCCTACTCAATCCAACACTCACACACACTTTCCCACACTCACTCACACTCTCCCCACACACCCTCACTCATTCTCACACTCACTCATTCCCACACTCACCCACACATTCCCACACTCACTCACTCAATCCCACACTCACTCACACATTCCCACACTCACTCACACTCACTCACTCACTCATTCATTCTCAAACTCACTCACTCATTCCCACACTCACTAACTCATTCTCATACTCACTCACTCATTCCCACACACTCCTACTCATTCCCACACTCACACACTCATTCCCACACTCACTCACACTCATCCCACACACACTCACTCATTCTCACACTCACTCACTCATTCCCAAACTAACTTACACATTCCCACACTCACTCAAACATTCCCACACTCACTCACTCATTCTCACATTCACTCACTCATTCCCACACTCATTCACACATTCCCACACTCACTCACTCATTCTCATACTCACTCACTCATCCCCACACTCACTCATTCATTCCCACACTCACTCACTCATTGCCACACTCACGCACTCGCCCTCTCCTTCACTCATTCATTCCCACACTCACTCACTCATTCCTACACTCACTCACTCATTCCCACACTCACAAACACGCGCACACTCACTCACTCATTCCCACACTCACTCACACTCTCCCACACTCACTCACTCATTCCCACACTCACTCACACTCTCCCACACACACTAACTCATTCCCACACTCACTCATACATTCTCACACTCACTCATTCATTCCCACACTCACCGACACATTCCCACACTCACTCACAAATTCCACACTCACGCACTCATTCTCACACTCACCCACTCATCCCCACACTCACTCACTCATTCCCGCACTCACTCACACATTCCCACACTCACTCACAGTCTCACCACACTCACTCACTCTCATCCACCCTCACTCCCACATTCCCACACTCACTCACTCATTCCCACACTCACTCATTCTCACCCTCACTCATTTATTCACACACTCACTCACACATTCCCACACTCACTCACTTATTCTCATACTCACACACTCATCCCCACACTCACTCACCCATTCCCACACTCACTCACACATTCCCACACTCACTCTCTCCCATGCTCACTCAATCATTCAAACACTCACTCACTCATTCCCACACAAACGCACTCCCACACTGCCACACTCATTCATTCCCACACTCACTCACTCATTCTGAAACTCACTCACACTCTCCCTCACTCACTCCCTCATTCCCACACTCACTCACACTCTCTCACACTCACTCACCCATTCCCACACACACTCACACTCATCCCACACACACTCACTCATTCTCACACTCACTCATTCATTCCCAAACTCACTCACATATTCCCACACTCACTCAAACATTCCCACACTCACTCACTCATTCTCACATTCAATCACTCATTCCCACACTCACTCACACATTCCCACACTCACTCACTCATTCTCATACTCACACACTTCTCCCCACACTCACTCACTCATTCCCACACTCACTCACTCATTCCCACACTCACGCACTCCACCTCTCCCACACTCATTCATTCCCACACTCACTCACTCATTCCCACACTCACTCATTTATTCCCACACTCACTCACACATTCCCACACTCACTCACACATTCCCACACTCACTCACTTATTCTCATAATCACACACTCATCCCCACACTCACTCACTCATTCCCACACTCACTCACTCATTCCCACACTCACTCACTCTCTCCCATACTCACTCATTCATTCAAACACTCACTCACTCATTCCCGCACAAATGCAGTACCACACTCCCACACTCATTCATTCCCACTCTCACTCACACATTCTGAAACTCACTCACATTCTCCCTCTCTCAATCCCTCATTTCCACTCTCACCCACACTATCCCACAATATCTCACCCATTCCCACACACACTCACACTCATCCCACACAAACTCACTCATTCTCACACTCACTCATTCATTCCAAAACTCACTCACACATTCCCACACTCACTCAAACATTCCCACACTCAATCACTCATTCTCACTTTCACCCATTCATTCCCACACTCACTCACACATTCCCACACTCACTCACTCATTCTCATACTCACACACTTCTCCCCACACTCACTCACTCATTCCCACATTCACTCACTCATTCTCATACTCACACACTCATCCCCACACTCACTCACTCGTTCCCACACTCACTCACTCATTCCCACACTCATGCTCTCCCCCTCTCCCACACCCATTCATTCCCACACTCACTCACTCATTCCCACACTCACTCACTCATTCCCACACTCACAAACACTCGCACACTCACTCACTCATTCCCACACTCACTCACACTCTCCCACACTCACTCACTCATTCCCACACTCACTCACACTCTCCCACACACACTAACTCATTCCCACACTCACTCATACATTCTCACACTCACTCATTCATTCCCACACTAACTCACACATTCCCACACTCACTCACACATTACCACACTCACGCACTCATTCTCACACTCACCCACTCATTCCCACACTCACTCACACATTCCCACACTAACTCACTCATTCTCATACTCACTCACTCTTTCCCACACTCACCTACTCATTCCCACACACACACTCATTCCCATACTCACTCACACTCTACCCACACACACTCACTCATTCCCACACTCACTCACTCATTACAACACTCACTCACACTCTCCCACACTCACACACTCATTCCCACACTCACCCACACTCTCCCACACTCACTCACTCATTCCCACACACACTCACTCATTCTCACCCTCACTCATTTATTCCCACACTCACTCATACACTCCCACACTCACTCTCTCCCACACTTACTCACAATCTCCCACAATCACTCACACTCTCCCATACTCACCCACACATTCCCACACTCACTCACTCATTCCCACACTCACTCATTCTCCCACTCTCACTCATTCCCACACTCACGCACACTCTCTCCACCCTCACTCATTCATTCCCTCACTCATACTCTCCCACACTCACTCACTCATTCCCACACTCAGTCACACTCTCCCACACTCACTCACGCTCTCCCACACTCACTCAACCATTCCCAAACACACTCACACTCTCCGACACTAACTCAGTCATTCCCACACTCACTCACTCATTCCCACACTCACTCACTCATTCCCACACTCACTCACACATTCCCACACTCACTCACAGTCTCACCACACTCACTCACTCTCACCCACCCTCACTGCCACATTCCCACACTCACTCACTCATTCCCACACTCACTCACTCATTCTCACCCTCACTCATTTATTCCCACACTCACTCACACATTCCCACACTCACTCACACATTCCCACACTCACTCACTTATTCTCATACTCAAACACTCATCCCCACACTCACTCACTCATTCCCACACTCACTCACTCATTCCCACACTCACTCTCTCCCATACTCACTCATTCATTCAAACACTCACTCACTCATTCCCACACAAACGCAGTCCCACACTCCCACACTCCCACACGCATTCATTCCCACACTCACTCACTCATTCTGAAACTCACTCACACCATCCCTCACTCACTCCCTCATTCCCACACTCACGTACACTCTCCCACACTCACTCACCCATTCCCACACACACTCACACTCATCCCACACACACTCACTCATTCTCACACTCACTCACTCATTCCCAAACTCACTCACACATTCCCACACTCACTCACTCATTGCCACACTCACGCACTCGCCCTCTCCTTCACTCATTCATTCCCACACTCACTCACTCATTCCTACACTCACTCACTCATTCCCACACTCACAAACACGCGCACACTCACTCACTCATTCCCACACTCACTCACACTCTCCCACACTCACTCACTCATTCCCACACTCACTCACACTCTCCCACACACACTAACTCATTCCCACACTCACTCATACATTCTCACACTCACTCATTCATTCCCACACTCACCGACACATTCCCACACTCACTCACAAATTCCACACTCACGCACTCATTCTCACACTCACCCACTCATCCCCACACTCACTCACTCATTCCCGCACTCACTCACACATTCCCACACTCACTCACAGTCTCACCACACTCACTCACTCTCACCCACCCTCACTGCCACATTCCCACACTCACTCACTCATTCCCACACTCACTCACTCATTCTCACCCTCACTCATTTATTCCCACACTCACTCACACATTCCCACACTCACTCACACATTCCCACACTCACGCACTCATTCTCATACTCAAACACTCATCCCCACACTCACTCACTCATTCCCACACTCACTCACTCATTCCCACACTCACTCTCTCCCATACTCACTCATTCATTCAAACACTCACTCACTCATTCCCACACAAACGCAGTCCCACACTCCCACACTCCCACACGCATTCATTCCCACACTCACTCACTCATTCTGAAACTCACTCACACCATCCCTCACTCACTCCCTCATTCCCACACTCACGTACACTCTCCCACACTCACTCACCCATTCCCACACACACTCACACTCATCCCACACACACTCACTCATTCTCACACTCACTCACTCATTCCCAAACTCACTCACACATTCCCACACTCACTCACTCATTGCCACACTCACGCACTCGC